>NC_056631.2:186397193-186764693 GCF_002870075.4 Lactuca sativa | reverse complement strand
CATTTTAATTATAAATAAACCATCAATCCCAAACGTCTTTATAAAACCATACAAGAAAATCAGAGTATGTCAATCAACCAATCCAATACATCATAGTGTATAAAGCACAAATCAAGGAGTGTGTGCGATGTGATCACTCAAGCTCTTCCCTTTTGATTCGGAAGTACCTTAAACATAAACTGAAAACTGTAAGCATGAATCTTAGTGAGTTTCCCCGAAACACCACTATACCATACATATCAAACATACAATGGGCCATGCTCCACACCGATCGGGCCCCAACCGACATCGTACCCCACTCGGAACAGATCTTTCAATGGCATGAGATGGGTCGCATCACATAACATTCAACAGCCCCTAGCATCGGGCCTCGCCCGAAATTTATACAGGCACATAAAACACATATAAGAATCACAAAGATAAATAGCATACAATACACTCATCAGGCCCCGCCTGGCATCGGACCCCGCCAGGTATACATATCACATAACAAACATGCAAGAGTTACATAGACAACTATCATTTTAATCATAATAATGATGGGCCAACATTGATGCCTTCGACCCTCTAAGCACAGTGAGGAAACCCACCTCAAACAGTTGAATGTCTTAGATAAAATGTCAGACCATTGATCCGGAAAATCACCACGTTAACATCATCAAATAATACTCAATTAATAATATATCCACAACCCATAATTGGGATCCTAGTCCAATAGTCCAATACTTAAGATGAGTGTTCATTTTACCCTTTCCTCACTTGGCCCAAAATTTGAGGCCCAATCAAATAGCACCAAAAAGCCTAATATGGCCCAACTTCCTAAATGAGACCTAGAACCCGTTATGGACCCAATTCCAAGAAGGCATAAAGCCTAGCAATGGCCCAAAGTTAGAAGGATAATGGCCCAATAACGCCCAAAACCGTGAAAGTCAATAGAAGTCAACGACAACTGAGTACGCCCAACATACTCAGACTTACGCCCTGCGTACACCAACAACCACTAGTATGCGCTGCGTACGAGCTGGGTACGCACAACGTACTACTAAGAGTGCATGATCAAGGACCGGAACCGTACGCTAACGTACACCAACGTATGTGCCCATTAAGCATTTTTCCCATTATGTGCTTAATACTTGCAACCAAAAGCCCAAATCTTAGATACAAGTCTTATTAAACGTCTTAATCCATAAAGTCAAGTACTTGGAGCCTTTGCATGGCTCAAAAGGACCCAAAACTTACTTTTAAAATTCTACTTTCACCAAAATGACCTAACACATGCACGGTTGATCCAAAACCATCAAGAAGCTAGCTTTATGGACAAAGGACCTCATAAACATCAAGAGAAGCAACTCCTAACTTCTGTAGTGGATGGAATCCATTAGATCTCATCATATGACCGAAAAGGGATCAAAACTACATAAAGACTAGATCTAAGTGTACAAGGAGCAAGTTTCAAGATTTATAACTCAATGAAGCTAGAAATGTTCAGAGAAATCTGGATCTACAAACTCTCCTTGGGACAAGGTACCTTCTTCCAAGCTCTTCTTCTTCTTCAAATCCCACTAACACACACTAGAAACACACACAAGAAAGTCAAATCTCTTTAAGAAGGGTTAGGGTTTCAAAATAGGACCAAAAGGGCAATGGAGGTTGATAATGAGATGATCATGGGTCATAATGTTGCTTAAATATGGTTCAAACCCAAAAATTTAGGATTTGCCATCTTAGTGTGTACGCTCAACGTATGCAGAGTACACCCAGCATACTCCAACTTTTCCGGAATTGGCAAAACTGCCATCTAGGGACCAAATCTGCAAAACATTTACACACCAAGGATCAAAATGAAAAGTAGGTTGAATCAGATTACAACTCAAGGTTTTCTTCTTCCTGTGTAGGATCACCACCGGTCCCTCAACGTAATTCAGGCGATCATCCAACTAAATATCCCCCAACAGAACCACTATACAATCATCAACCAAACATTTATGTGACTGAGAAACGTGAAACGTGTTGTGGATCTCACTCAGCTCCTCAGGAAGATCCCAACGATAAGCAACCCAATCCACTCGAGCCAAAAACCTGAAAGGACCGATGTACCTATGGTCTAACTTGCCCTTCTTCCTGAATCAGATTACAACTTTCCAAGGTGACACCTTTAGGAGAACCATATCCCCAACCTGAAACTCCAGATTTGACCGACGCATGTCAACATAACTCTTCTACTGACTTTGAGTTATCTAAAGTCTACCCCAAACTTGTTGAATCAACTCGATAGTCTTGATTACCATTTCAGTAGTCCCCATGACACGCTGACCGACCTCACCGCAACATATCGGGGTCCTACACTTCCTCCCATAGAGCATCTCAAAAGGAGGTCAATCAATGTTGGCATGATAACTGTTGTTATACGAGAACTAAAACAAAGGGAGATATGTATCTAAACTCCTACTGAAATCCAATACACATATCTGAAGCATATCCTCCAAGGTCTGAATAGTCCGTGCACTCTGTCTCGTCAATTTGTGCGTGGAAATCCATGTTGAAATGCAAACGAGTACTCATTGAAACCAGAACCCCATGGCATGCCACAATCTCTTAGATATAAATGTCAGCCAACTTCTCTAGATAGATACTCTCCTGAATCAGGATGAACTATGTGCTCTTGGTCAATCAATCCGCGGTGACCCATATCGAATCCACTCCATGCGTTGTCCGTGGCAACTTTGTGATGAAATCCATGGTAATCTCTTCCCATTTCCAAATAAGAATGTCTAACGGTTGCAACTTGTCGTGAGGTCGCTGATGTTTAGCCTTGACTTTCCTGCAAATCAAGAACCTCTCCACGTACCATGCCACATCCCGCTTCATAAATGGCCACCAATAGTCGAGTTGGAGATCCTTATACATCTTTGTTGCTCCGGGATAGATGAAGAACCTCAACTTGTGCGCCTCCTCCATCAGAACCTGACGCGCACCACACTAATAACGAACCCACACCCTTCGATGGAGAGTCAATAATCCTTGACTATCATAATCAAAGGAAGCCACCTGACCCACAATGCCCTCAATCTTTTGGTACTCTTCCTTGATAGCCTCAATATGATCCTCTCGAATCTGCTCCAAGAGTAGAGTAATCACTGTCATCCTAAAGCATATCTCCCTAATTAGAACCGTGACCTCCTTACAAATTAGAGAATCGACCACCATATTCACCTTCCCCGGATGGTAAAGAATCTCACAATCATAATCCTTCACCACATCTAACCACCTATGTTGCCTCATGTTCAGATATGGGTTATCCATCAAATACCTCAGGCTCTTGTGATCCATATAGATAGTACAATAGACCCCATAGAGGTAATGTCTCCAAATCTTAAGGGCAAACACCACAACCCCCAACTCCAAGTGATGCGTCGGATAATTCGCCTCATGGGGCTTCAACAGGCTCAAAGTGTAAGAAATAACGCGACCCTTCTGCATTAGAATGGCACCCAAACCCGTGATTGACACATCATAATAAACCACAAAATCCTCGACACCTTCAGGCTAGGTCAGAGTCGGCGCCTCACACAATCTCTGTCTGAGGGTCTCAAAAGTTGAATGCAGCTCAGGCCCCCAATGAAAGTGACCGTCTTCTTCGTCAATCGAGTCAGAGGAACTGCTATCTTGAAGAAATCATGAATGACTCTCTAATAGTAACCTACCAGACCATGTAAACTCTGAATCTCAGATGGAGACTTCGGAACCTCCCATCTCATCAACACCTTGACCTTGGCTGGATCGAACAAAATATCACTCTGGTTGACAAGGTGCCCCGGAAACTGCACCTCACGTAACCAGAACTCGCACTAGGAGAACTTCACTTAAAGCCTCTCCCGCCTCAAGGTCTCCAATACCTCCCTCAGATTCTCCTCATGCAGCGCATGTGTCCTAGAATATACAAAGATTTCATCGAAAAACACAATGAGGTCCATGAATGCGGATGGAGCATTGGTCAGCCCAAAGGGCATCACTACGAACTCATAATGACCATAACCAATCCGAAAGGCCGTCTTTTGTACATCCTCTGCTCTAACCCTCATCTGATGATAACCCGAACGTAGATCGATCTTGGAAAATGAAGATGAACAATGAAGCTAGTCAAACAAGTCATCAATCCTTGGTAGTGTATAACAGTTCGTCACCGTAAGATTATTTAATTCTTGGTAGTCAATACACATCCGATGTGATCCATACTTCTTCTTCACAAACAGGATCGACACTACCCATGTCGAACTACTCGGTCGAATGATCCCCCTTGTCTAACTGCTCCAGCAGTTGTGTAAACAACTCATGCATCTCTGGAGTAGCTAATCGATACATTTCTTTGGCTATCGAAGCCTCACTAGAAACCAAGCCAATCCGAAACTCCAATTGCCTCTCTGGAGGCAGTCTTGGGAAATCCTCCGGAAGCACATTAGAGTACTCCCGAACAATCGACACATCATCCACAATGGCCTTACCCCTCTCCTGGCTATCCATAACATAGGCAACATATCTGGAACAACCATGCTGAAGATATCGTCTGGCCCTAGCTACTGGACATAGAACCATCCCACACTGAGTACTCTCTCCCTGAACCATAAACTCTCCCCCACTTGGGGTCCGAATACGTACCATCTGATGCTCTCAATCAATCACTTCCCTATTGGGGCTCAACCACTCCTTCGCTACAATAACCTTGTTCCCACTCAAAGGAATAGGAACCAAATAAATCAAATACTACTCGATAAACATCTACGGTATACAACCTCATTGAGCTCTCGATACCCGAACAGATCGATCATTCGTAATATGAAACTCTACTGGACAATCCAACTCCCTCAGAGTATCAACAAACGTCTTGCTAAGCGCAAGAGATACAAAAGATCGGGCAACCCTCGAATCAAACAATAAAAAAGCTGAGATACCGTTCACCATGAACGATCCTAACACAAAATACATAGGTACAAGTAGAAAAAATCAACATAAATAAAGAGATAAGGAGAAGATACATATTAGTCACCACATCAGGTGCTACACGAGCCTCCTCGGCTGTCAGCTGAAAAGCATTGCTCCTCAAAACAGGCACATCTTCCTTGCCATGACGGTCATCTACAATCTGTAGAGTCGCTAGAGCGGGTGCTGCCATTGGTCTTCTCGCTGCTAAACTTGGGCAATTAAGCTTCTTATGGACCCTTTGATTGTAATGGAAGCAAATTAGATCAGATGCCTAGGTGGTGGTGATAGTAACTGTGCAATCCCTGTTATAATGACTCGTCCTGTTTTACTTGAAGCAACGGAAACCACCCACCCTGCACGACCCATCGTGCGTCTTGCCGCACTTGCCGCAACGACCTCGACCCTGATGGCCT
Organism: Lactuca sativa; assembly: GCF_002870075.4. Lineage (NCBI taxonomy): Eukaryota > Viridiplantae > Streptophyta > Magnoliopsida > Asterales > Asteraceae > Lactuca > Lactuca sativa. The sequence continues at coordinate 186,759,300 of NC_056631.2, read as the reverse complement.
CTCTATCTAGAATCATAAACATTAGGCCTCTTGCACCATCTCCAAGTCTATATCCCTTTCTCTGGCTCTGGCTATCATATCATCTAGTGTCCTGCAACTGGATCGACTCATAAACTGTCGGATATCACCCCTCAACATTTCATGGTATCTCTCCTTCTTCATCTCCTCGTCCACCACATACTGTGGAACCATCAATGCCCTCTCGCAAAACATAGCGGTGATTTCAGCCACTGTCTCAATAGTCTGGCGAAAGTGTTGAAACTCCCTTGCCAACTGCTGCATCTCAATCACCGGTGCAAACTCAACACAAAATCTTGTCATAAATTCATCCCATGTCATCGTATCCTCCTTGTCCCATATGGCACGTCTAACCTCTTCCCACCAATCTCAAGCTTTGTCTTTAAGAAGTCAGGAAGCAATTCTGACATTTCCCCCCTCGGGACAACTGCTAGTGCGGAAGTCATTCATGACATCAGCTAGACAATTTCTACTCGCGATTAGGTTCTTCTCCCTAAAGAACTTTGGAGCCCGACAAGCCTGAAACTCACGGAAAGTTAATGTGTGAGCTCGCACCAATGCTACCATATCTGAATGAAAATAGCCCAAACGATCCTTCAAAACCTGCATGATACCTTCCTTGACTGTACCAAAGATCACAAGAGTCTTCTCAAGTATGTTGTGGGTAGTCTTAGACGAAATGAATTCCCGCAACTGCTCATCCAACGGTTTGACCTAGAGCCCGAACCCTCACCATCACCGGAACCACTACAAGATCCTCCTCAAGTGACCACCATACTAAAAATAGACCATTCAAACCATCAGAACACATGCATATATATATATATATATATATATATATATATATATATATATATATATATATATATATATATATATATATATATATACATTGAGGAATCTCATACTCTACAAGCTTCATGGTATCATCACAGCTTTCCTTGACTCGAGTACGGATCCTCTACTTCCAATAGTATGGGATCATACTACCTTCCACATCCATCCGTACTTTCCTCATGGATCACCCCGAATCCTCCATATCATTCCCTTATCTATACATACAACACTCAATAAGATAATGCTCCTAACACCAAATCTCTTCATAGGTTTTCATAGGGCAACCCCCACCCTACTCTTAGCCATCAGCTGGAGAAGGAACTCCCTCTAACACCCTCTAACTAGCTCACGAGTACAATTACATATTACTGACACCAGATAATTCTTCGTATAAAAGGTCTCACACTACAATGGTTGGACTCAAACAAGAGCTGTGTAATAGAGTTACAACCTAATAATATGTAACTTAGCATATTCGCTTACTAGTTAGCTTAAGTTAATGAGAACTCCTAAAAGCCCAAAGCAAACAAAATTCGAGCATCGAGTAACCGGAATGAAACATAACCTAAACATTAGTACGGGCCCATACTACCTTCCACATATATCCTTACTTTCCTCAAGGATTGCCCCAAATCCTCCAAGTCATTCCCTTATCTATACTCAACAAGATAATGCTCCTAGAACCAAATCTCTTCCTAGGTTTTCCTAGGGCAACCCCACCTTACTCTCAGCCATCAGCTAGTGAAGGAACTCCCTCTAACACCCTCTAACTAGCTCACAAATACAATTACATATTACCATCACCAAATAATTCTTCAAATGAAAGGTCTCACACTATAATGGTTGGACTCAAACAGTAGTTGCACGACAGAGTTAAAACCTAACCTTCTATAATTATTTAGTCCCAATAATATCTAAATTAGCGTATTCACTTATTGGTTAGCTGAAGTTAATAAGAACTCCTAAAATCACAAAGCAAGAAACATTCGAGCATCGAGTAATCGGAATCAAGCATAACCTACACATGCCATCCTATCTCTAACGGATCTGTACTAGCATGCTAGTCTACAAGCTCATACAATAGGCATACAAAAGGATTCTCTACTAGCATTCTATCGTGTAATCCATAGCAAATCTTTATCCGTAATCTAACATGCGATTTGCATATTCACAATTCAAGCCATAACATAAACATGTATGAGTATTTAGGGAAAACTTACTTGAGCTCGATCGACTGCATTAGAAAATTCTTTGTGTAAAATGTTTCTTTTTGTGAAAAATTACAAAATATATCCTCAGTTTTAGTTCAGACACACCCGAGTGTATTCTTGAATCCCTAAAACCAAGGCTATGATACGAACTTGTAACGTCTCAAAAATTAAGACCAAAAATTTCATTTTAATTATTAACAAACCATCAACCCCAAACGTGTTTATAAAACCATACAAGAAAATCAGAGTATACCAATCGACCATTCCAATACATCAGAGTTTATAAAGCATATATCAAGGTGTGTATGCGATACGATCACCCCTTGTTCTTCCCTTTTGATCCGGAAGTACCTGAAACATAAACTGAAAACCATAAGCATGAAGCTTAGTGACTTCCCCAAAACATCACATATCATACATATCAAACATACAATGGGCCATGCCCCATAACTACCAGGCCCCAACCGATATCAAGCCCTGCCCGACATCGAGTCCCGCTCGACAGATCTGTCAATAGCATGAGATGGGCCCTGTGACAACCCAAAGTTTATTCCGTTACATTACCCCGTTACCGTTAACGGAATATTCCATTTTATAAAAGTTCCGTTAATTAGAGGTCACCAAATAAATAAATGTTTTATTTATTTATATTATATGTCGTTAACGTTGTGATAAAAGAAATAAAGACACTTACTTTACATTTCCATATTAATTTGGAAAAAGTTAAATTTTATTACGACCACTAAATCGGGTGCGACCAAAAGCCCCGTTTAACGGCAGCATCAGGTAGAATCCCACTAAGCTCCAACACCAACCCATATATAAGGGGGAATGGACTTCATTCCACCCCTTTTACACTCTCTCTCTATACTCACTCTCATAAAGCCCGATTTTGTCTCAAATCCACAACCAAACACTTCCAAATCGTAAGTCGCCTTACCCTAGCTTGTTCTAAACATCGTAGATTGTTGTTATGTCCCAAAAATCGGACTTAGAAGCTATTGAAAAGGAGCTTACGGCCTAAGAGCCTCCTTAGGCCGTAAACCCCTTAAATGAGGCCAAAATGACCCAAATTTGTCCCCTTGAGCTTAGGAACCAACTAAGGATTTAGCCTAGGAGTGTTCGAAAAATAGAACAACAATTTTTGGGGCTTAAAAGAGGGTTTACGGCCCAAGCACATGCTTAGACCGTAAACACCCTCTAAACTTGTTAAATCAAGTCTAAAACACTCCCAAACCACCCATAGGCTTAAGACATAAATTATGGACTTGCTATTTCGGGTTTGGAACATTTAAACACATAGATTTGAGGGGTCAAATGGAGTTTATGGCCCAAGCATATACGTAGGCCGTAAACACCTCCAAACCATGTCAAATGGTAGTTTTAATCCCCCCAAATGGCCTTATACTTCATTATAAATTACTAGGAGTGTAATAAGGGCTTAAAACTTCAATAAAATCAAGGTATTGGAGTTCACGGCCGTGAACTCCCATAGGGGTGGTTCATGGGCCGTAAACTCCATTTGGTCCCTTTAAATGCCTTAAACCCATTCATACCTTTTGGATTTGGACCTAGCAAAATTCCACGATCGAGATAAAGCCTTCAAACATCCTAGAAACCCCTCACCATGAGTTTATAGTCGTAAACTCATGGGGAGTTGTCCCAGGGCTGTAAAGTAAGTGTATAGAGTTTACTCTTGAAGAGTAAACTCCATTCCTAAGTCATTCACACCCTTAGATGTTACCCGGGACACCCCAAACACTTAACCAAAGTGTTTTCCGCTCCTTAGAGTGCGTGTACTTGTTTAATTAGTATTAAATGTACTAATTGTATGTGAACATATGTTATCATATGTTAAATAGGTCACTAAGTGTGTCCAAGTCTTTACTTGACACCGAGCACCCAACCGGCACCTTCATCGGATCCACTTACACCAGGTGAGTTCATACCCCTGAATGAACCTTTTAAATGTTTTTTACATGTTTTATAGGGGGGGAATACAAGTTAAACATGCCAGTTATCATATCAATCACATGTGATTGATAACCCGCATGCACAAGGATTTACCACACTATAAACTATTTTACCAAGTAGGATACTATAAATGGTTTTCCAAAAGGTTTTCACTCGTTCAAAACTCTTACTTATACTGTTTTATCAAAGTTCATTTTAAACTGGTTTATGAAAAGTTTCCAAAGAATTTCTAAAGGTTTTCAAACTTATTTTACCAAAGAACACCAAGTTGTGATTTTCTCAAGTATAAAGGTTTTCTTCCATGTTTTGATACTCCCTCTTAGTTTAAACTCCTATTTGATAATGCTTTCACTTCGTGATTCGTTTATACTTGTTACTGCCTCTATTTCGCTTATACTTGTAGTCGCTTATGCCTATTAGACGCTCTTACTTCACTTGTTGTCGCTTCTACTTTGTGATACACTTATATATGGTAACGCTTATACTTCACGATTCGGTTATTCCACACTGTACGTTTATACATCACGATTCTGTTGGGTTATGAGCATTCTAACACTCCTAAGTGTACATGCAACCCTAAATACCTTGGATCTATGTTTTCTCTATTATACATGCAAATAAAAACTTCCAAGGTATTATCCTAATCTAGCATACAAAAACAATGAGTGTAACAAGATAGAATACATACCTCTTTGATGTAGAAAGTCTTCATGAAGCTTGAGTGCTTAGTGCCCCAAGTGTGACACCTCAAATGGTTCACACAACACCAAATACACTTGGAATAACTTGAGAGAAATCTACAACTCATGAAATCGGCTAGCCCTTCATTACCCACACTAGTGACCGATTTTGTCAAGAATAAGATCTTAATATAGTGTTACAATTAGGGTAAACCCTAATTGTCATGACTTTCCATTTCCTTGGATCCATGGGTTCAAATACACCATGGAGCATCCATGGACCATCCTATGGGTTTTAGCCCAACTTGATTATCCATGGAGCATTAGCCCACTATACAAGTATGGATGATTTACACAATCAACCCATATATTTAATTAGTCTTCTTTTGATCACTTAATTAATCCTAGATTAATTCTTGATCAATACTAATTAAATAATCTTATTATTCTTATTATTAATATACTAGAACTTATAATATATTAATAACCGTAAGTGTCTTCTTTCTCTCATTATAGTCTATCCAAGTGCATGATGCCATGCAACCCAAATGGACCATGCCGGGTCGGGTCAAGTCTTACCAATTATAGTTATGGACTTAGACATTAATCCAATAGTCTCCCACTTGGATAAGTCTAAAACTATTATTGCGAATGACTTCAGGAACCGACTAGCAATCGTAGCTCTCAAAAGCTTTTGTCAAACTCTGACCTTTGTCAGTGGCTTGTCCATTAGATAAGGGATCATATATTCCTCCATTCTAGATATCATATGGACTGAGACATGGATTATAATCATTCTCTCTGTCCATTTGTTGTTTCCCGATTTCCGATTTATGACGACTGACTAATTGAACAAATCAAATCAGTCCTGGCCCGGCCGAGCACTTCCATTTGTCATCATCAAATCATCGAGGGGCCCACAGATATCGCTTTTATCCAGAAGGTAAAAGGAATGGATAAACTTCGACTCATATGGCTTGTTCTACTACTTGTTGAATCATACACAAAGACACGTTTTATAGCACCGAGTTACCAAATGTGTTTTCGTGCAATCAATGTACTATCAACTCATAGTAACAACTCATATCTCTAGGTTTGAAGAATATAAGATATTATCGTCTAATGATCACTCGTGATAAAATCCATGAAGTGATTCCAATGAGCGCGGGTTGAATCCAATACTCAGAACTTATGAGCACTCATGAGTGTTGTAGCCCTTTGTCCAACACCTTAGACCTCTACAAGCCAACCCATGACAGTCTTAATTCATATCCACTTCCAACATATGACCGACTGTGGATGGTTTGAATAACTTAGTCATTTCGGAAGAATAACCTAGTTTGTTCGGGAAGTCAAAACATGCAAAGTGAAACACAATAATAATTGAATCCAATATGGTATCAAAACCTAAGAACATAAATAAAACACCTTTTATTTATCACCATATGATTACACATTATTCGTTGTATACTGTTTCAGCTATCAACTTTATTCTTGAATTTAAAACAATAGTTGTCCCATGCTCCAAGCACGTACACTATGTTTTCTAAACACTAGTCATGCCACACACCAAGTATGCATACTATGTTTGTCTATGATCTTTACTTTGTGAACTAGATCCATTGAACATAACTTCAATAATTCTCTTTTCACACTTCCAAATCCTTACTGCAAATGCAAGAATTCCAAATTCATGCCATTTACTGAAATCTGTCAGATTCTAAACTTATATGCATTGAACCTCTTGTAATGATTATGCACAAAGTCAGAAAGACTTGACAACAATCATTACAGAGTATTCCAAAGGAGATCAGCTCCTTGGAAACATCCTTCTTGCATTAAGTTTCCTAATCTTACATAGATTGAATAATTTCTAACTTTGAAACATTTCCAGATTCCATTTTGACTATCACTTCTAAAAAAGAGTTGCCTCCTTACAGATTATGTCAATATGGTCCTTCCAGAATTATCACTATACTTCCAACTGTTCTTGAGCAACCAATCTTTGGTAAACCTTAGATTGTCCTCGATAATTGTTTAATCCTTTTAGTCATATCCAGTTCTAAACCTTTTCCCTTCTTAATGCCCCAGGCATTTGGAAAATTTTAGAAAGGATGAATGTATAGGACATGTAATCGATCCTATATCCGAAGCATATGGGACATGATTCATGATGTCTCACATAAAGACTAAACCAGTCTTTTGCTATAACATTTCCATTTCAATTTGCTAAGTTCTCATAATTCAGATTATCAAAAGGGATGCCGTAATCATAATCGAATTTTAGAACGCAAATAATGGACTCATATACAGAATTTCCTTATGTTGAGCCATTCCAACATGAAATTCATATATATATATATATATATATATATATATATATATATCCTTGACTAAATGATTAAAACCTCACGATCTAAGCTTATAGATTTGAGATGAAGTATAATTTCCTCTCCCTTAATTATAGCAAAACAACACTTTTCCAATTGAAACTTTTGTTTTCTATAATCACTACGAGAAAAACAGCCTTTTACGATGCTCATTGCGCGTCGTAAAAGGCTCAGACGACGCGCAAATGCGCGTCAAGGAAGGCCCTGTCATAAAGATAGACGACGCGCATTTACAACGCTCATTTACGACGCGCAATTACGACGCGCGTTTACGACACGCAATGCGTATCAAGGAAGGCCCTGTCATAAAGGAAGACGACACGCATTCGCGTGTCGTAACCTTACGACGCGCGTGTTAATGACACCAAATGCGTATCAAGAAAGCCCCTGTCAAGAAAGGCCATGTCATAAATGAAGATGACACACATTTTTGCGTATCGTAAATTTAGATATTTAAAAAAATATATATTTATATATTTATTAATTTTTAAATTAAATTTGCATTTAATGTGTCATAATAAAAATAAAATACCATATACAAAAAAATACAATCCATTGCATAAACTTTAATGTCATACAATTCTATTTCTTACAATATATAAATTTGCATTCATCTAATCTACTATATGTTTCATACTAACAATTGAAATGAAGAATACAACACATGCATTTTCAGCATCTTATCTCTTTCGGCTTGAGCTTTCTTTTCCACTTCTAACTCCAGAGCTATTTGTTTTCATCAACCCTGTAAACACAACATAAAATCACTTGTCATCATCTCTGTAAACACAACATAAGACGTATCTCACTCAAGGTATTTAAACACCTTGAAACATCTTTTTTTTTTTTTTTTTTTTTTACAATTTCTAATAACTAAAACATGATTTAACATATATTTTTAATTTGCAGAAACAACTAGAAAGAAGGCTTCATGCTATAACTATTGCATCTGCCACTTGCTTTCTGTTTCCTGTAGCCATGTGGGACATGATTGTAGTAAGTTTAGCCATTTTCTATTTGGGGCTTTTTCAAGCACCATTCTCTTTGGTGTAATATTAATATTTTATGTGGACAACATTGCTGAAGAAAGGTATCCTAATTACTATTTATTTATTTATTTATATTTTATATAATATTAATAAATAAATAAATAAATATTTTTCTAAAAAAGGTCCTTATGATGTTGGTTCATTCCAAGTTTGGTCCCTCTCTTGGAAGGGTTTACTTTTTGGCTGTTAGTTTTTTTTTCAAAAATGACCATTTTGCCCTTGGACTAAACCCAAAAAACAATTCAACATTTTCTTAATATTCATCAAAATGCAAAATAAAAATATGTTACAAATCATACCTTGCATGGAGATTCCATAATAAATATACCATCTTTTGAAAAATAAGGTATTGTGCCTTGTGAAAAGAATGTGCCCTACAACAAATAGCTTCCAAAAATAAATATAAAATGTTTCCTAAAAACAAATCTACAAATTTAAAATAAGCACGTGAAAAGGGCTTAAACGTAATATATTTTATTTAATAAATAATTAAATAGTTAAATATTACCTTCGTTTATTGATTGAGTTGCTAACCTTTGGAGACAAATAATTATTTCAGCCTGAAGTTGAAAAAGTGACTTTCCTGATGGAAGTCCAATATCTAGATTGAAAAGAAATAACAAAAAAAGTTATTTGACTTGGAAGGCGGGAGTAATGATACGAATTGAGTATTGATGGGCCCAGATACTATTAAAGCAAAAGTCTTATAGTTTTTGTCTAGATGGCCTAATAAAGGGTAAAACAAGGAATTCACATAGGTGACATCTGGAAACCATCCAAAAACATGATCCTCAACAATTGTCAAAAGTGAAACTCAGAAATTTATGAAGCAGAATGGTGGCTTGAGCTCTTATTTTGCAACTCTCTTGCCACATATGGAAATCATCCCAACATCTATGGATTGGGAGTCAACACTAAAATAATCAATCACCAAGAGATGCATGCAATAAGAAGAGATTTTTTTTACACTTACAGAATGATCATCCATTATCTCCATTGCTCTAATTGTTGCAATTTAATATCATTCCTATCCCAACATCTATGGATCATCTGTAGATAACAAGAGAAAAAGTATGGGACGATATATAAACTTTTCTAATAGCATATATAGCTTGGATCTTATGAAATAAAACAACGAGAATAAAGAAAAACCTGTAGTTTTGCTTGTTAGATTATAACCTTGATGTTCAAGAACTTGATGGATCTTTGTTTTTTCACAGAAATTTCAGTTCTATAATTCGTTTCTTGAAAATAATCTTTGTGCGTATATTCATTTCAATTATTTGTTTAACTAACATGATTTGTTTATATATTTTCTCACGATTATTAGAAGAAGAAGGGAAAGCTCAGAAACTAACTGAGGCACTTGCTTCAGGGGAGACACTTGTTAGGAAATTACACAGGATTCGTAACAAAGAAGTATGTGAAATCGCATATTCCCTCTGTAATTATATACAAATATGAAACCCAAGTTTCATTGATCTCTTGCTAATTAATAATCTAATTTAACCCTTCTCTTTTTCATTCACAGCTTGTTAAATTCATTGACAAAGATTTTAATGGGATAAAAGACATTCACGTAATCTCAAAAGCCACAATTGGGGTAGTAGCTGATGCTGAATCCAATCTTCTCAATCATTCATTTCTTGACATGGTAAATAAATAAAATGAAGACGAGAAGGAAACAGTTTGAGGATAATCCAGGAGTTTTACCTGAAGATGCAACAAAAGGTGACAACAGTGGAAATTCATTACCTGAAGATGCAACAAAAGATGCAACATGGGTTGATTTGTGCTGTTACCAACACGAACCACAGATGGAAGAGAAGAACCAGAACCCCCTTGAACGAGGGAGAAACCAAAAAGCTTGCTTTGTAGGCGTAAATGATCTTCAACAAGCATTAACACCACAATTGCAGTCAACTAAAGCCACAGAATGTTGAGCAGCATTCTCTGCTTCTGCTTTAGAAACCTCTGGTGGTAATCCATAAGCAGCAACACCAACAGCTGTTGTAGCAATCACTTGAGTCTGCAGCAAAAACAAAAGGGTATGAAGGAAAATATAAATATTAGAGTAAAAGGGAAGTATGACCAAACAATATAAATGAACTGATAGTGCTTGAAAGTTTAGACTACACATGCTTCAATCAAGAAGAGTCAGAATAGCTTTTGCATCACACATCAACTTTGCTTACTACAAATGGAAGTAAAGACATTGGAACCCCATATGATAAAGCCCATAAAGCTTCTGCAGGGCTGCAGACCGCATCCGTGTAGCTATGTGTACTTTCCCAAGCACCTCAGTAGGTCGTCTGAGCATTCCTGAAACAAAAAAATATATTTTCAGGCACCAAAATTACCTATTTGCCCTTAGTAATCGTTACAATATCCTAGAAAGATGTTGATTTCTATTTGCCCTTAGTATATGAGGTCCTTGAGCATTAAATTTTTTCCCAACAACTCAATTAATTCACTCTGAGACTAATCAATTAGTCCAATATGAGATTCCTAATCTTGAAAGCTGATTTTGCTTAAAACGACTTAACAAATGATCACTTTATGAGTTTAATTATTTAGTTCGACATCAGATTCATAACCTGGACATTACTTTCATATGGATTAACATGAGAATCTGAATTAATTGAAAGAAAATTAAACAAAACATGCAATCAATACCTGAGGAGGAAGGACGAATGATTTACCTAAGAAGGAAGGACAAATGGATTTCCAGCATGGTGATAATCTTTCATATGTATTAAGCCAAATTGCTTCAGCTGGTACATCAAGAGAATTCTAGAAAGGTAACAAAAGGCAATGAGTGCATCATATGGATTATCGATAAGGGTTAATGTTGATCTAAGCCCTAGAAATCGCTCCAAAAGGGTCACCGATAAGAGGGGGAAATGATTTTCAATGTAAGATAGAGGAGGTTGTTGCGAGCCCTAGAAATCACACGACATCGATAATAATGAAGAAGCTAAGGGGGGTGTTTGAGAATGATGTATGTTATTGTTCTGGATGTGTAGTTGAGAGGCATCGTGCTTGAAGGTGGTTGCAATCAACATTTATTTTTGGTAGACGATAGGTGAAGCGAGAAGTTCAATCGATGTTTTTAGAGTGAAATTGGAGATTGGAGAGCCGAAGAGGACAGATTCACAGAAGCCATAATCGCCAAAATCGACGAGTCTTTCAGTAGATGGTGATGAAGAAGAAGACCAATCAGAAGGACCGATGAAAGAAACAACACCAAGGTAGAAGGACGACCGAAAAAAGGCGTGCGAGCATCTGCATGCAAAATCTAGGAATTGAAATTAGGGCTAAAAATCTAATCGAGATATGGAGTGAGGTTTAGAGAATGAAAAATACACCCGTTGCAAGAAACACAGGCGGATAAACAGAAGATTATGCAATGTTTCGGTATGCAAAGGCGGTAGGGTGCTTATCAAAAGCTTTGAGAAGCATCTGAGTCGGTGTTCTTATCAAAAGCTTTGAGAAGCTTTGAGAACCATCATAAGTCGTAACAACTATAGGTGCATTCTTCATGTTTCTTCTCTTTTTGTCTCTGTCTCAGAGGGAGACTAGGGCTTGAAATTTGTTGATCTTCAGAGTGACACTAGAGTAGAGATCTGATGATTGCGAAGATGAAAGATAGAAAGAAGTAGAAAAGAACAAGGCGGGTTTTCAAAATTTTGAGGATTTAATTTTCCCCCGTATCTACTAAACACGCGCGTTCATTAAAATTATAAAGCGACACAGAGGACGCCCATTTAAGATACAGCGCCCTCCGTGTTTTTAATTTTTTTCTTTTGACACTATTTTAAGGGCACGCATTAATGCGTGATCTAAATCCTTAAATTTTTTGAAGAGATAACACTTTTTTAATGTCACTCTCATTTGCGTAATATAAATCAATGAGTGTCATTGTTTGCGCGTCGTAAAAGGTTCTTTTTCTTGTAGTGAATTAACATTGCTAGCTTGCAATATTTATCATAATTATCATGCTCCCACTAACATGATGATTATTAGCATAACACTTATGCTCCCACTAGCTTTGACATGTACTCAAAAAATAGCTGACTTTTTTACCAAAGTTCAGATTTCTGATACTAGATTGTTTTGATAAGACTTTATCAAAACCATACACCTTCCCTTAGATAGCACACTTGTGTGTCTAAACAATTATGAAGAGGGATGCCGTAATCATAATGGTTAGACCTTTTGCCACTTCTCACAAGTCCAGGTTAGTGTGCCGGTAAACCACACACACTCCACTAACGACTTTGAGAATGCAAATATCACAATTGCTATCTAGGTAAAGTCTACTTAGTGAAAGTGTTTCCTCACCATCATTTTCATGAATCGGAGAGAAACCTTATGACACTTAGATTTTTATGGTGTATGTGTTCTTATCCATGTGAATTTTCAAAACCATAGTCACAAGACAAGGATAATGACAAATCCAAACTCATATGGATTGAACTCAATCTTAACTTCTTGCCACCTGGCAGCTCAAGGGTCTGCCATTGCTTCCAAGTTGTTGTGAAACACATTGAGAACTCTAAGAACTCATATGCAAGGCCAACTTTAACTGAAATGGACACAGAATATGTCAGTATGATAGGTTATAAACCTGAAGTCGTGTGCTAGTGAAGAACTTCAGGTTTTATTCTTGATTAGTTCTTGAGACTTTCAAGACCTTTAAGACTCCCACTGTCTTCTTGACATAAAGACTTTCTTGTCAGTTATTCTAGAGATAGTGTGGATTCTAACCAAGACAAACACTTCACACAATTGGCCTAAGTTGGTCTTTGTTTTATCCAAAACATCACAACTTACCAATTTCAAATGTACAAGAGTAGAAAACTTTTACTCTTACATTTAACAAGTGTTTTAAACCTTCTTTAATACATTTCACTTAAGTTACAATCTTGGAGTATGACTCTAAGAATTGTATTGGAACGAAGTATGACTCATCTTCTTGATTTAACCATTTCAACAATTCAAGATTCCTCTTCTTAGTCATAAGAATGCACTAAGATGTCCTTAGAGAACTAATTGTGCTGTGGTTTCTTAATCATTAAGATGATCACAAAACTGATACTAAAGTACTCTCCCATCTTTTTAGATTTGAGAAACTTTTATCCTTCTGCCTGATTTGATTCTTCTTATTCGCTCTGCCATACATTGGAACCTTTTCCAATGTATCAGAGTTATACTTAAGCTTTTAAGTATAATCATATTTAATGAGGTTTAGTAAACTATGACGAATAGTCTTATCAATCTTTTGTGGTGGACTTAATCAGTGCACAAGAATGTGTACTCGATCCCTTAGTCCTTCACTTGACTCACACATCCATGTGAACAAGTAATTAGTCTTAATTTTCCAATACTTGAAAATTCTCATTCATCATGCTATACAACTTGCATGATTACAAGTTCCGGTCCAATTGAAACTTGGGTGATGAGCATCTTTCCTTATTTGGTAAATTTAGACATTACCACAAATGAAAGAATCAATTTCATATTTCCATTCTTGCTATTAATGGAATCATATAAGCAACAATTTTTCCTCAAATGCCATTGTAAGGATATTTTAAAATAAAATCAAAAATTTTCTTTTATTTTAAAACCTTGCGGAAAAACTTATCCTTACAATCCATATGAAAACTTGTTGTTATCTATTCCTAAGCAATATATCATAACTCCTAAGAAGTAGCTCAAGAATCCGATCTTCAAGCTACGCGATAGAAATCCATCTACGCCATCAGATTCATCATATTCTTTCTTTAAGTTTCTTCACTTTTCTTTGATTCTTAAAACATCACCATGTGACCCAGTCACATCATGTATCAAGAATCTCATAATAGAAACTTAGCAGAGTTAGATAGTGGACTTTACCTGAAGTAGTGTCAAACTTATTGACATTAACATCCTTAGGTAAATTTGGCAGCTTTGCGACCAATGCCCCTTTCTTTGGCAATATAAACATATGGACCCTTTGATAATGGTACACGGGACTATCGCAGACTTAGCTTTTGTCTTTACCATTTGGTCAACCCAGTTGACTATGGCCGATCCCTTTCCACTGGGAAGAGAGAGCTTTACTAGATATCCAATGTCATCATTGTCAATGTCCATAAAGTTTTAGGAAGTTGATCTTATCAAATAGATAAGATCATTAAGGGTCTTGTCATAGTCTGTTTCATAGGCGTCCCAAAGGAACTCACTATGTGACTTAGAAAGTGATTGAACCACCAACTTTCTCAAGACTTTGACACCCAACTCTCCCGGCTTGTCAATATGTGACTACATCTCCAAGATGTGATCACACCTAGACCTTGCCTTGCCGATAGGGCTTGAGTGACCTTTGAACTTGTGGGTTAGGGATAATAATTGGAGGAGGTGAAAGAAGTATGATTTCCATAGGACATCATCTTCATTTAGGAAAGCTTGTTTCAAGAGATTTGGGAAGATCATAAATGTCTAAACCAGACATCTTTTGGGAGATATTCAAGATAGTTGATCTTAAGTCCTTAATATGACACCCAATATGAAATATTATGGCTAGGACCCAACAAACTATTTTATAACTTAGAAGAGGTATGCCGTAATCCAAGCTATAAAATATTTGAAGGTAGGTGAATGACGATTCACCAATTTCCACCAAGATAAACGAAATGTATTATTAGGTTTTAATTGGTTTTGAAACTCCTAGATCTTTGAGATTCATTGAACTATTCAATGGAATGTTTCAATCTCGAGTGTGCCCTTCAGGTTTCGTGACTGGGATGCCGAGGATCACAAAACAAGGTGTGAAGTAACCATGCAAATTACTTGGTACCCTTAAGTGTTTACCCCTCAATTGATGTGCCGGTTAACCACACACGCTCCATCGATACTATGATAAACATTAAGTTACCCTTTTCCTACCTTGTTAAATACGAGTTAGTGTGCCGGTTAACCACACACGCTCCATTAACCGACTTAAATAAAGTGCAAAGTGTAATTTCATGGATTAGCACTTTATTCACATTTTCCTAAGTAACTAAGATTGGGTATTATTAAGAGTTTAGTTACTTAGTATTTATCATTAATACTTTTAATGAAGGGAGAATTCTAGTCCTGTCAAACCCGTTCGGCTAACGACCCTCCACCAGTCAAGCAAGCGGTGGGTGAGAGTGGACACCCATTAAGTTGCCATTTTATAGGCAACAACCTTATACCCACCTTATACACCGGCTTCGTGAATGAGGCGTACTAGCGGTAAGACTGACTTTACTCTTATACATATATATATTATTAACTTATAATATTATAAAGTATAAGGGTTGAATTTTAACTTTTAAAATTCTAAGGGCTAACTTGGAATTAAAGTATTCATAAGAGAAAACTTTACAAATTCCAAAACTTGAGGGCAAGTTTTGAAACTATTCAAAACTAATTAATTCCATAACTTATGTGTTTAAAGTAGTTTTAATCCAAAAACTCTTCAAGTTCCATAACTTGAGGACAAGTTATGGAAGACTTTAAACTAATAAAAGAATTAACTTTTCTTTATTTTATAACTTATGGAATTGATTAAGGTTACACTCTTTTTTTATTATTATTTAATGAAGAGACTCTTGGTCCTCCATAACTTGAGGACAAATTATGGAGTCATAACACCATTTAATTAGAACTAGACTCTTCATTTTTTGTAACCTTTGCCAACTTTTATGAGTTTTATGAAACTTTAATGTGACTTTTCATATAACTTGAGGACAAGTTACAAAAACACATTTTAGAATCAACTCTTAGATTAATTTGGATTGAAAACAACTATTTCACTCAACTTTCTATTAATCTAAGCAACTCATAAGAACAAGATAATTCAAATCAAAATTTTTCATGTAATTAGTCTAAACCTTAAACTAATACAAAACATGAATCTATTGACAATTATCTTTGTAATTGGATTAGCATGAACATTACCACATCAAAAACAAGTTTATAAGTTCAAAAACATCTTAGGGTAATGTTCCTAGTCCAATTCCAGCCAAAAAAGTCGAATTTATGCTGTCTGGGGGTCTAACTCGTCGAGTGCACGAACCAACTCGGCGAGTTGGATGCTTTTTGCCTTGGACTCGACGAGTCTGCTGGGCAGACAACATCAAAACTCAATGTTCCAGCTTCTTTTGCAAGTATAACAAGAAAACAAGCCTAGGCTCTGATACCACTGTTGGGTTATGAGCATTCTAACACTCCTAAGTGTACATGCAACCCTAAATACCTTGGATCTATGTTTTCTCTATTATACATGCAAATAAGAACTTCCAAGGTATTATCCTAATCTAGCATACAAAAAAATGAGTGTAACAAGATAGAATACATACCTCTTTGATGTAGAAAGTCTTCATGAAGCTTGAGTGCTTAGTGCCCCAAGTGTGACACCTCAAATGGTTCACACAACACCAAATACACTTGGAATAACTTGAGAGAAATCTACAACTCATGAAATTGGCTAGCCCTTCATTACCCACACTAGTGACCGATTTTGTCAAGAATAAGATCTTTATATAGTGTTACAATTAGGGTAAACCCTAACTGTCATGACTTTCCATTTCCTTGGATCCATGGGTTCAAATACACCATGGAGCATCCATGGACCATCCTATGGGTTTTAGCCCAACTTGATTATCCATGGAGCATTAGCCCACTATACAAGTATGGATGATTTACACAATCAACCCACATATTTAATTAGTCTTCTTTTGATCACTTAATTAATCCTAGATTAATTCTTGATCAATAGTAATTAAATAATCTTATTATTCATATTATTAATATACTAGAACTTATAATATATTAATAACCATAAGTGTCTTCTTTCTCTCATTATAGTTTATCCAAGTGCATGATGCCATGCAACCCAAATGGACCATGCCAGGTCGGGTCAAGTCTTACCAATTATAGTTATGAACTTAGACATTAATCCAACAGATTTGGTTATACCTCATGATACGTTTCCAATTGTTACACACTCAGACGTAGTTAGATGTATGCATGTGCTTGTATATGTGCATATAAATAATGATTGAAGGACTTAGGAAGGCTTGTCCGCCCTATTTCCTTTTCTTCGTTGATATGTGGTCTGGTGGGATCGGATGGCCGTCCGAAGGTCGTTTGATTCATTAGTTATATATTATGTATACAAGCATAGACATGTAGGTTTGCGTTAGTCAGTTCAGTTATGAGTCTCTACCACTTGTTCAACACTTATATTGGAAACCCACTACCCACTGTTTGGGATGCATCTTTGGGACACGGCCTTCTCCGTCATCTAGTTGGTAACCAGAGTCTCCTGTAAGGAGAGCGGACATTGTGTGTATAGATCTATACGGGATTGACACCCCCGCACCCTGACTGCTAGCTACAGTCCAAGGCCTACCAAGCCAAGGGGTGACAAATGTCACATTTTATAGATGCTTGTAGGGCGTCAGGTACTCTAGTGTCGGTTAGTATGGTTACAAGTATCCCAGGTTACCTTGTAATTCATGGCCTTAAGGTAATGGTATTTCACCAGCAATTTACACTGTATGCTAGAAACCCACTCTCAGAGTCACACTGTTTTTAGACCTTGCTAGCTGTATCTTTCATTTGATACTGTCTGGGGTCTGTATTCTCTGTTTTTAGACCTTGCTAGCTGTACCTTTCATTTGGTACCGTCTGGGGTCTGTGTCTCCCTTTGTTAGACTGAGCCAGGCGTGTCGTTTGTTCGATACTCTCCTGGAGTCTATGATTCCTTTTGCCTTAGTCAGCAGTCTTCACTGCTGAGGCATATGTTATTTTCCCTGATTTCTCTTGCTTTCTTTAAAAATCAAATTTTGTATTCTGATAATGATAACGATTAAGGGAAAACTACTTTTTACCACATAACTCCGTCCACTCTTGGTAGAAGACTGCTTTTATTAAAGAAAATATAAGATTTTATGGAAAGGACTCTAATTTAATGGACACTCTAAAACTACCACTTTTATTAAAGTTATTTGGATAAAATGACACTAAATACTTATGAACTCACCAGCATTGTAAAATTGCTGATACTCGCTTTTCAAATAACTTGTATTCTCAGGTCAGCATTAGACAGGTACATTCCCGGAGCTGTTGATGAAGATAGCTTAGTACCAAGTTGTACTTATTCTATTACTTGTATTACTTTGATATATTGTAATGTAAACCATGTAAAACTATTACTATTAATGCAATGTTTTGTTGTACTTTGATTACTATAATGCATGTGTTGTGATACTTGACATGACGTCATCCACCCCAGAATGTTTCCGCCGTTCCGGTTTTGGGGTGTGATAGGCCCCGCCTCATCACATTCATTAGGCATCGCTTGACATCAGGCCCTTCCTGGCATTCATACAGACACATAAAACACATGCAAGAATCACATAGATAAATAGCATACAATACACTCATCAGGACCCGCCTGGCATCAGACCCAACCCATTATACATATCACATAAAAAACATGCAGGAGTCACACAGACAACTAGCATCCAAATCATAATAACCATGGGCCAGCATTGGTGCCTTCGACCCACCAAACACAATGAGGAAACTTACATCAAACTGCCCAATATCTTAGATAAAAGCTTGGACTGCTGATCCAGAAAATCCCTGTGCTAACATCATTAAATAATACTCAATTAATATATGATACACAACCTATAGCTACGATCCTAGTCATATTATTCCAACATTTAGTATAAAAGTCCATTTTATCCTTTCCTCACTTGGCCCGAAATCTAAGGCCCAATCCAATAGCACCAAAAAGCCCAATATGGCCTAACTTCCTAATTGAGGCCTAGAACCCACTATGGGCATATGTCAAGGAGGGACCATATACTAGAAATGGCCCAATGCCTGAAGGCTAATCGCCCAATAAGGCCATAAAATCCTCTAGTCCAAATATGGCCCAAATGCTGAAAGTCAACAGAAGTCAATGGTAGTTGAGTATGCCCAACATACTCAGACTTACGCCCTACATACACCAATAACCACTAGTACGCGTTGCGTATGATTTGGCTACACCCAACATAATCCTAAGCGTTCAAAAGCGAGTATTGGGCAGAGTACGCTTGCGTACGCCCTGTGTACATGTCTATTAAGCACTTTTCTAATTAAGTGGTTAATACTTGTAACCAAAATCCCAAACTTCAGATCTAAGTCTTATTAAACGTCTTAATCCATAAATTCATGAACTTGGTGCCTTTTCATGCCTTAAAAAGGACCCAAATCTTACTTTTAGCATTCTACTTTCACTAAAATGACCTAAACACATGGATGGTTGATCCACAACCATCAAGATACTAACTTTATGGACCAAGGACCTTAGAAACATCAAGAGAAGCCACTCCTAACTTTTGGAGTAGAAAGAATCCACTAGATCTTATCATATGACCAAAAAGGGACCAAAACTTCATAAAGACTAGATCTAAGTATACAAGGATTAAGTTCCAAGCTATCTATGTCAGTGAAGCTGGAAATGACGAGAGAAATCCGGATCTACAAACTCTCCTTTGGACAAGGCTCCTTCTTCCAAGTTTTTATTCTTCCTCAAATCGCACCAACACATACTAGAAATACACACAAGAAGGTTAAATCTCTTAAAGAAGGGATAAGGTTTCGAATTAGGAAGAAAAGGGAAATGGAGTCTGAGAAATGAGAGGATAATGGGTCATAATATTGTTTAAATAGGGTCCAAACCCTAATAATTAGGGTTTACCCTCTGTGTGTGTATGCCCGGCGTACGAGGAACTTACTCCAACTTTTTCAGAATCGACAAAACTGCCCCTTAGGGACCAAATGTGCAAAACATTTAAACACCAAAGATCAAAATGAAAGGTACCTTGAATCGGGTGCTACAACCACCATCATGACCACCAGATTTTGAAACAGGAGGATCACCATCCCTTCTAGGTATATCATGCCTAACTGGAGGAAATTGGTCAATGATGGGTTGGCCTCCCCCATCTTTCCTAGATCTTCCAATCTTCCATTTTTGTGATAGGGGCTTAGGTACCTCATTATTTGTGCATGAAATCTTATTATGCCTAATCTCTTAGAACATTCTGCAACTCATCGTCCTGGACACCTTTAACCTTTCTAAGGGGTATTTGGTATCTTGTGATTTAGATGTATGCTTCACTCTTTTTAGTTTGGATCTTCCAGACATCCTTTTAACTGGGGGTGGTAATGGTTTAATAAGCTCAGTCCTTGGACACAAGTTGCTTCCACCTACATGTAGTATGTTCTCCATATATGCTGCAACATATTTGTCCTTGTGGAGCCAAGATGAAATGAACCGAATTGGACCTTTGTGGATGAAGTTGATTGTAGCTTGACTATGAACACATGGAATACCAGAAAACGTCCACAAGTTTCAGTTGAAAGTGTGAGTAGCTAAATCCAACTTGGATGCATTTTAGCCATACCTTGTCTCAAACACATCACCTCTACTTGGCACCACTGTCGAAAACCTACAGACAAATCAAACAAAATACACACATTAACATCCCGAATCCCAGGTATAAAATTTAAATCTTTATATTCACATTTGTAGACGCGATTTGGCTGCCCCAACTCGTCGTGTTCAAACTGATCAGGTCGCGTGAACTTCAGGACCTACTCGACGAGTTCGAGGACCCAACTTGACGAGTTGAGGCTTTACTTGAAAAACCTAATATTTAGGGCTTGCACCCTATTTAAAGGACCTTAATTCCGCCCTCCAGCCTCCCATACCACCTTCACGTGCAAAAAACAAACCCTAATCAAGCTAACCTCCAATTTTATGTGTGTGTATGAGGCTAAAGAGTGTGTGTTTGGCGCATTTCTTGAAGGGGCTTGAAGATTGAGAAGCTTAGAACGACAAGGAGCTTGTAGATCCAACATCTACTTTGTTTTGGCATTCATTTTAAGGTAAAAAGTCATTACCTTGATCATTATCTTGTTAGATCTCTCCATTCAAGAGTTTCGGGTCATTTATAGCTTATTCTTGAGGCATTTCAGATATTGACCATGTTTTGAAGTAAGGAGTTTAGATTTGGACTTCTTTATGCCCTCATGGACATAAAGTTCTTGACTTCAGCGAACTTTGGCCTTTCTCGATACCCTAAACCTCTTCCTAAGACAAGTTTTGGGTGTTTTAGCCTCTTGAGGCCTTGCATGCATGTAAAGTTAGGAACTTTATGTGGTAACTACACCCTAAGAGCATAGATCTACAGTTTAGAGACTTCTTTCACTTAAAATCATTTGAACAAGAAAAGGGTTGGAGGAACTCGACGATTTCAATAGGGTTTACCCACCTTCTGGATCCTGAGTGAGCTCAATGAGTGGGTGAGGTGACTCAACGAGTTGATTAGGGTTTTTCTGGTCTTCTGGACATTACATGGACTCGATGAGTTGTTTGGTAACTCGGCAAGTTGACTCGGATTTTCACAGTTTTCTAAGTTCTGATGGAACTCTATGAGTCTATAAGTTGCACTCGACGAGTTGGATCAACATGGATTGTTGACCTTGACCGTTGACTTTGAATTTGACCAAGGGTTGACTAAGTTTGACTTTTGAGGGTATTTTTGTAATTCGGGGAATTTATGGAATGGGATCAATGGTGGTTATAGGTGTTTGTGATGGAAGCTATGTTTCAGGAGTTTGATATTTTCATATCAGTTCGACATTGTGAGGTGAGTTTTCCTCACTATACTAACAGGGTCGAAGGCACCAATGCCGACCCTTTTGGATTGTTATCCTGGTTATCACATGATGATATGCTTAGTGATTTGCTAGATATATATATCCTGGCATATTGGATGATAATGTGTTTAGTGTCATGTTAGGTTAGTGTCCTTGTATATAGGATGATGCTATGTTTAGTGACATGTTAGTTTGATATCCTGGTATATAGGATGATGTTATGATTAGTGATATGTTAGAACGGTCTGACTGTTTGTACATGCTAGCATTTTTTTTATCTATGTGTTGATTGTATGCTTGGGGTGGGTTGAGGCGGTCCTGCGTCGTGTTGTAGGACAACATACGAAGGGCGGCCCTGATAGATTGAAGGCCCAATAGGGCATACCAGTCACGCCGAGAGCCCGGAGAATGGTCCAGACAGGCTGAAGGCCCGAAAGGGCGAACCAGACGTGCTAAAGGTTCTCAGAGTGGGCTAGACAGACTGAAGGTCTGGTGAGGGCGGTCCAGTCATACTGCAGAATCTATATGCATGTTTTTGTTATTATATGGTTAAGGTTTGTATGGTATTGGAATTTTAGGGGGGAACTCACTAAGCTTCGGGCTTATAGTTTTGGATTTCGTTTCAGGTACTTTGGATGATCACAGGAAGGTGATGGCTTGATTATGCACCTCCTCGCATTTTATGATTTTGATTTCTGGGATACTCTGATATCAAACTATTTTGAAAGCATTTTGTAATAAATAATGATTTTTGGATGCTTGAAAAAGTTTTAAATTTTCATGAATTTTATGGATGTTAAAAGTTGGTATCATAGCCTTAGTTTGAGTGAATTGGAGGAGCACTCGTGTGAATCTAGTCTCAAACTAATGAAAAGATTTTCAAAATACTAAAGGAGGATACAGAGTGTACAATCAGCCGGAGATAGTAAGTAGACCCCAAAATACCTTACGGATATTTAATATTGTGATATGTTAGAACAATATACTAGTGATAGGTTAGGGATCTTCAGGAATTGCATGATAGAATTGCCTGATTATATGATGTGTAATAGCCTAGATTTTTCCTTATATGAAATTGACATCATTACTATAGTTCCTTAGTGTATGCATCGTAGTTGTACATAATTAAGATCTTAAAGCCTGAGAATGTTTGATTCGACCTTATTTCTTGTTCTTGTTTGATGAAGGGCTTAGGGTAGGATCAGATATTTAAATGTCTATTGGGTGCAATGTCATTTATGGCTACTATACACAAGTGTCGTAGGGTTGGTGGAAGTTTGATGGATGATTAGTGTGTGTTCAGTAAGCCATTATGAGATATTAGCCTTCCTCTAGGAGTGAGGATTGAGTGCTTGCCATGTTTATTTATATTGTTAGGGCGTTGTGATGATACTTGAAACAAATATGGGTAGGTGTGGAAGGTAGTATGCGCCCATACTACTGAAAGCATAGGACCCATACACGTAGCAAGGAAGTCAAAACCCCTAGGGATTTGTTCGGAGTTGGTTCCCCAATTATTTTATGGAATGTATGATATCTTCTAGGTATATTTTCAGCATGGTAGGTACGAGGCGGTTTATGACTGGATCCAGATCGGGATCAGGAGATGTCAGTCAGGGTAGACCAGCAGCCCCCAAGACTATTGGCTAGATAGGGTCAAATGAGCTGGATACTAGGATTAGGGAGATCATGCATGATAAAGTTGCTACACTGTTCTTGGCACAGTTGCTGAAGATGTTTGGGTCTATCGAGACTGCTATGGTCGAGTACTTTGATGAGTGTTATGCAGCCATTGCTGAGACGGCTGCCGCTACAACCTATGTAGTTGTAGCAGCTGCTGGTGTTAGGACCAGTCGGGCTTTTCAGTACCAGGACTTCGATAACACGTAGCCCCTAAATTTTGATTGGATTCAGGACCCGATCATAGCCATGTGGTGTGAGTCTGACATTGAGGGATGCTTTTTCACATGATCTTGTCCTACTGACCATGAGGTCAGGTGTGCTCTGAACCTGCTGACGTCCGGAGCAAAAGACTGGTGGAGGTTGATGACAGGGTCGTTTACTGATGATCAGAGGGTTGTAGTTACTTAAGGATCAGTTCATGAAGATGTTCCGCGCTCGCTACATCCCACAAGTTGAGCGGGAGTGGCTGGCATGGGAGTTTTTTCAATTAAGACAGGGTACTGAGCCGGTGACAAAGATCACCCGTATGTTCACTGAGAGGGAAATGTTTTTCCCGGAGTTTGCTTCCAAGAAGGCTCAGATAACACATTATATGCGCTTGATGAAGACCAACATCCAACAGTTTGTTGCTACCCAACATTGTGATACATTGCTAAAGTTACAGGAGTCCGCTAGGCGGCGTGAGATTGAGATTGACTTACAATTACGAGAGCAGACACATGCCTCGACGCTGTCACAGCCTATGCTAAAGCGGTCCAAGACCACTGATTCTAGGTCTGGGGGCCAACACGGCCATACTTGTGGGAAGTACGGGAAGGGACATTTGGGAGCTTGTAGATCCGGTAGTAAATGCCACAAATACGGCAAAGAGGGGCACTTTCCAAGGGATAGCCACCAGTCAACCCCGGTTCAGGATATGAGGATCTGTTACCACTACGATTAGGTTAGTCACGTGAAGACCAACTGGCTATTGCTCACTGTCTGGCCGACGCAGGCTCCAGCGCCGGCTACACTAAGGATAACTGATAGGAGTAAGGGTAGAGTAGAGCCCCCAAGGGCTCGGGGACACGCCTTTCAGCTCACAGCTGAGGAGGCCAGGACATCACTATATGTGGTGGTTGGTATGTTTATATCATTTATGTTATTGATTGTATTTGTTTTATGCTTATGTGTTTGTGTTGGATTAGTGTCTAAGTCCATAACTATTTTGGTAAGTACTTGACCCGATGGTGCATGGTCCTTTTGGGTTACCTTCACCAAAGCAACTTGATAGGATGAATTATGGAGAGAAAGGATTAAATATGATTTATTAATATATTATGAGAATAATATATTAAAGGAGAAATCATATTGTTTAATTAATATTAGTCAAGAATTAATAAGAATTAAGTTTGTGACTAAAAGAGATTAATTAAACTTAAGGGACTGGAATTGTAATTATAAGATAATTACAATTGGGCCATGGATTGCCTTATATTATAAGGTTGGACTAATTCTATGGGGAAACCCATTAGAAATCGTCCAAGGCCTTTAAGGAAAGGAGTCCATGGGTTGCTTAGGGCTTAAGCATCCAAATTAGGGTTTCCTTGTTAGATAACCCTAATAGCCTCACTATATATAGAGCCCTTATGCCCCAAAAATGTGGACAAGCTTCCTTCTAGGGTTTCCACACGTTTTGGGCAGCCTCCTTCTCTTCTATTCTTCATCCTCTTGCTCTTGGTCTTTATGAACCATTAGAGGAGTGACATTTGTGACTCTAAGCTTTCTAAAGTCATTACAAGGAGAAATTTGAGATTGTTATTGCTACATAACAATTAAGGTAATATCTTAAACCCTATTTTATGTTAATATGATTAATTGCATGCTAGATCTACGATTTATAGCTTTGGATATTCAATTGCATGTTCATTAGGTAAACTAGATCCAAAAGCTATTAGGGTTTACATGTACACCATAGGAATGATGTATAGTCTAAAACCCATCAGTGGTATCAGAGCCATGATTGGTTTCTATTGTATTGATGCCTTGTATGTTTGTTCAAGTTGAAAAATTCGATTTTTGTGAAACTGCCTGATGAACTCGGCGAGTCCCATAGTGGACTTAGCGAGTAGGCTCGACTTGGCGAGTCCATTGGGGTACTCGGCGAGTCCATGCGTCAGAAAGAGCAAATATCGGGATTTCTTGCTGTTTATCTTTGAGAGACTTGCCTTTATTATATTAGATCAATATAAATCCGATTTTATGATATATATGAGTATATTCTTGATCTAACTGAAGATATTTATCAATTAATAAAATATTTATTTCCTTATGTGATAATTGATTAATTATTTTTATTAAATTGGTAAATTGTTTTGCAAGAAATTATTAAATAAATCAAATATGGATAATTATGTGATTAAATGTTAATTTAGATTATTTGTTATTTGATCCCTAATGTTTTGAAAAGGTTTCAAAACTTGCCCTCAAGTTTTGGAATTTAATTTTTGATTAAAAGTTTAATTTTGATGTATATTTAAATTCTAAACCTAAATGTTTTGAAATGTTTCAAAACTTGCCCTCAAGTTTTGGAATTTAAAAGTTGATTAAAAGTTTAATTTAGGAATGTTAAATTCTAAAACCCTAGTGATGTTTTGAAAAGTTCATATCACACCCTTATGGTTTTATTAATTAATTAAGGTGTATAATTAAAAGAGGTTTAATAAATCAATAAAAGTTTAGGTTTACAATTTAATTGAATTAAAAGTATAATTGTTAAATTTTACCTCCTAGTATTTTAAAAGTGTAAAATACACCCTATACTATATATATAACATTAAAAGTCTAACATTATATATATGTATGAGTAAAAGTCAGTCTTACCGTTAGTAGGCCTCATTCACGAAGCTGGTCTATAAGAGGTGTTTAAGGAAATTGCCTATAAAATGGCGATTGAATGGGTATCCACTCTTACCCACCACACTCTAGACTAGTGGAGGGTCGTTAGCCGAACGGGTAGGATAGGACACAAACGTTCCATTTTAAGTATATTGAAGTACAAAAGTAACTAAATGTTTTACAAATTCCCAATCTTAGTTACTTAGGCAAAAGTGAATTGATGCAATTCCATGAAATTACACTTTGTGCCCTTGCGAAGACGTTAGTGGAGCGTGTGTGGTTAACCGACACACTAAATGGTTCAAAGAAAAGGTAGCAAAGGGTGACTCAATGTTTGTCATAGTTCGGTGGAGTGTGTGTGGTTTACCGGCACATCGAATAGGTGACTGTAACATGTGAGGGCACCATGTAAGTTTGCATGGTTATTCACACCCGCTTTGTGATCCTCGGCATCTCAGTCACAAACCAGAGGGGCATATCGAGATTTAAACATGCCATTGAAAAGTTCAATGAATCTCAAAGGATCTAGGAGTTTTCATAGATTTAAAACTTAAATTTCTTTTTCGTTTTTCATGGTGGAAATTAGTGAATCGTCATTCACTTACCTTCAAATATTCTGCAACTAGATTACGACATCCGTTTACTAGGTTGTAGCGTATTGTGTTGGGTCCTAGCCTTAGTATCTCATTTGGGTGATTTACTAAGGACTCAATCAATCAACTAACTTGAATTTGTTTTCTCCCGTTTTGTAGATGTCAAAGTTTGACAACTATGGTCTTCCCAAATACCGTGGAACAAGCTTTCCGCATGAAGATGATATTCCACGATTCGATCGAGGAACAAGAGATCATGCTTCAATTCCTCCACCTCCTCCAATTATTCTCCCTAACCCACAAGTTTGAAGGCTTGAAAAGTTCAAGCTCACTCAAGCCCTTTTGGCATGTAAACATAAAGAAGGAAAGTCGGTGTGTGCACACGTCCTAGGGAGGAAGTCACACATTGATAGGTTAAGAATGTTAGGATCTGTTGTCTGTGAGGAGATGGCTGTTGATTGGGTTCTTCAGTCACTTCCTAACTCATATAGTGAGTTCGTAAGAGAGTACTATATGATGAACTGCGACGTGACCCTTATAGATCTCACCTATATGCTTATTGCTGCTGAATCAGCAATGGTTTGGCGCAATAGAAAAGCAAAGTTGATTGGTGAATCTGCCTTCAAGACCTCTGTGGATATAGACAATGGCAACAAAAGACATGCTATGATAAAAAAGTTTGATCATAAGAGAAAGGCAATGTCTGAAGTAGTTCCATGTCCTGTTCCAAAAGAGTCAATTTGCTTTTATTGCCAAGAGAAGGGGCATTGGAGACGAAGCTGCCCTATTTACCTAAGAGATCTAAGAGATGAGAGAGTCAAAACTTATGGCTCTGCTTTAGGTAAAATCCATTGACTAACTCTTTTAAGCCTCTATTCTAGATTCTTAATACGTAATGTGATAAGATTACAATTGATGTTTTGTAGGATCGAAGAAAAGAAAGGAAGCTTAAGGGAAGAAGTGAGCAGAATCTAACCGTGAAGAAATGGATTTCGATCGCATTACTTGAAGTTTAGATTCTTGAGCTACTACTTAGGGTTAGAATTAGATTGCTAAGAAATATGCATTAGCATAGTTTTTCAATGAATTGCATTGTAAGGACAAATTTTTTTTCCGCAATAAAATAAATTTTGATTTTATATTATTTATTTATCCTTGCAATGGCGTGTATAAAAATTGATGTTTGAATGCTTCTATTATTAGCAATAATGGATTTGATTCTTAATTATGGAAAGGTTGAAAATTTACCAAATAAGAAGAGTTTCTCATCGCCCAAGTTTCAATTGGACAGAAACTTGGAATCATGCAACTTGATTGCACGATGAATGAGAAATTTCATATTTAGAAATTAGACTAATTCATTGACAAAGTGTCAAGTGAAGGACTAGGAGATCGAGTACACAAAGTTGTGTGTTGATCAAGTCCACCATAAGAGTAACAAAGATATTCGTCATGATTTACTAAAGGTTTAGTAAATATGATTATACTTATAAGATTAAGTGTAATTCTGAATTGATTGAAAAAGTTTAAATCAATAGTAGAACGAATAAGAAGAATCAAGTAGGCAGAAAGATAAGAGTTTCTCCATTCTAAGAAGAATGGAGAGTACCTTTTATGCTTTATGATAGGTCTTAATGATTAAGAACCATATCTCAATTGATCCTCTAAGTGAGTCTTAGTACAATCGTATGTCTAAGAAGAGGAATCGAAAATTGGAGAAATGGTTAAATAAAGAAGTCAATCATACTTCGTTCCAAAACAAGTCTTAGAGTTAAGATTGTGACATTGAGTGATAAGTATTAAGAAGGTTATAACATTCATCAAATGTGGAAAGTTGTGATGTCTTGGATAAGACAAAGACCAACTAGGACCAATTTATGAAGTGTTTTGATAAAAGCTGCACTAACTCTTGAATATTTGTCAAGAAATGTTTATTGACAAGAGAATCTTATATGTCAAGGAGTCAGTGGGAGTCTTAATGTTCTTGAAAGGTTTCAAGAACGAATCATCACTAGCACACGAGTTGAGGTTGACAACCTATCGTGTTGACACTATTTTGTTTCTGTGCCATTCCAATTGAGTTAATTATGCATGTGAGTTCTATGAGTTCTCATTTGAACGCATAAAAGGCATGCACCTTGATCAATGAAAAGTACATTGATAGGAAAAGGTGAGCTGCTTAACTACTTGGAAGACATGGTGGGCAGCTGTGCTACCATAAGGCAAGAAATCAAGATTAAAGAAAGTTCGGTCCATATAAGTTTGAATTTGTCGTAAACTTTGGTTTTGACAAATTCACATGGATAGGAACAAATACACCATTAAAATCTAAGTGTCATAAGATTCCCTCCTTCATGAAAATGACTGTGAGGAAATGCTTTCACTAAGAAAGATTTTAAGAAGATAGTGATTGTGAAATTGAATTCTCGAATTCGATTATGGTTACGGTATCCCTTTCCATGATTCGAATTGTGAGATTTGGCAATTAGTCTGAATTGTTTAGACACACATATGAGCTATCTAAGGGAAAGGTGTATAAGCTTAGATAAAGGATTATCAAAACATTAAATATTAGAAACATGAACTTAAGAAATTCAATAAGTATTGTTTTTCTGGAAGTTTAGCTGGTTTCTGAATACATGTCAAAGCTAGTGGGAGCATAAGTGTTATGTTTATAATAATCTTCATGATAGTGGGAGCATAAATGTTATGATTGTATGATTATTAAGGAAAGTATTGCAAGTTAGCAATATTAATTATAGAAAACAAGAGTTATACTTTGTAGAGTCGCAATAGTTGAAAAGTTGTTTTGCTATAATTAAGGGAGAGAATATTATGCTTTATTTCAAATCTAAAGGCTTAGGTTGTGGAATGTTAATAATTTAGTCAAGGAAACATAGTGTGTTCACAAATTTAGATTATGATTACGGCATTCCTCTTCATAGTTCGAATTTTGAGAGCATAGCACATAAAATATTATGGCAGAAGATTAATAAAGTATCAAATCTTTATGTAAGACGTTATGCATCGTGTGCCATATGCTTCGGGTATAGGATCGATTGCAAATGCTATAATATTTGACCATTCTAAAATTTTCCAAATGTCTAGCGCATTTAGAGGGAAAAAGGACAAGAATCGGCTTTTAGTAAGATAATTAAACAACTATCAAAGGACAATCCAAAGTTCGCCTAGGATTGGTCGCTTGTGAGTAGTTGGAAGTATAGTATTGGATGGACCATATCGACATTATTATGAATAGATAAGATTCTATTGAGAATGAGTTGTCATATGGTAAGTATGGAAAGTCTTCCAAATTGGGAATTGAATATTGAAAATCTATGTCTAGATTAGAAACTTTTATGCAAAAGGATGTTCAAAGGAATGTACTTTGAGTGAGAGACATCATATCTAAGGAATTGTATTGTAACAATCTCCGATAGAGGACCTTGTACTACCGTTGGCAATAGTCTTTGTGACTTTTGTGCTATGACATTACGAAAGGATCATTGCATAAAATGTTAGAATCTAACATATTCTACAAGTGGCAAGAATTTGATATTCTTTCACTTATGAAAAAGGATTTGGAGTTGTGAAATGAGTATGATTGGAAATGTGTTCATTTGATCTATTTCACAAAGTAAGAACCATAGGTAAACATTGTGTGCATGATAAGAGCATGGGACAAGTGTAATAATTCAAGTAAGAAGTTGATTACCTGAAACAACAAATAATGAGTAATCGATATGGTGATAAATAAAAGGTGTTTTATATATGCTCAAAGGTTTGAAGCCATATGGGATTAGTATTATTCTTGTCTTTCACTTTACATGTTTTGACTTCCTGAATAATTTAATTGGTTTAGAACAGTCAAATTATTCGAACGGGCCACAGCCGTTCATATGTTGGAAGTAGGTATGAATAAAGATTGTCGTGAATTGGTGTGTGGATTGTCTAAAGAGCATTAGACATAAGCAAATGTTTGCTGCAACGTTCATGAGTGCTTATGAATATGATTTGAGCATTAGATTAAACCCACGTTCACTTGGATCACTCCATGAATTATATCACGAGTGATTGATGAGACGATAACATCTTATATTCTTGAAACCGAGATGTGTGAGTTGTATCTTGCAAATCGGTTGCACATTGATAATATGTAAACGCACCAGTAACTTGGTGTTATAAAACATATCGTTGTATGTGATTCGGTGAGTAAGTTCAAGCGAGCATTGAATCAAAGTTTATCCGTTCCTTTTATTCAAAATAGGATAAAAGCGATATCTTTGGGCCCCTCGATAATTTAGTGATGACAAACGTAAATGCTTGGCCGAGCTAGGGCTAATTTGATTTGTTCAATTAGTCAGTCGTCATAAATCGGAAGTCGAGAAATAGTACAGAGAGAATGATTAGAAATCATGTCTTACGATATCTAGAATGGAGGAATATATGATCCCTTATCTAAAGGACACGCGTATCTGATAGGATCAGAGTTGACAGCGGCTTTGGAAAGCTACGATTGCAGATCAGGATCTGAAGTCATACGCAAAATAGTTATTAGACTTATCCAAGTGGGAGACTGTTGGATTAGTGTCTAAGTCCATAACTATTTTGGTATGTACTTGACCCGATGGTGCATGGTCCTTTTGGGTTGCCTTCACCAAAGCAACTTGATAGGATGAATTATGGAGAGAAAGAATTAAATATGATTTATTAATATATTATGAGAATAATATATTAAAGGAGAAATCATATTGTTTAATTAATATTATTCAAGAATTAATAAGAATTAAGTTTGTGACTAAAAGAGATTAATTAAACTTAAGGGACTGGAATTGTAATTATAAGATAATTACAATTGGGCCATGGATTGCCTTATATTATAAGGTTGGACAAATTCTATGGGGAAACCCATTAGAAATCGTCCAAGGCCTTTAAGGAAAGGAGTCCATGGGTTGCTTAGGGCTTAAGCATCCAAATTAGGGTTTCCTTGTTAGATAATCCTAATAGCCTCATTATATACAGAGCCCTTATGCCCCGAAAACGTGGACAAGCTTCCTTCTAGGGTTTCCACACGTTTTGGGCAGCCTCCTTCTCTTCTCTTCTTCATCCTCTTGCTCTTGGTGTTTGTGAACCATTAGAGTAGTGACATTTGTGACTCTAAGCTTTCTAAAGTCATTACAAGGAGAAATTTGAGATTGTTATTGCTACATAACAATTAATGTAATATCTTAAACCCTATTTTATGTTAATATGATTAATGGCATGCTAGATCTAGGGTTTATAGCTTTGGATATTCAATTGCATGTTCATTAGATAAACTAGATCCAAAAGCTATTAGGGTTTGCATGTACACCATAGGAATGATGTATAGTCTCAAACCCATCAGTTTGTACCTATGTTACGTGCATTTTTAGTGAACTACTTACTAGCTCTGGTATTATTCAACTCTGGGGCAAGTCGGCCATTTATCTCTCGATCGTTCAGTAGGGAGTTAAGTTTGCTTGTTGGAGAGCTAGGCTGTCCGTTACGAGTCTCTATCTCCAACGAACACGGGATTTCTACTTCTTTAGTCTATTGCGGTTGTGTTCCGGAGATCTTGGGGGTATCCTTCTCGATAGACTTGATTTTGATTCCAATGGGAGACGTATGTGTTATTGTGGGTATGGACTAACTTAGTCATCTCGGTGACATGATCGACTGCGAGGGTCAGCGGGCGGTAGTTCGAACCCTAAGTGATGGAGAACTGGTTATCTACAGCGAGAGCATCAGATTGGGTTCAGGGTTTTGCTTAGATGCCAAGGCTCGACAATATATTCAACACAGGTGTGTGATTTATTTGGCGTTTGTGGTGGATACGCAGGTTTGGGATCAGGTTTCGATTTCAGATGTTCCGGTTGTCAGAGAGTTCGTTGATGTGTGTCCGGAGGAGTTTTCCGGAGTGCATTCGGAGAGGCAGGTAGAGATCAAGATCAACCTAGGGCCAGGTGCGGCCCCTATCGCCAAGGCGCCATACATATTGGCACCACCCGAGATGTAGGAGCTATCATCTCAGTTACAGGAACTGTTGGGCAAGCAGTTCATCCTTCCGAGCAGTTCTCTGTGGGGAGCATCAATTCTCTTCATCAGGAAGAAGGACGGTTCACATCAGATGTGGATTGATTACCTGGAGTTGAACAAGTTAATAGTGAAGAACCATTATCCACTCCCGAGGATAGATGATCTTTTCGATCAGTTGCAGGGAGCATCTTAGTTCTTCAAGATAGACGTGAGATCCAGATACCATCAGGTCAGGGCTAGGGAGGAGGACGTGGAGAAGACCATGTTTCGGAATCGTTATGGACATTACGATTTCTCGGTGATGCCGTTTGGGCTCACCAATGCACCAGGAGTGCTTATGGACCTGAAGAATCGGTTATGTAGACCGATGCTCGATAGCTCGGTCATTGTATTTATAGATGACATCTTGGTATACTCTAAGACCAGAGAGTAGCATGAGGAGTATCTCTGTGAGCTATTAGGAGTTTTGAGGTGGGAACGGCTGTATGCCAAGTTCTCGAAGTGCGAATTTTGGTTACGAGAGGTTTACTTCCTTTGACACCGCATTAACCAGAAGGGGATTTTGGTCGATCCAGCAAAGATCAAGGCGGTTATGTAGTGGGATGTTCCGAAATCTCCCTCGGATATCCGAAGCTTCTTGGGATTGGTAGGTTACTACTGTAGATTCATACAGGATTTCTCCAAGAGTGTGGTACCCCTCACTCATCTGACGAGGAACGGAGTGGATTTCCGGTGGGGCCCGGAGCACTAGACTACTTTTGAGACTCTGCGACAGTGACTCTGCAAGGTGCCAGTTTTGACCCTCCCTGAGGGAGTGGAGGATTTCGTGGTGTTCAGTAATGCATCGATCACCAGATTGGGAGCAGCACTTATGCAGAGAGGACGAGTGATAGCCTACGAATCGCGGCAGTTGAAGCCGCATGCAATGAGATATCCCAGACAAGATCTAGAGTTGGGAGCGGTGGTATTCTCTCTCAAGATTTCGAGACATTATCTCTATGGGGTCCACTGTACCATATACACGGACCACAAGAGTCTAAGACACATCATGTATCAGCCGAACCTGAACATGAGGCAGCGCAAGTGGCTAGACGTAGTCAAGGATTATGTCTACGAGATCCTTTACCATTCAAGTAAGCGAATGTGGATGCGGACACCCTGAGCCAGAAGTCGGATGGAACTTCTGTTCCAACTGCATGTATGAGGATATCAATGGATTCTCTACCTGTGAGCTTGATTAAGGAAGCTCAGGCTTAGGGTGTGCGATAGGAGAACTGTAATCTTGAGAGGATCAGGGGCGAGATTACCCAATTTTGCAGGATAGTCGGGAATTGTTTACTCGTTTTGGTTGGGTATGGGTTACTATGTCCGGTGGGGTCAGACAAATTGTTCTGAAGGAGGCTCATAAGTCTCACTTATTTATTCACCAAAGGGCCACCAAGATGTATCGGGATCTGTGCCTAAGTTACTGGTCGTCAAGCATGAAGATGGAGATCGTATGATATGTTGAGAGGTGCTTGACCTGCCAAATAGTCAAGGCCGAGCATTAGAGGTCAAATGGCAAGCCGCAGCCTCTAGAGATTCCCATGTGGAAATAGGAGCATATCACAATGGATTTTATCACCAAGCTACCAAAGACGACAAGGGGCTTCGATGCTATTTAGGTCATCGTGGATCGATTAACCAAGAGCGCCCATTTTCTAGCGATACAGGAGAGTTCCTCGGCTGAGAAGTTGGCCGATATATATATATATATATATATATATATATATATATATATATATATACATATATATATATATATATATATATCCGTGATATCGTTGCTTGCCACAGGGTACCGGTCTCTATTGTCTCATACCGTGATGTTCGATTCACATATCGTTTCTGGGAGAAGTTCAATTAGGAAGTGGGCGCGCAAATACATTTCAGTACAGCTTATCAACCGCAGACTGATGGCCAGACTGAACGGACCATACAAACTGTCGTTGATATGCTGAGAGCCCGCGTTATGAATTTGGTGGGAGTTAGGACTCCTACCTACACCCTGTAGGGTTCTCATACATCAACAAATTTCATTCCAGCATTGGCGCTCCACCATTTGAGCTGTAGTATCGATGGAGATGTCGTACCCCAGTCTATTGGGGTGAGGTCGGTCACATGGTGATGGGCCGGACCATGTTAGCTCTGCAGAGTACCGAGAAGATTCAGCAGATCAAACAACGGTTGCAGACCGCTCAGAGTCGGCAGAAGAGTTACGCCGATCTGAGTTGGATTTCCAGGTTGGTGACATAGTACTACTAAAGGTCTCACCCTGGAAGGGTATGATACGTTTCAGAAAGCAGGAGAAGTTAGGTCCCCGATACATTGTACCTTTTCGGGTTATTGCTAGGATTGGCAAGGTGGCATATAAATTGGATCTTCTGGAGGAGCTCAGTCAGATTCACAACACTTTTCACGTCTCGGAATTGCAGAAGTGCATACTAGATGAGAAGGCAGTCATGTCATTACATGATATTCAGGTCGATGAGCGCCTAAATTACGTAGAGAGGCCAGCGGTCATGCTGGAGAGGAAAGTGAAGGTTCTATGGAACAAGTATGTAGCTTTGGTGAAGTTACAATGAGAGCACCGGAGGTGATTTGAGTGAATTTGGGAGCCAGAGGCTGAGATGCGGGAGCATTATCTGGAGCTATTTGCTGCAGCGTACTTCGAGGACGAAGTCTAGTTCAAGTGGGGGATAATTGTACCATCCCGACTTCCAGGTATAAAATTTAAAGCTTTATATCATATTTGTAGACCTACTTGACGAGTTGGCTGCCCCAACTCACCGTGTAGAAAATGATCAGGTTGCATGAAATTCAGGACCTACTCGACGAGTTGGAGGACCCAACTCAACGAGTTGAGGCTGTGCATGAAATCCTTAATTTTTAGGGTTTGTACCCTATTTAAAGGACCTTAAGTCCTCCCTCCAGCCTCCCTTACCACCTTCACATCCATAAACACACCCTAATCGAGTTAACCTCCTATTTTGAGTGTGTGTGAGGCTAAAGAGTGTGTGTTTGGTGCATTTCTTGAAGAGGCTTGAAGATTGAGAAGCTTGGAACGAGAAGTAGCTTGTAGATCCAACATCCACTTTGTTTTGGATTTCATTTGAAGGTAAAAAGTCATTACCTTGATCATTATCTTGTTAGATCTCTTCATTCAAGAGTAAATGGTCATTTCTAGCTTGTTCTTGAGGCATTTCAGATATTGACCACGTTTTGAAGTAAGGAGTTCAGATTTGGACTCCTCTATGCCCTCATGGACATAAAGTTCTTGACTTTAGCAAACTTTAGCCTTTCTTCATGCCCTAAACATCTTCCTAAGATTAGTTTTTGGTGTTTTAGCCTCTTGAGGCCTCGCATGCACGTAAAGTTAGCAACTTTATGTGGTAACTACACCCTAGGAGGATAGATCTATAGTTTGGAGCCTCGGTTTCTCTTAAAAGCATTTGAATGAGAATAAGGTTGAAGGAACTCGATGAGTTGAATAGTGTTTACCCACCTTCTGCATTCTGAGTGAACTCAGTGAGTGGGTGAGGTGACTCGACGAGTTGATTAGGGTTTTCCCGGTCTTTTGGACACTGCATGGACTCGACGAGTTGTTTGGTAACTAGGCGAGTTAACTTAGATTTTCGCGGTTTTCTGAGTTCTGAAGGAACTCAACGAGCCTGTAAGCTGCACTCGACAAGTTGGGTCAACATGGACTATTGACCTTGACTGATTTTGACTTTGACCAAGGATTAACCAAGTATGACTTCTGAGGGTATTTTGGTAATTTGGGGAATTTATGGAATGGGATCAATGGTGGTTGTAGGTGTTTGTGCTGGGATCCGTGTTTCGGGAGTTTGATATTTTCAGTTCAGTTCGACATTATGAGGTGAGTTTTCCTCGCTATACTAATAGGACCGAAGGCCCCAATGTCGGCCCTTTTGAATTGTTATCCTAGTTATCGCATGATGATATACTTAAGGATCTGCTAGATATGTATCCTGGTATATAGGATGATGCTATGTTTAGTGACCTGTTAGGTCGGTATCCTGGTATATACGATGATGCTATGTTTAGTGACATGTTAGGTCGGTATCCTTGTATATAGGATGATGCTATGCTTAGTGATCTGTTAGGTCGGTATCTTTATATATAGGATGATTCTATGTACATGCTAGCATTTGTTATCTATGTGTTGATTGTACACTTGGGGGTGGGTTGAGGCGGTCCTGCTTTGTATTGTAGGCCAACATACCCAGGGAGGTCCGGATAGACTGAAGGCCTAATAAGGCATACTAGTCAGGAATAAGGCCCAGAGAACGGTCCATACAGGATGAAGTCCTGGAAGGGCGGACCAAACATGCTGAAGGTTCTGAGAGTGGGCCAGACAAACTGAAGGCCCGGTGAGGTCGGTCCAGTCATACTGCAGACTCCGTATGCATGTTGTTTATTATGATATGGTTATGGTTTGTATGGCGTTGGTAATTTTGGAGGAACTTACTAAGCTTCGGGCATATAGTTTTGTATTATGTTTCTAGTACTTTGGATGATCGTAGGAAGGCGAAGGCTTGATCGTGCACCTCCTTGTATTTTATGATTTTGATATCTGGGATACTCTGATAGGAAATAATTTTGAAAACATTTTGTAATAAATAATGATTTTTTTGAAAAAGTTTTAAATTTTCATTAATTTTATGGATGTTACACACACATAAACAGTAAATACATAATACATTTGGATACATGCCCATAAAAACTAACAATTCCTCATATCTTTCCCAAATCCCTCAATCTTATGTTTTATGTTAGGACCACAATTACCCCTCCATGCACGTTACCTCTTGACCTTGACTATATAACCTTTTCGTAAGGACAATCCTTATTTCCTCAAGCATTGTAAGTAGAGGCTTCTTCCTTATTTCTTTGATCATGCCATTGAAACATTCTGAGACCTCATTCTGTACTGCTTTATAAGCATACCCATGAGGAAATAAGGCTCTTCACTAGGTTTCATGTTACCTTAGCATAAGATAGTTGTATCATGTTTCTGTTATCTTCTTTATCTTCTCCATTACAGCAAGAAAGTCCCCTTCCACAATACTCATAGAAGCTTTCCATAACAACTTCTTCAACTCCAATCCTGTGTATTTCTTCCTAAAGTTTGCAAAGATGTGTCTAGCACATTGTTTGTGCTCAACAAGAGGGAGTAGGCCTTCCATTGATAGTTTCATTTTATTCACTTCTTTTTATAGTTTGTTTTAGCATATTTCATTCATAATTTAGTTAATTTCCATGCATATCTTCCTTTCTGTTATTTTATGACTATTTCGGGTACCTTCTAGTTTTGTGAGCTTTATTGCAGATTTTATGGAGACTGACGGAGTGGGAATATTCGATACATATGGAAAGCGATTGGGATTGGTAAAAAATAAAGATTGTTAGGCTTAATATCGATTGGCCTCTTAATTAAACGAAGATTAAACAATTTTCTAGCTTTGTGGGAATTAATAATCAGGCGATTTCCAGAGCTTTGGAGGACATGGAAAATGTAAATTGGGCTCAAATAGAATAAAACTTGAAGAAAAACAGGCTAGAAGCTGATCAGACTCAAACTGGGCTACTGGACTAAGCAGTGCAGGCCCAACAAATGAAAAAGGCCCATTCTCCATCAGTTTAGGTGGCATTTAAGCGGCCATTGTGTGGCCCGCGTGAGTTCCTACAAGGGAAAATTCGTAATTTTACTTTTGGCTTCTATTTGAGGCAGTTCGGTGGGACTCTTTACTTTTACACATACGAACTTGGGAGCATTCTATGGAGATTTTGGAGCATTTTGAAGGCCAAGAACCCTCAAGAACTTCATCATTCTGCTCTTGAATTATGTAAAATGTTGTGTACAATCTTTACTTATCTTGTTTTCTTGAGTTTAGCCATGCTTCGCTAAACAAAACATGGTTGACTTTCGTGAAATCCTTTAACTTTTATTGAATGCTGAAGACTCCATGCACTAGTTCTTGAATATTTATGAGAATGTTTTATGTTTTAACATCTTATTACTACTTGTATGTTTTTATTCATGAGTTTAAATATGCTTGTGGTGATTAGTTAGCTAATTTCTTGATTAAGTAAAGGATCCTCAAATTTGCAAGCAACAAATGATTTTTGTGTTAGTTTTTCTTCACACAATCATAAAAACATTTTCTCCAACATGGAAGTGAAAACATTTGACTCCTCTTGGATTTGATGACTTTTTAGTTCTTAATGCTAGTTGACTTTCACTAATTACATGCTTAATGGAAATTGTTACTTTGACTAAGGAAATTTTTATGAGCTTTTCTAAACATTTTAAAAACTAAGAAAAGTCTAGGTAATCTCAAGCTTCTTGGATTACTATAGCCAAATTAAGGATTTAAAACAAGTATTGTACCATTGGATTCTAATGATATGTTCATCAAAAGTCAAAGTGAGGAAACCTTAAGTCAACTGTCTTTCTCTTATTGATTTTACATCAAACTCTTATTTTTGTTGAATTGTCCATTTAAATCTTAGCTTAATTCTAGTTTTATTTCAAGTATTTTAAAAAGACCAAAACCCTCATTTTTATTTTTATTGCTATTTTCCAAGTATTTTTATAAAGAGATTTTTCGTAGAGTAATAAAATTGAACCAATCTCCGTGGATTCATCCCATTTACCACTATACACTATTTTAGTGTAAAAGATTTAAGGTTATTAATTTTGTTGGCCTCGAAAACCACCAGCCATAGCCTGTAGAAGTCCCTATAATTATTAAACACCACATGACATGTAAAAATTAATGTGTGTTAAACAGAAATATATATGGGACATATATATATATATATATATATATATATATATATATATATATATATATATATATATATATATATATATATATATATATATACTAATATATGTTGTACGTACCTAGTGTTGGTATGAGATAACAACCGCTCCATTGTCAGCACCAAGATCCAAATCAACAACAAAATTCTCAATGAACCAAGTCTAGTTATCCTTATTCTCCACATTCAGACCTGGCCATGTTTTCTAGTAGACATGGTTTTTTTCATCTCTCCCAACAACAATTAAAATATCCCCCTTTACATGCCCCTTCAAGAAACTACCATCTACTCCTATCTTCCTTCTATAGCCTCTGTTCCATCCATCTCTAAAAGCCTTGAAGCCAACATAAAACCTCTTGAAATAGTTACATACAACATTACTTCCTACCCCTCACCAAGCAAGTTGTACAAGGATTAGTCAACCTAATTGCAACTGCATAGTCCCAAACCCTAGCATAGTGGTCTTCTAGCATGCTTTCTATGATCCCCATGGCAGTAGACCTTTCTCTTTGGCATTGCCCTATAGATACATTCACTAAAACCTTTGTAGCACATCTGCTTGCATCTCTAGCAATGTCATCTTGGGTTGATGATTACATCTTTTAGTTAGTGTTTGGCTAACCAATTTCTAGTAACTTGGGAACCGAAGTGATAGTTCCTAGCATATAGATGAATTTCATTACAAAATATAATCTGGAATATCCTTTCATTGTACTTCCATCCAGCTGCAACCCTAAATGGACACTGTATTTTTTGTCAGTGCTTCGATTACCACACAGTCTCATAATCGGCTCCTCTTCTCCTTCCAGTTAATATCGGGGTCATGCACCATATACTTGACACCAACATCTTCATCGTCCTCATCTAAGTGGGCATGCTCATTTTGTTGGCTACCGAGATTGTCTTCATCATCTACCATTCAATCAATACTGCTCCTTAATATGTTTTCATCACACAATAAGTTAAGAAAAGGATCATCACATTGTTTTGAGGGGGCTTTGAAATTTTCTTCAGAAAAATCCATGAAGCTAAAGTCAAATGCTTCATC
The DNA here is from genome assembly GCF_002870075.4 of Lactuca sativa. Classification (NCBI taxonomy): domain Eukaryota; kingdom Viridiplantae; phylum Streptophyta; class Magnoliopsida; order Asterales; family Asteraceae; genus Lactuca; species Lactuca sativa. The sequence goes on along the minus strand of NC_056631.2, from coordinate 186,718,252 downwards.
ATCGGAGTCGGAGTCTGGAAGGTATGTCTTCTTAGGTACCTTAGGCCCTTTAGGCTTCTTAGTTCCAGAAGTAGAAGCCAACGGTTTCATAAAAAAAACTTGTTAGTTCAAACTTGGAACTCCATAGACAAAGATAACCACCATTTGAAGCATCAATTTCTTGTTTCCATACACGTACCTTTCTACTCCACCTTACTTTGCCAACGACTCCAGAGCTTTAAAATGTGAAATTGAGGATTGTAAAATCCTTCTCAGTGTCAAAGCCTTCTTGAATGCATGAAAACCTTTATCAATGATGTTTTGTGAAATGTGATGTCTAGGGAATAAGTTAGTGGTGACCGGGTAGTATAGGTAACGTGCTCGTCACCGGGTATTAGCTCTCAAGTGATAATTCAGAAAAAATATTGTGTCCACTGTCAACAAAAAATAAAAATCAGAGATTTTTCCAGTTTAGTGGCAATAATATAGGAATTTTATGATATTAAGTCCTACTTTCAAAGGGAAACTTCTATTATCTTCTAATTCATAATAGAAACACAGATAAACTAATAGCCAAACTATCTAGAAAATGGAACTTCTACCTACTAATCATGCTAATGTTGTTCATGAGTTTTTACTAAATCAAACACAAAGAGACTAAACTACTCCTAAGATAATCACATGATTTTGACTCAAGTTTGGATTAACACCAACATTATATCATAATTTGATACCACACCTTTCTTTTTCTTTATAAAATCCTCCTAATATCTCTCAATGCCTAATATATCAATTCTCTTTTCTCATCAGTCACATCTGATTCACTACCTTGATTCCTAACGGCAAGGCCGATTAAGGAAGTATAGGTTGTACACCCACATACACCCCGAATAAGATATGGTCCGATTTTTAGCAAAATTATCTAATTAAGGACTTTATATATACAATATTATTCAATTAAAAAAATAAAAATCATCTGGCGTAATTGGTTTATGGGCCTCATCCTTTTCAAATAAACTGAAGCTGGATCGATTTCAATGCATTTCAAGATATTGGGAAATTATCAGAAAAAATCCCAATATTTTTGGAAAAGTTACATTTTAGTCCCAAGTTTTTTTGAACATAAAAGTCATGATTATTTGTAAAACACGATAATATGTCACTTCCTGTTAAAAGAATTTTTTTTTTTGTTAATTGAGCCAAAATAAAATAATCAGGACTTTATGTTGAAAAAAACATGAGACTAAATTGTAACTTTTTCAAAAATATTGAGACTTTTCTGACAATTCTTCAAGTTATTTATTCTTGACGCTTCTATTTGTTTATAGAGATTATATTTAAATTATATTTCTATTCTTTAATTTATGATTCATACTATACTTTACAAACTACCCAAACTTTCAATTTCTTTTATCACATCAGTCATGACAATTACATATGTAGTCTCTCAACTTTCATAAATTTGCATGATAAATAAATACGGTACCGCTATGCTATTTATTTAAATAGATTATACTTCAAGTTACACTTTTACCCCTTCATTTATGCTTCACGCCTTACATTCTACCTATCTTCCATTTTTGTTTATTAAATCAGTTTTCAGAAATTATATATATAATAAAAGCACAACATGCTTATGAACAGTACCCGAGTTGGGTACTGTTCAAAACTTAGTTTACTCGGATTCTAAGGTTCCGTAGGGGTTAATCCATCGACCAACTCTACCGCCTCTTTGCTTCACATATTCAATTTGTTTCTCTCACTGCTAATGATTTGAATCTTGAACTGCTCCACCACCTCTCCACCGCTTTAATATCTTTTGTCACTGGATTGGGGCTTTACCAACCATCCCCATTCATCCACACTAACTCACAAAAGTGTATATGGAGTTTCCAACGGTTGTGATTGTATCGATGTAACAGAGGATCCTTAGATATTGTTCTACTTGCTAACTTTCACCAAAAGGTTATAATTGACATCTATTAACTCTAATTTTCAAATCCATTTACTATAATGTTGTCTTGATTTCATGCAGATATTCAGATTTGAATGAATAGAAAACCCTAAATTTGAATGCTAGCTAATATGACTAAGCCAATCGTCGTCTTTTTATCTTCACCTATTTGAAAGGGAATCAAACATGAAGCTGGCTGAAGGTCCATAGAATGCCAACTATGCTGTCATTGGCCGATATTTATGCAACATGGTAATTCTTTCATTCATCTTTTAGTCATTTGAGGTATTAGGCTCTACTTTAAATCGCCATACTTGTTACTTAGAGATGTGTCCCATGTTAATTTATGGGTTATATATTTAATGAAGTTAGTATCACGATGGGAGGCACACTCCAATTAGTTAAAATTCATATCGAAATGTATCCTGAAATTGCAAACTGGTAAAGAATTCATGCTTTGTGTAACATCCATAAAATTCATGAAAATTTAAAACTTTTTTAAGCATTCAAAAACCATTATTTATCAAAACATGTTTTCAAAATAGTTTCATATAAGAGTATCCCAGAAATCAAAATCATAAAACGTGAGGAGGTGCACGATCAAGCCTTCGCCTTCCCACAATCATCCGAAGTACCTAAAACAAAATTCAAATCTGTAAGTCCGAAACTTAGTGAGTTCCCCCAAAATACCAATGTCATACATATCCATAACAATATCATAAAAAACAACATGTATATAGAGTCTACAGAAAGAGCGGACCGCCCTCACCGGGCCTTCAGTCTGTCTGCCCCACTCTCAGAACCTTCAGCATGTCTGGTCCTCCCTACCAGGCCTTCAGCATGTCTAGATCGTTCTCCGGGCCTTTGGCCTGATTGGTATGCGTTATTGGTCCGCAGTCTATCCTGGACGCCATGGGTATGTTGGCCTACAACACAAAGTAGGTCCGCATCAACCGACTCCAAGCATATAATCAACACATAGATAACAAATGCTAGCATGTAAAAACAGTCAGACCGATCTAACAGATCACTAATCATAGCATCATCCTATATACCAGGATACCGACCTAGCAGATCACCAAACATAACATCATCCAATATACCAAGATACCGACCTAACAAGACGCTAAATATAGCATCATCCTATATACCAAGATACATTTCTAACAGATCACTAAGTATATCATCATGCAATAACCAAGGTAACAATCCAATAAGGGTCGGCATTGGTGCCTTCGACCCTACCAGTATAGTGAGGAAAACTCACATCACAAGTAGTGCTAAATGATAATGTCAAATTCCCAAACACAGCTCCAAAATTAACCACCTACAATCTTCATAGGACCAATTCTATCAAGCCCCAAATTACCAAAATACCCTCGGAAGTCAAACTTGGTCAAAGTCAAATTCAACGGTCAAGGTTAACAATCCATGTTGACCCAACTCGTCGAGTGCAGCTTACAAACTCGTCGAGTTTCTTCAGAACTTAGAGAACCATGAAAACCCGAGTCAACTCGCCGAGTTACCAAACAACTCGTCGAGTCCATGTAGTATCCAGAAGATCGGGAAAACCCTAACCAATTGATAGGCTATATTTTTGTGGTTTAGGCTAGGCATTGTCATGTATAGGTCATGGTAGTGTGTTAGAGTATGTGGTGGTGGTCACAGTATGTTAGTGGGTGTGTGCGGCCGTACACGTGTGTGCGGCTGCACACTTGTGTGCTGCTAATTGTTGTATAAATAGGTTGTGTCAGTGTGTCAGTGAGGGTGACATATGTATGTGTGTGTGTTTCAAGGTATACCTGACATTTGTACATAATAGATGTGTGCATGCTTGATGTTATTCTCATTCTACTCCTTCTACACTCCGTTTGATTGCTTGTAATTCATTGATTACTGATTTGGATCTATATATTGGGACTTACAATTGGTATCAGAGCCAAATTCAGTGTCAATTTTGAAGAATCTTAGAGTGTGCAGTTGAAAAGAATTGTGGTTTTTTAAAGTGCATTCATACATTTTGATTGAGAAACTGCTGATCATTGTTTCTACTAGTTTGGAATCAAATTTCATTAAAAAAAAATCTAGTATTTTTTAGTGTGTGGTTGATCTTTGAAGGTGTGCGGTTGATCTTTGAAGGTGTGTAGTTGATCCTTGAAGGTGTGCGGTTGAGTGTGCAGCCAGTGTGTGCAGTTGAGTGTGCAGCCAGTGTGTACGGTTGAGTGTGCGGTTGAAGTGTACTGTTGGTGTGTGCGGTTGTAGTGTGTGTTGTTGACGTGTGCGACTGAAGTGTGCGGTTGCACTCATCCTAATTAACGAAGTTTTTGTTGATTTCTAAAACATGGAATCTTAAAGCATGTCAGCACACCATGAATTGGATGCAATTATGGGAACCACTTCTCGAATTCCATGACTGTTATCTGCGGAAGGATTTCCAGAATGGAAATATTGGATCGAGAAGTACATCAAAATGAAGGATTTCAAGATATGGCGAAGTATTCTTAGAGGACCAATCCGCATTACAACTACATTGGAAGATGGAACTATAACTGATAAGCAAGTTGATAACTACACCGATGATGATTTCGAGAGAGTCGAGGAGCAGTAAAAGGCTCTTGCTACACTCACCATGGTATTATCTCCTAAAATCGCTCATGGCCTTCGTGAGTATACATCAGCAAAGGCCTTATGGGAAGCACTGATAGAAGTCTATGAGGGCAACGAAGACATGAAACAGAGTCGCCAAGACATGATGCGACAAAAGTTCAATATGTTTAACTATGTCTTGGGAGAAACACTTGAAAATCGGTTCCAAAGGTTTATCACACTCACCACAGAAATGAGCTCTACTGGTGTAATGGTTACACGATCGGAAATCAACAAAAAGCTGCTGAATTCTCTACCAAAATCCTTGGATATGAATGTCTTAGTGATTAAAAAGATCAAAGATTTGAACCGTTTGAGTTTGGCTGAAACGATGGCGATCATCAAGGCTTGTGATCTCGATGATAAGCAAAGGGAGATTAATCATGTCAATTAATACTGCACAGCAAATCTTGGGATCCAAACCACTAACAACACTGCTTTCTCAATCTTTTCTAATTGGCCCAACAAACTCCCCCAAAAAAGTAGTTGGCTTTTCTTGTTAATCTTCATTGGGAGCTTGGCTTCAGCATTAATCTTCAAATTTCTTCACAGCATCAAGATGAACATATGAATCTTCAATAAATGACTTCATCTTGAGCAGTTGGGATTTCTACAGAATTTGACATTGAACGCACATTGAGTGAGGAGGCTTCTTGTAGAGATTCATGAAAGATGGCGCTTTCAGCTTGAGAATCTTCAGACAGAACAAAGAGAACGAATCTTCTGGATCACTTCAGCAGGTTCAAGAATGGCAGCAAATTGATTGAGGAGGCTTCAACGCAATCCGTCACATAATCTTCAAGTACAACTTGACCTTGCTTTTGGGGTTGAAAGATTGAATGTTGGAAGAATAATCTTCATTTCTTGCTCCTTCAAATGAGAATTCTTTGATGATCACGGACGAAGACTTGGCTCATAAACTCTCGATACAGTCTCCATGAGTCTCATCTACATCTGAATTCACTTTTCAAGAATAAACAAAACTAAAATAAAACTTAGCACGCAATATTTTTGGGTTTTTCATATTTTCTGAAAAAAAAAACAAAAATAACACTATTTTTTGATTTTTAATTTGCTATTTTTTTTTATTTTTGAATTTTTTTAATTCTCCCCCTGAATTTGTGCATAGAGGAAAACTATGAACAAAAACAAAAAGAAAAATACTTGGGATCAAAAACCCTTAAAAAGAGAAAATGAGGACCTTAAATACGAAGGCTATACTCTAAGGAAACGTCAAAAACCCTTAAAAGCACAACTAGAGGCCAAAACTAAGGATTTTAGAAAACTTCAAGAGGAATTTAGCAATAAATGTGAAAATTATGACTATATTAAGAGACAACTTGCTTCTGTGACTGCCGAGCTTGACACATTGAAAAACAAATTCGAAAATGCAGATTTTAATTTTAGAAAATATGATGTGTCAAGTGAGGTGCTTGCCTCGATGATTGAGAAGCAATTAAAATTCAAAGATAATCAAAACAAGGGTCTAGGGTATCACAGTGTGCCACCTCCCTTTAATGACAACTATAACCCACCCCTTGGGACCAATGAGGAAGAAATGCCTGCTCAGTATGGTTAAACCCCTGCTCCATATTCAGTTAAGATTGAACAATCAGGGCCAACTGAGGGTGTCGAGCTGAACGATACTAATGATTTTACTTCTTGTGCAGGTAAAGTAGTGGAGGTTGAGAACAAGGAGAAAACTATTGAACAAACCATTGACTCCTTGAACTCTGAATCTGTTGCTTCTAACTCAGTTACTTCTAAACCTGCTGTTGAGAAATACAAGCCACCAAAACAAGCGAAACCGACGGCTTGCTGCAAGTGTGCTTGTGGGAACAATCAGAGACGAGGCAAGGACACGCCACCAGGGGCAGGAAGAAACAACTTCCCAGTAAAGAAAAAGACATATTTTCACTGTGGAACACCTAGACACGTTACCCAAAACTGTCCAAATCGCGTATACATTCCCTACTATACACAAGGGTGGCAGAATGCGCCAAGATTGAGATTTTCCAAAAGAAACTCCTCAAGGTCACATCCAGAAAATGGCGACCGGAACGCGCAAAAGGCAAAAAATCAAAATCCCAAGGACAAGAAGGGAAAGTCTACCAAGAAACCAAATCCAAGAGATGCTCCAGTGAAGCCAAGACCGGTTAGGTCAAAGCCATCTCAACGACCGACATCAAGCTCAAAATCAAGTACCAAGGCACCCATCGGATCGAAAAAGAAATGGGTTAAAACCAACTACAGATGGGTTCCAAAGGTAAACTTTCCTAAATCTCCTAATGCTTGTAATATTTCTTCATCTTCTGTTTGTGATAAACAGGATATGTCGTGGGAGAGAGTTCCTTGCGTTGATGACAAAGGTCAACCCAGTTTCAAAATGGACTAGGTTCCAAAGACCAACTGATCCCGCTCTGTGTTGGAGCAGCTATGGAGGCATATCATCAGACTTCTGTTTGTTGATAGTGGTTGTTCCAGGCACATGATAGGGGACATCTCTCAACTATACAACATTCAAACCTTTGTCTGAGAGTATGTGTCCTTTTGCAGGAAAGGAGGAAAGGAAGAGATCACGAACGGGGTTAGTGCTTAACGACATGAAGAATTTTTGGATCTGTTCTGAGATTATGTGTATTGTTCTCAGACCTTCTGGATGCAAATTCAATTGGTGAATTACAGTTTGAGTTTTCTTCTCTATACTCCTGAGTTTATCTTACAATGATTCATTTCAAAGACAATTTTTCATTTTCTTATAGTTTTTCTTTAGTAGGTATTGTTTGGGAAGTGATATCAACAAGTGATAACATGCAATTTGAATCTGTGTAAGGTACCAAAGTTGAATTGTCTAGGCTCTGTGTTCGATGCGCTGGTAGGCACGAAAAGTTTAACGGACTTGACTAGGTGCAGATGAACTTAAGGAATCTAAAGAATTGATAAATCTTGAATTAGATAGTTCCGTTTAGCCTGACAATATGACGCTTGGGTAGGTTGTGCAGGGAGATATACATGAGAATCCACCAATCACATTAAGAGAACCCATATCTAGAACTGTGGCTTAACTTTTCCTAGATATACGGATTTTGTCCTTAATTCCGGTATTGATAGGGCGACTGGGGAATTCTGATAAATTAGGTCTGTAGAAAGTTATTTTCTTTCTTTCTTACTGTTAGTCATATGTTGCCTCCTATGTGTGATCGAAAGATCCGACCTGGACTGCGACATATGCAAATCTGTCTCTCTGCATCTTCTATCTATGTTATTCTTTCTACCTGTTCGCCATATGTTGTCTCTTTTGCGTGATTAATAATCCGACTTGCTACACAGCATATGCAACCTTCTGCTTCTCAATCCCTCTGAAACTCTAGTTAGTCATATGTTTCACCCTCTACGTGATTGGAAGAGATCCGACCTGGGTGTACAACATATGAAATCTAAATCTATCCTCTCTATTAATAATAGTCTGCTCACCTAAAGTAAGGAGTATTTCGGAAGTTCTTGATTATCGATGTATGCTAGGAAGTGGGAAACACGTTCTAGTACATCTAAAATTGAACAATTCTAGATTGTATGTAGATCTCGCTGCTAAACTTAGGTGGACAATAATATCCTTGGTCATCGTCGGATAAATGGTCCTTAGGAAGATTTATCTAGGAACATAGGATTAACTTGTCTTGTAACTTATAGCTTGTCCAAAACTTGTCACAATTTTTCGTGCTTAAGTGGACCACAATACCGGCGATCGACCAGATCTACTAATGAAAGGAGAGGTACTGACAAATGGAGAATGATTGTCTAACAACTTTGATCCCACATCTCAAAACGCTATCAATTTCTTATAAAGGCGAAGTTTAGGTTAAATTCAAATTTTAGTATCATTTTATTTTTACTTTTATTTTTAATTTTAATTTTTATTTTCTTTTTAGGATTGGTAAATCATAGAAAATATTTTTATTTTATTTTTACTTTTAATTAATCCTCAAAATGTTTTATTTTTAAGTATATTTGGGTAATGGTCTTTTATTTTAAAGAGTGGTAAATGGTAGCCCATTATTAGAAGGTATAAAAGGGGTGTGCGGTCAAAACCCTTTCACTTTTTTCTCCTCTTAAGTTCGATTGCACACTGCTCCCTCCTCTCTCTCTCTATCTCTTTAAAATCCTCAAAAACTCTCATCTTTCATGAAATCGAAGCCTCATAATAGTAAGAACTGTGAAATCGACTCCCATAATGTAGTTTTTGAGCAAAATCGATCTTGAACTGGTGCTCAATTGAAGGTTTTTGTTTCCTACTGTGCGTGTGCAGCCGCACACGCCGTGTGTGGCTGGACCGTGTGCGGCTGAATCCATGTGAGATTGCACACCCCTCGTGTGCAGCTGGACTTGTGTAAGGCTAGCATTGTACAGTTAGAACCCATGTATGGTTGTACCACGTGTGTGGCTGCACACATAGTGTGTGGCTGGATATTGGTGTATGGATGTACACCTAAAATTCACAGATACTTTTTATTAATGAAAATCCCTTAATTTTTCCAATGCTCTAATGTATGCTTGTGTTTTTCAGATCAACATGGGAGATCTTGAGTTTGCAAAGGTGCACAATTCAGCCATTTTTCTAGAAGATCCTCCGGCTGCCAACAACGATCTCAAATTCATTGTTGATGGTCTAAGAAAATGTTGCTTGGTCTCTGCCTTTACTACTAGTCCAGAAATTAGTCAAATATTGATTAAAGAAAAGTCCTAATTACCGAGCAAATCATTCGAGAATCGCTGCAAATTAATGATAGACCTGAGTTTACCATGGAAATTGATCTGGAGCAAACCCAATAAATCCTGGATCATATGGGTTATGAAGGATCATTTCCTCCTACCATCAAGAAGTTACTACCACCTTGTTGGAAGTAATTATCTCATGTGTTTGTGAGCTGTATTTCCGGAAAGAGATCAGGACCTAACGGGATCTCTCTCTTCAACACAAGAGCCATTGCAGCCTTGGCGTCAGGAATTGAATTCAACGTTTCAAAATTTATTATGCATTAATTAATTCTCAACATTGAGGGAAACAAGAGGGACAAGTTCTTAATGTACCCTAGGTTTCTGCAGATCATCTTTAACGTCATCCACCCCGAGATCAAGAGAGGAAATGAAACTTTGGATCTCAAGTCTGTTGGTCCGAGCGCTTTTGGTTTAATGAAGCAGAACAGAGCTGGAAAATTTTTCTTTGAAGGAAAATTTCCATTGATAAAATTTGGGATCTTTGCTGACGATAGTGACCAATCAGGATCTGAAAATCTCTCTAACACCACAGGGACCAAGGATGTTGTTATCTCGATTTAAGAGACTGAGAATGAAGAAGGTCATGATTCTCCAGTAGCAATGGTGGCTGAGGAACATGATTAGCAACATAGTGTGGATATTGAAGGAAATTTTGATCAAGAGGGACGTGATCATGACTTAAACGAAGATGATGATTTCTTAAAAGACTTGGATTTTACTGGTATCAACAATGACGACATTTCTTCGGGTCTTGATCTTAATCTTGATGATGATGATTTTTGTCCATTGTCGGGATTCGTTGACAGGCACATTAGAAAGGTCAATGAAGTTGCTCAACTAGCAACTAAGGCCGGGAATGATGTTAACGCTCTCAAAATTTTGCTTTCCTCTTCAAAACCAATGGAAGATTCTTCAAGTCTAAGAGATGTTGTTTCAGGGATTCCTCCCCTTGATACTAACATATCTATTTCTCTTCCATCTCTGAGTGAACCGACACAACCACAAACCTCCTTGTCTTCTCCGAGGCAGGGAGTGTTCATTCAAAGTCAAGCACCACCGGTTTCATCGATTGTCACTACCATAACTATCTCTACACCACCTTTCAAACTGAAGAAGGTCCAAGCACAGTGTACAAAGTAGGCGAATCGTCTTCTATTCCTGAATATACCCCCACAAGCCCCTCGCTTGATGAAGCTTCTATCAGGCTAGTTAAGCATTTGGCTCAGAACATTTCAGATTCTCGCTCCCGAGGAAAAGGCATATATTTTGTGGAAGAACATTCAGGGGATGATAAGACCTTAGTGTCTAAGCTTCGAGAAGAGATTGGAATTCTGAGGAAAGAAGTCATTGAAAAGAACATTTTGCTTAAGCAGCATGATTCCTATATCTCTGAGCTTCGTGAAAGAGATGAACAAAAGACTAAACAGATCACAGATCTGCAAACAAATCTTGGTTCTTTAACTGCCTTCTACTTCGGATTGAAGAACATATTGTATGACGCTTTTGGTGACAAAGTCAAGGCTCTGTTTCAGCAACCTCATGGAATTGCAGATCCTCCCATGGCTCCCACCCAGTCCTCAGAAGGCGACTTTCCAGTCAATGAACCTCCTCCAAGGACAACAACCATTGTTAATCGCTTCGACAAAGAGCCTAAAAATGGCAGATCTCAGATTTAACATGGAAAAAGAACCGTCACTGCCAATAAAAGCGAAGGATTACTTTTTATGAAGAATTCAAATGAAAATAGCAAAGCAAAAGATCCTGTATTGACAGTGATGGATATTAAGAAAAGAAAGTTTTGTGACGAGTATGGTGATCGCTCTGGAATTAAGATGTGGGCTTTTGACCATGAAGTGAACATGTGGGTCGTAAAGAGAAACTCTGGAGCTTCTAAGTACTACCAGAGCATTCATGACTTCCACTCATGGATGAAAGTTGATCCAGCCAAACTTTCAAGGGATCCATTTCACAAGTCTTCACAAGATTCCAGTGCGAGCAATTTCAGACGATTTCTGGACAGGCAGGTCAAAGAAAATTTCTCAAAAATGAAAACTGCAAAATCCCTGTACAGAAAAGATGAGGATGTTATTGACCCTGAGTCTGGGAAGCCAATGAAGATCATACTATGGCCAGCAACAAAGCAACTGAAAGAAATTTCTATCCCTCAACACTTCCATGAAGGATTTCTTGATGACATGGAATTTTGGGCATATGATGATGAAACTGCTACTATTGCCATCAAATTCAAGAATAGTGAAAAAGTACTCAGGCTTATCAGTGCAAACGATCTTCTCAAATTCAGAGAAAGAGACATTCGCACCTTGGCTCGTCACCAAATCATTTGCAGAAAAGAAGTCATGGAGGCTGCTGCCAAGGAATTCACTTGAATGGTCGCCATAATCATCAATGGAAAGATATGGATGGGATCCATGGGAAAATCCGACCAAAAGCTGTATGAAACTCCTAAAGAATGAAGACCAAGTCAATGCTAGCCACAAACCAAGGGGGGATTGATAGGCTATATTTTTGTGGTTTGGGCTAGGCATTGTCATGTGGTAGTGTGTTAGAGTATGTGGTGGTGGTCACAGTATGTTAGTGGGTGTGTGCGGCCGTACACGTGTGTGCGGCTGCACACTTGTGTGATGCTAATTGTGGTATAAATAAGTTGTGTCAGTGTGTCAGTAAGGGTGAAATATGTATGTGTGTGTTTCAAGGTGTACCTGACATTTGTAAGTAATAGATGTGTGCATGCTTGATGTTATTCTCATTCTAGTCCTTCTACACTATCTTTGATTGCTTGCAATTCATTAATTATTGATTTAGATCTATAGATTGGGACTTACACCAACTCGCCGAGTCATCTCACCAACTCACCGAGCTCATTTAGAATCCAGAAGGCGGGTAAACCCGATCCAACTCGTCGAGTTCTTTCAGCTTGTAACATCTAGACTCCCAAGTATATTATTTATTTATTCATTTTGAAATCTATTGAGCAACTCAACAAGTTGGTGCTACAACTTGTCAAGTAGAGTCGTGTTTGGCAACGTTGGATTAATGATCTACTCGACCAGTCAGAGAGTCGACTCGTCGAGTAGACACTGAGGCTCCGTTTGTTTATGTCTGACCGGGACCGAGTCAGCGATTTGGGCTGACTCGGTCAGACAAAATGCGTTTGATAAGGTAGCTTTCTCATTCAGAAACAACTGGCTCAAATGATTCTCAGTCAGATCTGGAGGGGTTGCTGACTCAAAAAAATTACCTCGCTGCCCTCTTGTTTCTTTATTCCCATCGTGACCTAACAGAGAGACAGCAAAGAAATTGGCTGCCATCGCACAAATTGGCTGCCATCGCACAACACAGAGATCGCCGCCGTCCCTTCTAGTCCGACTATCGGCCAAAAGACGTCCCTCCGTTCCAGCTCTGACGAGAAACACATCAAAACAGGTTCGATTCTCGGTTTTTTTTCCTGTAGAATGTGATTGTTCTTTTTGGTATGCATAGAATGTGATTGAAGGGATTATCCACATGGTGTTTTTAGGGGATTTTTGTGTTTGTTGTGTTAAATGTGTTTAATTTCTGGATGTTTTTACCTTTTTATGTTGAATCAATCAATCTTTAAAAGGAGAATGTTGCTTCTTTGCTCAATAGAATAAGCTGGAAGGGTGTGCTTGTTGTTCAACATTAATTTATTTGTTCTTTGTGTTTGTTTAACATTAAACTCTTCAATAAATTGTCAAAGTTCTAACTAGTTAATTTTAGAATCAAAATTCATCCCAAACAGTCTCTAAATAATTTCAGTTCTACATTTCTTTTACAATAGTTTAATGTTATAATGACAAATTGCCCTCAACTTTGATTTCAAAAGCAATTCATTTGATTCTAAAAGGTCAAACATTGACTCTTTCACATGTTGTTGTAATGTTATGAAATCTGAAACTATTTTTTTAAATGTTATGAAATTAGAATCATTCTTTGCTCAAATTTTTGAAATCTAAAACATGGTTGTGTATAAGCTATAAAATCAAAAATCAGATTTTTTTTATGTTTATAAGCTATGGAATATGAAAGGTATGATGACAATATTGGTTTGGAACAAAATTTGAAATCTTTTTTTGTTTTCAAGCTATGTTGGCAATGCTGTGATTTTTTTTTATAAACTATGAAAGCTGGAATTTTTTTTGTTTATAAGCTATGTTGACCTTAATTGTTTTATTATTATTTAAGATGATGTTGATTTATTGGCAGAAAATTATTTTAATGTTAAGATTGTTCTTGATCTTGATAAAACTTATAATAAATTACTTTAAATATTAATGTTTTAGGATGTTGGTTTGGAACGAAAGTGAGGACAAAACTTTTCTTGATGCATGTATCCATGAACTAACCACTAATGGTCGTGAGGGTTCTGGGCTTAAGGCTAGTTCATGGAAGATAGTACGCGAAAAATTGATGAACGAACACGGTAAAGAGGTTGATCAGAAGCAAATGAGAAACCACTTTGACTACTACAAATCAAAGTATGTTGCTTGGGTGAAACTGAAAAACAAAACCGGCAATATATATGACCCTATAAAAAATAAATTTAACCTGACAGATGAACAATGGAAGGAAGAGGGGAAGGTAATATGTTTATAACAAATACTATTATAATTATCTTTATAAAAAATACTAATATTTATAAAAATTGTAAACAGTTGAATAAGTTCGTGTTGTCATTGAAAACTAAACCCCTTCTGTTTCCTGATCTTTGCACCCAACTATTTGAAGGGTCGACCTCAACCGGCTTTCAAAGTTGGGGGCCATCTTCTACACTCCCTCATCATGTAGAAGAGTTTAGTGCCCATGATTTTGATGATGATGTTCCAATGGAAACCTCAACACAACACGTAGGTGCAAGTGAAGAATCTTCGGGACGTTCAAAAAATACAGAAGTTGGTGGAAACAAAAGAGTTGGTGGAAAAAAGAGAGATGCAAGGGCATTAGAAGTTGAAGAGGAGATTGTCAAGCTTGCAAGGTCGTTAGTGGAAAAAAATGAAAGAATTGAAAAAAGTGAAATGGATAAGGATGTTGATGCGTGTATGGAGAAATTAAACAAAATGGAATGGGGAGAAGAAGATGAAAGACACAAGACCGCTCTTTTGCTATTTGGTGAAAGTGCTGATGTTAGGAAAGTTTGGTTACGACTTTCACATACTAGTTGTGAGTCGTGGGTGATGGGTGCGGGTAGGAAGTATGGTTACCTTTGATGGGTGCGGGTAGAAAAGTTGGTTATTAGTTTTTTGTTGCATGACTTTTGGATCCTATGTTTGATATTTTTTTGGATGTTACTTTGGATGATGTTATATGCATGACTTTTTGCTGTTATTGGATATTGAATATGACTTTTGGTGCATGATTTTTTTTTACTTTAACATGTTACCTAATTGTTTGTAACAGGTCAAGTATGGTTTCTGATCGTGAAGTTGTGGCTTTTCTTTTACTTGTGTTTTATTGGTTGAGGTCAAACAGACGCAGACTAATCAGAATTCATAGAATTAGAGATAATGATTCAAGCGGGTACGCGTATACGCAAGATTTGTGTAACATCCCCCTCTGGCACGTATCACAATATTGTCCGCTTTGGGCCACTCGGCACGAGGACTTCCCAGGGGGTCACCCATCCTGGTACTACTCCCGCCCGAGCACGCTTAACTGCAGAGTTCTTATGGGATCTGCTGCCCTCACAGCTTTAAAACGCGTTGTGACATGGAAGGTATCCACACCCCTTTATAACGAAATGTTTCGTTCTCCTTCCAAGCCGATGTGGGATCAGATCTAACCTACTTTCACCCCCCATTATAGGGTTCGACGTCCTCGTCGAACACATCGACCCGTGCCCTAGCTCTGATACCAACTTGAAACGACCCAAAAATTTCGTTTTTCAACATAGCCAAAAACCATAATCTGAGTGTCATATCATGAAACCATACATAATGCATCTCAAAATAATAGTAAACCACGGTGCGGAAAACTGTATCATATCCATGACATATAAAAATCAGGAACTAAATCAACTCCCAGGATGAAAGCTGAAGCTGTGGTGTGTGCAATGCCATCAACCCGAGCTCTTCCCTCTGCTAGCGGAAGTACCTGAAACCAAAACTGAAACTGTAAGCACGAAGCTTAGTGAGCTCCCCCAAATTACCACATACCCTACAATAATATATATATATATATATATATATATATATATATATATATATATATATATATATATATATCAAGCACATACTGGGGCCTTGCCCCCCTCCATCGGACCGAAGTCCGAAGCTGACTGACCGGGACCTTGTCCCCTACATCGGACCGCAATCCGAAGCTCACATCAGACCGAGTCCGAAGCTGACTGGGGCCTTGTCCCCTACATCAAACCTGAGTCCGAAGCTGACATCGAATCGGAGTCCGAAGCTGACCGGGACCTTGTCCCCTACATCGAACCTGAGTCCGAAGCTGACATCGAACCGGAGTCCAAAGCTGACCGGGACCTTGTCCCCTACATCGAACCTGAGTCCGAAGCTGACATCGGACCGAAGTCCGAAGCTAACTGATCATAACATAACGTATCACTTAGCATGAACACACATAATCCTGTCTGAGCCACGAAGGCTTCAAACATGCTAACTACTGCGTCGGATAAAAAATCTGGATACTACTGCTAGCTAAACGGGCCGGCATTGTGGCCTTAGACCCGCTCCTACTGAAAAGGAACTCACCTCGTGAATTGGCTGCTGAGTGAATAGCTTTGAGGGCTAACTGCTGCCGCTCCGGTATCTCCCCGGCTACAAGTCCATAAACACACTCAATCAAATACTAAACACTGCACTGGGTAAAATGACTCTTTTACCCTTGGTCAAAGTCAACTCTCTTTGGGCTGACTCGCCGAGTTGGGCCACCCAACTCGCCGAGTCCTACTCTCACTTCTCAGTTCTACACGCTGCTACTCGTCGAGTGTGGCATCGACTCGACGAGTACCCTCTTGATCCAAGAACTCAGACAATCTTCATCCGACTCGCCGAGCCGTATGAACAAACTCGACGAGTTGTTCATGATCCTAAGAAGATTGCCTTGGACTCGCCGAGTTGTATGAACAACTCGCCGAGTCCCTCCATCACTGAGTCTACCCTCAACTCGCTGAGTCCACTCTCTAACTCACTGGATTCACTCGACACTGATCAAAATGAAGGACTCGGGAACTCGCGACCCAACTCGCCGAGTCGTTCTTCCCGACTCGCCGAGTTGCCGCCATGCAACTGATTTTTACTCGATTTTGTTTGAATCCAACACATACAATTGATAGATCTGAGTCCAATAAGCTGATTTACCATGTAAAGTTTCCAACTTTACGTGCACAACCTCATGAATAAGGGAAATAAGGCTAAAAGATGCATAAAATGGGTAGATCTATGATTAATATGCAAAGTAACTCCAAAAAGACAGTAGATCTGGGCTCTACAACACCCCATCATTCAGATCTAAAGATATCTCAACTTATTAAGGCATTCATGCAAACATAAGGCTTGGAACAAGCATCAACTAGCTCTTAGGAGAGCCCTAATGGAAGTTTAAAGCATATAACAAGAGGGGAACTCCGAAAATACCTCAAATAACTCAGATTTGCCCTTGGATCTTTGCACTACAACTCTTCTCCTTGCTTCTTTCTTCTTCTCCTTCTTCACACCTTCACAAAATGGCACCAAAAACACTTATAAGCTCTCAAGGGAGGATTAGGGTTTTCTCACTGTGTTCTCAGGGTGAGGGAGGCGAGAATGGGGCTATAAGGTGGTTTAAATAGTGGGCAACCCGGGGATTTAGGGTTTCTCCCAGACGGGCAGACTTGCCGAGTCCAGAATATGGACTCGCCGAGTCGTCTCTAACACGTGCTCGAAATCCCGTCCCTACTCGGCGAGTCAGGCCATGAACTCGCCGAGTCCCTTTACAAAACTTCAAAATAAATACCAAGGAATCATCATACCGGGAACGGGTCGTTACAATTTGATGGCCCAAAGCGGACAATATTGTGATACGTGCCAGAGGGGGATGTTACAAATGGTATCAGAGCCCTGGTTTGAGGGATTCGGATACACTTCCGGGTGTATCTGAACTCAAACTAAGGGGAAGTAAAAAGATTTTTAAAAGGAAAATGTTTTCTAAAAAGAATTTTGAAAGCACTTAGAAAGAAAGAAAATTTTAAACAAGATAAGGGTGTGGTGCATGCGATCAGCCGAGCTCAAGTAAGTACTCCCAAATTACCCATACAAGTTATTTGTTCAGTTTCAGTTCAGTAGAACAACATGCTAGTATAGGACTAAGGATCTAGGAGGATGCCTTATGTGCCTGCTTTATGTGTTACATCTTTATGAGTATTGCATGCTAGTATTGAGTAGACAGCAGTAGGATAGCCTGTTTAGGTTATGCCTGATAGTATGAGCTTAGCACTGTATGCTAGATCAGTTTCTCGTTTTGAGAATAGTTTTGCTTGAGTATGTTTCCTTATTCCGAATGCTGCTTGCTTCGTGCTTTGTGGGAGTTCTGAGTGATGGAAGTTAGTCATTAGGTGAACACGTTACACCACATGTGATCAGGGTTGAATAATCCCAGAGTGCTGGAACTGGCCCTATTGCGCAGCTCTTGTTTGAGTCCAACCGTTATAGGGACGGGTCTTTTACTTGAAGGATTATCTGATCTTCGTCACATGTGATGGTGTTCAGGTGATGGTTAATTAGCATTATAAGGAGACCTGCAGCAGCTGAGGACTAGTTGAGTTGAGTCTGAGGTTTCCCTGGGGCAAGCCTAGGATGAGAGTAGCAGAGATCAGTAGTAGTAGAAGTTACTTGGTGGAGTCAGGGCAGTTCTTGAAGAAAGTACGGATAGATGTGGAAGGTAGTATGGGCCCGTACTACTGGAAGCAGAGGATCCGTACTCGAATCAAGAAAGGCTGAGACAAGACCAGGAAGCTAGTTGTAGTATCAATGATCCCTCAAGATATTTCTGTTTTCTGATGTAGTTGTGATGTGTTTCAGAATGGTGGTTCTGCGTTCGAGACTAGCAGCCGGCAGCGGAGGTGCCGGGGAGGGATCAGGTTCAGGTTCGGGGGATGAGCGCATGGATGAGCAGACCCGAGAGTTTCTTTCTTCGGAGATTATGCGCATCATTACAGAGCAGACTCCTGTGATCTTCGGTTCGATCAAGGAGGGGATTCTAGAGCTGATGGATGAGAGATTGGGCACCTTCCATGCCGAGGTGGCGGCCATGATGGGGTCGCGCACCCTTACTTTCAGGGAGTTCAGGGCATGTGGAGCTCCGGACTATCATGGGGCGCGAGACCCCATAGCGAGCAGCAGATGGTTGGCGGATGTGGCCAACGCTTTCCACACTAGCAGATGTCCCGAGGGGGACAAGGTCAGATTGGCGTCCTGTCTTCTGAAGGACAGGGCACGAGATTGGTGGGAGGAGGTCGGGCATGCCATTGGGGATGATGCAACATTGGACGCCATGACCTGGGCTGATTTCTCTACCAGGTTCAGGGCGGAGTTTGCACCGGTCATTGAGGTGCAACAGCTAGCTAGGGAGTTTCAGGACCTCACCCAGACTACAGAGACAGTGGCGGAGATCACCGCCAAGTTCAGGGAGAGGGCTCTTCTCGTTCCTCAGTATGTAGTTGATGAGGAAATGAAGAAGGCCCGTTATCATGAGATGTTGCGGAGCGATATCCGCCAGTTTGTGAGTCGGTCCAGCTATAAAACGCTGGAAGATATGATTGCTAGAGCTCGGGAGAGGGAGATTGATCTTGAGATGGAGAAGAAGAGGAAACCGGAGGCGGTTTCGGGTTCAGGCGGTTCGGGCAAAAAGCCCAGGGTTTCAGATCACAGGTCCAGGGGACAGCCGAGCCACGGTCGATGTGGTAGGTGTGGGAAGATGCACGAAGGAGCGTGCAAGGCAGGGAGTTCCGGCTGCTTCAAGTGCGGCCGGATTAGACATTTGAGTAGGGATTGTACGGCTCCTGCTACTGCCGTTGCAGCATCAGATCTGATTTGCTTTCAGTGTAATCAGAGGGGACATAAAAAGTCCCAGTGTCCGGGTTTAGCTACAGCAGGGAAGGTGGCTGCACCTGCCCCAGCTACTTTGAGGATTACAGATGGCCGGCAGGGCCGAGCTGATGCGCCAGTGGCGAAGAGTAGGGCGTTTCAGATGACAGCAGAGGAGGCGCGAGCGACTCCTGATGTGGTGACGGGTATGTATCTTCCCTTTATCTCTTTATTATTATTGATTGAATATTGCTTATGATTGTATGTTTTATTTAGGGTCGTTCTCGGTGGACGGCATTTCTGCTATGGTATTATTCGATTCGGGCGCTACCCGATCATTCGTATCACTTGCGCTTAGCAAGAGATTCAGTAGAGCTCCAGGGGAGCTGGATTGTCCATTAGAGGTTGAGATAGCGGATGATAGGACCGTGAGGGTCGGCAGAGTGCATAGAGGGTGTTCTCTTCAGTTATTTGATGAGCAGTTTTCAGTGGATCTGGTACCTATTCCCCTGCGAGGGAATAAGGTTATTGTGGGTAGGGATTGGCTAAGCCCCAATGGGGCGGTGATTGATTGTGAGCTTCAGCTAGTGAGGGTTCGCACTCCCAGTGGGGGAGAGTTGGTGATTCAGGGCGAGAGGCCACAGCGAGGACCGACCTTTTGTTCCGCCGCAAGGGCGAGGCGCTATGTTCAGCAGGGTTGCGCCGGTTTTGTAGCTTACGTTTTGGATGCCCGGGAGAAGGGCAAGTCGACAGTTGACGATGTTCCTATTGTTCGAGACTACCCGGACGTGTTTCCCGAGGATTTGCCGGGGATACCTCCTGAGAGACAGGTTGAGTTCAGGATCGACCTCATTCCTGGTGCGGCTCCGATAGCCAAGGCACCGTATCGACTAGCTCCCCCTGAGATGCAGG
The DNA here is from genome assembly GCF_002870075.4 of Lactuca sativa. NCBI lineage: Eukaryota > Viridiplantae > Streptophyta > Magnoliopsida > Asterales > Asteraceae > Lactuca > Lactuca sativa. Next base: position 186,697,924 of record NC_056631.2, on the reverse strand, counting down.
AGTTGTCTACACAGCTGCAGGAGCTGTTAGACAAGGGTTTCATTCGGCCGAGCAGTTCGCCTTGGGGAGCGCCGATCCTGTTTGTGAGGAAGAAAGATGGGTCGCATCGTATGTGTATAGATTACCGGGAGTTGAATAAGGTAACGGTGAAGAACCGTTACCCACTCCCGAGGATAGATGATTTGTTTGATCAGCTTCAGGGAGCGTCTTGGTTCTCCAAGATCGATCTACGCTCCGGATATCATCAGATGCGGGTTAGAGATGAGGATGTACCGAAGACTGCTTTCAGGACCAGGTATGGTCATTACGAGTTTGTGGTGATGCCATTTGGGCTCACCAATGCTCCAGCCGCATTCATGGATCTCATGAACCGCGTGTGTAGGCCGATGCTGGATCGGTCAGTGATAGTGTTCATAGATGACATCTTGGTATATTCCAAGACACAGGAGCAGCACGAGGAGCACCTGCGGGAGGTGCTGGAAGTTTTGAGGAGGGAGATACTTTTCGCAAAGTTCTCCAAATGTGAGTTCTGGTTGCGCGAGGTGCAGTTCCTTGGTCACCTCGTCAACCAGAAGGGTATTCTGGTAGATCCGGCCAAGATAGAGGTTGTGATACAGTGGGAGGTCCCAAAGTCTCCATCTGAAATTTGGAGCTTCCTAGGGTTGGCAGGGTATTATCGGAGATTTATTCAGGATTTCTCCAAGATAGCAGTGCCGCTCACCCGACTGACCAAGAAGTCAGTGGTATTTCGTTGGGGTCCGAAGCAGCAGACAGCATTCGAGACCCTCAGGCAGAGATTGTGCGAGGCTCCGATCCTTACCTTGCCAGAGGGAGTAGAGGACTTTGTAGTCTATTGTGATGCCTCGATCACAGGTTTGGGAGCAGTTTTGATGCAGCGAGGCCATGTGATAGCTTATGGCTCGAGACAGTTGAAGCCTCACGAGGCTAATTATCCTACCCACGACTTGGAGCTGGGGGCAGTTGTATTTGCCCTCAAGATTTGGAGACATTACTTTTATGGGGTCCGCTGTACTATATACACGGATCACAAGAGTTTGCGATATCTTATGGATCAGCCGAGTTTGAACATGAGGCAGAGGAGGTGGTTGGACGTGCTGAAGGACTATGACTGTGAGATCCTTTATCATCCAGGGAAGGCCAACGTGGTGGCTGACACCTTAAGCCGCAAGGTGTCGGCGGCCCCTATCAGGGATCTGTGTATGAGGATGACAGTGATCACTCCACTGTTGGAGCGGATCAAGGAGGCTCAGATGGAGGGCCTCAAGGAGGAGAGGCAGAAGTGTGAGAGGATAGTGGGCCGAGTAGCTTCATTTGATTACGACAGTCGGGGTTTGTTGACGCTTCATGGTAGGGTATGGGTACCGTACTGGGGTGGGGTACGGCAGGTATTGATGGACGAGGCTCATAATTCTCGATTTTCTATCCACCCAGGAGCGACGAAGATGTATCGAGATCTTCGACCTGATTATTGGTGGCCATGCATGAAGCGAGACGTCGCTTGGTATGTTGAGAGATGTTTGACCTGCCGGAAGGTCAAAGCGGAGCACCAAAGACCTCACGGCAAGATGCAGCCGTTAGACATTCCCGTGTGGAAATGGGAGGATATCACCATGGATATTGTCACCAAACTTCCCAGGACCGCACGTGGAGTGGACTCGATATGGGTAGTAGTGGATCGGTTGACGAAGAGTGCCCATTTTATCCCGATCCAAGAGAGTATATCAGCGGAGAAGCTAGCCGATATCTATGTGCGAGAGATTGTGTCACGTCATGGAGTGCCGGTATCGGTGGTGTCTGACCGAGATGTCCGTTTCACATCCAGGTTCTGGAAGCGGTTCCACGACGAGATGGGTACTCGTCTCCATTTCAGCACCGCTTTCCACCCTCAGACAGACGGGCAGAGCGAGAGGACGATTTAGACTCTCGAGGATATGCTTAGGGCATGCGTCCTAGATTTCGGTGGCAGTTGGGATACGTACCTTCCGTTAGCGGAATTCTCGTATAACAACAGTTATCATGCGAGCATTGACCGACCTCCCTTTGAGATGCTGTATGGGAGGAAGTGTAGGACCCCGATTTGTTGGGGCGAGGTCGGTCAGCGGGTCATCGGGAGCACGGAGGTGGTGCTCAAGACGACTGAGTTGATCCAACAGGTCCGTAGTAGACTGCAGACTGCTCAGAGTCGGCAGAAGAGCTACGCCGATAGGAGGCGTTCGGACTTGGAGTTCCAGGTGGGGGATATGGTCCTTCTGAAAGTCTCACCTTGGAAGGGTGTCATCAGGTTCCGGAAGAGGGGAAAGTTGGGCCCCAGATTTATTGGTCCTTTCAGGGTTTTGGCCCGGGTGGGTCGGGTTGCTTATCGGTTAGATCTTCCTGAGGAGCTTAGTCAGATCCACAACACTTTCCATGTGTCTCAGTTGAGGAAGTGTTTGGTGGATGAATCAGCAGTCGTTCCCCTAAAGGATATTCAGGTTGATAGTAGCTTGAATTATATTGAGAGACCGGTCGCGATTCTGGACCGGAAGACCAAGACCTTGAGGAACAAGGTAATTCAGTTAGTGAAGGTGCAGTGGCAGCACCGGAAGGGGTCTGAGTGGACGTGGGAGGCTGAGGAGGAGATGAGAGAGCACTACCCAGAGATATTTGCAGATTCAGCCGAAGCAGACTTCGAGGACGAAGTTTGAGATAAGTGGGGGAGAATTGTAACGACCCGTTCCCGGTATGATGATTCCTTGGTATTTATTTTGAAGTTTTGTAAAGGGACTCGGCGAGTTCATGGCCTGACTCGCCGAGTAGGGACGGGATTTCGAGCACGTGTTAGAGACGACTCGGCGAGTCCATATTCTGGACTTGGCGAGTCTGCCCGTCTGGGAGAAACCCTAAATCCCCGGGTTGCCCACTATTTAAACCACCTTATAGCCCCATTATCGCCTCCCTCACCTTGAGAACACAGTGAGAAAACCCTAATCCTCCCTTGAGAGCTTATAAGTGTTTTTGGTGCCATTTTGTGAAGGTGTGAAGAAGGAGAAGAAGAAAGAAGCAAGGAGAAGAGTTGTAGTGCAAAGATCCAAGGGCAAATCTGAGTTATTTGAGGTATTTTCGGAGTTCCCCTCTTGTTATATGCTTTAAACTTCCATTAGGGCTCTCCTAAGAGCTAGTTGATGCTTGTTCCAAGCCTTATGTTTGCATGAATGCCTTAATAAGTCGAGATATCTTTAGATCTGAATGATGGGGTGTTGTAGAGCCCAGATCTACTGTCTTTTTGGAGTTACTTTGCATATTAATCATAGATCTACCCATTTTATGCATCTTTTAGCCTTATTTCCCTTATTCATGAGGTTGTGCACGTAAAGTTGGAAACTTTACGTGGTAAATCAGCTTATTGGACTCAGATCTATCAATTGTATGTGTTGGATTCAAACAAAATCGAGTAAAAATCAGTTGCATGGCGGCAACTCGGCGAGTCGGGAAGAACGACTCGGCGAGTTGGGTCGCAAGTTCCCGAGTCCTTCATTTTGATCAGTGTCGAGTGAATCTAGTGAGTTAGAGAGTGGACTCAGCGAGTTGAGGGTAGACTCAGTGATGGAGGGACTCGGCGAGTTGTTCATACAACTCGGCGAGTCCAAGGCAATCTTCTTAGGATCATGAACAACTCGTCGAGTTTGTTCATACGGCTCGGCGAGTCGGATGAAGATTGTCGGAGTTCTTGGATCAAGAGGGTACTCGTCGAGTCGATGCCACACTCGACGAGTAGCAGCGTGTAGAACTGAGAAGTGAGAGTAGGACTCGGCGAGTTGGGTGGCCCAACTCGGCGAGTCAGCCCAAAGAGAGTTGACTTTGACCAAGGGTAAAAGAGTCATTTTACCCAGTGCAGTGTTTAGCATTTGATTGAGTGTGTTTATGGACTTGTAGCCGGGGAGATACCGGAGCGGCAGCAGTTAGCCCTCAGAGCTATTCACTCAGCAGCCAATTCACGAGGTGAGTTCCTTTTCAGTAGGAGCGGGTCTAAGGCCACAATGCCGGCCCGTTTAGCTAGCAGTAGTATCCAGATTTTTTATCCGACGCAGTAGTTAGCATGTTTGAAGCCTTCGTGGCTCAGACAGGATTATGTGTGTTCATGCTAAGTGATACGTTATGTTATGATCAGTTAGCTTCGGACTTCGGTCCGATGTCAGCTTCGGACTCAGGTTCGATGTAGGGGACAAGGTCCCGGTCAGCTTCGGACTCCGGTTCGATGTCAGCTTCGGACTCAGGTTCGATGTAGGGGACAAGGTCCCGGTCAGCTTCGGACTCCGGTTCGATGTCAGCTTCGGACTCAGGTTTGATGTAGGGGACAAGGTCCCAGTCAGCTTCGGACTCAGTCTGATGTGAGCTTCGGATTGCGGTCCGATGTAGGGGACAAGGTCCCGGTCAGTCAGCTTCGGACTTCGGTCCGATGGAGGGGGGCAAGGCCCCAGTATGTGCTTGATATATATATATATATATATATATATATATATATATATATATATATATATATATATATTATTGTAGGGTATGTGATAATTTGGGGGAGCTCACTAAGCTTCGTGCTTACAGTTTCAGTTTTGGTTTCAGGTACTTCCGCTAGCAGAGGGAAGAGCTCGGGTTGATGGCATTGCACACACCACAGCTTCAGCTTTCATCCTGGGAGTTGATTTAGTTCCTGATTTTTATATGTCATGGATATGATACAGTTTTCCGCACCGTGGTTTATTATTATTTTGAGATGCATTATGTATGGTTTCATGATATGACACTCAGATTATGGTTTTTGGCTATGTTGAAAAACGAAATTTTTGGGTCGTTTCAATTTGATGTACGGAGACCCTACACAATGTTACGATATGATGCGTCTTACACAAGATGCATTTGCTTTATTATGCAACCATTTTACCCAAAAAAATTGGTTGCAAGCTAGTAGGACAATAAGCATTGAAGAGAAGATGGCTATATGTTATAGGACATAATGAACATTTTCACGCGGTTAAGGGAAGATTTCATCACTCCACGCAAACGATTCATCAATGTTTTCATGAGGTCCTAACTGCAATGATGTGTTTTGCAAAAGAAATTATAGTACCAACAACTCCTAATCCAACAAGACATAACTCGGAACGACATAGACGGTTAAAAAATATTTTTTCCGGAGCAATAGGTGCATTAGATGGAACTCTTGTACATGCGGTTGTACCCGTTGATCAACAAACTCGTTATAGGGGACGAGGAAAAGGAGAATGTTTTCAAAATGTTATAGGAATTTGTGATTTTGATATGATATTCACCTTTGTTTGGGCTGGATGGGAGGGTATAGCACATGATTCAAGAGTTTTGAAAGAAGTTGCATTCAATTCGACTTCTGGATTTCCATTTCCTCCACCGGGTTTGTAATATTTATATAACTTTTATTATCTATCTTCTTTATATAATATATGTCACATTCATTTGCAGATAAGTATTACCTTTGTGATGCCGCATATACAAACACTCGTGGGTTTATGGCTCCATACCGCAATACTAGGTATTGGTTAGCCGATTTTCGAAGAGGCAGACCTTTAACTAGAGAAGAAAGGTTCAATCATGCCCATGCACAACTTAGAAATGTTATTGAGCGTGCTTATGGTGTATTGAAGGCGAGATTCCCAATCTTAAAACAAATGGCTCCTTATCCTTTTACAGTGCAAAGAGACATAGTCATTGCTTGTGTCGCAGTCCATAATTTTATAAGGAAATACAATATAGAAGATGACTTGTTTAGAAATTTTGAGGAGGATACTATGATTACTCCTGACGTCCAAGGTGGGGGAATTGATAGAGAAAACATACAAGGCATAGAATGGGGTTCAGAAGCTGTTGAATATATGCGTGTTTTGCGTGATCAGATTGCAAATCGCCTACTTTCACCTACTTTACGTTAAATTATTATGTTATTTTAAATTTCATTATGTTTTTATATGGATATTAAATGATTTATGTTTAATTTACATTTTGTATGATATTTTTTATTTGTGTGTAATTTACATTTTGTATGACAATATGTATGTTTTTATAATTGTTCAGCAACTTACTTCATCACTATATATAACAGAAGGGTAAAATGGTCATTTTTCATCACTCAGCACAGTCATTCAGATGTACAATCAAACAACAGAATTTCTTACTCAGTCAGGACTTCTTACCCAGACAGACCTTTCCCAGTCAGCACTTTCTCAGTCAGTAACTATCAAACGGAGCCTGAGTGATGAAACCCTAAATCCCCTGGTTTGGGGCCTATTTAAGGACACTTATAGCCTCATTTGTGGCTCATCAGCTGCCCATCTTCACTGAAAGAAAACCCTATTCGGCCATTTAGCCAAGAGAGATTATTTGAGTTAACTTTGAGTGTTTGATGCATTATTTGAAGAGAAGGGAAGGAATCCAAGCCAAGGGACGAGAAGGGGTTGTTAGATCCGTGGTTTTTTCATCCTATAGCTTTTGTGAAAGGTAGAAGTTCGCACCTTTCTACTTTTATTGAGTAGATCTCATGATTTTAGGAGTTTAGGGATTTTTCCATCTAACATTAGGACATTGAGTGTTTTGAGTTCATATAGAGGTTTGAATGTCAGATCTGGACCATGTGACGTCCCTAGAGTCCAAAGGTTCCTGCTTTATTCCGCCATAATAGAGCCCTTGAGTGAAAAACCCATAATAAAGCATGTTCTTGTCATTTCAAGCCCTAAGTGCCATGCATGGATGTAAAGCTCGTGGATTTACGTGATAAACGAGCCTTAAGAGTTTAGATTTAGAGGTTGGGAAGTTTTCTGCCTCGAAATCATCTGAATGAGAAAAGAGTTTGAATGAACTCACCAAGTCGATGAGCCGACTCGACGAGTCAGTTAGGGTTTGTCCCGATGAGCATGATCATGCGGTAACTCGGCGAGTTGGGGGTCAAATCGATGAGCTGAGTTAAACCTTCACGAGACTTCTGAGGAAAAGGAGTGGACTCGACGAGTCACATGGGTGCACTCGGCAAGTCAAGTCAAACATGGACTGTTGACTCGAGTTTGATTTTTGTTGACTTTAGGGTTTGGTCAAATATGGGTAGTGGAGACCATGGAGGGGTAAAATGGTTTTTTGCCCATACAAAGAGTTAGAGAGAAAGAGAGATCAACCCTTGGTATATTTAGAGCATGAGCAGAGTATTAATTAGAGGTAATTATCCTATGTGTTAGGCGGCTAGTTCGAGATTACCGACTACGAGAGCTTTACTTGTTTACGAGGTAAGTCTTCTCACTATACTTACCATGAGTGGTAGCTTTGTGTGACTGAGATGTTTATTGTGCTTACCTGTGTATCTTAATATTCTATATTATGTCTTTGTGATTTATGCTGAGTATTATTATTATGAGCTTATTGAATTGTGGCCGGAGGGTCCTACTAAGACACATTGACCAAAGGGTCTTATTAAGTTATAGCCTAGAGTGGCTAATGAGGTGTGTGTGGTATTTTGGGGAACTCACTAAGCTTTGTGCTTACCGTGTTATGTGTTATGTGTTTCACGTACTTCTTAGGATCATGAGAAGGCACCGACTTGATTCTACACATATCAGAGATCGAGTTATGTTTTGAGAGGATCCTGGAGTTTGATATATACAGTTTTTGGATATGTGAATTAATGATTTGATATTGTGATACTTTTGTGGTTTTTGGATTGAGATAAATTAGTTTGAAGTTGAAAATTTTGGTTTGAAAATTTACGTCGTTACAAGTTGGCATCAGAGCCTTGGTTTGAGGGATTCGGATGCACCTTTGGGTGTGTTTGGACTCAAACTGAGGATTTGAGAAAAAAATTTAAAAGAAATGATTTTCTAAAACGAGAAAGAGTATTAAGAGAAAACAAGTTGGAGCAATGTGTACAATGAGCCAGAGCCCGAACGGTGATTTCCCAATAATACCCTTACTTTCGTGTTATGAGATATTTTATTAGAAATGCATGCTATAGAGTAGGCTAGGTATTTCATATTCTAAGGCTAGAGTAGCTTGATTTTTGATGCCTTAGCCTAGGAGATGCATTGATTAGTGTTATCTGTTATTTCCTTTGAGTATGCGCAGAGTTCTAAGTCGAGAGATAATCTATGGAGAGCTACATAGATGAGCATATGAGTAGTCTACTAAGAGAGTAGTCTGATATTGTGAGAGATAGAGTACTTGTCAATTAGAATCCTAGGAGGAGGATTTGGGACGACTACAGGTTGGTATGGAAGGTAGTATTGGGCCAGTACTACTGGAAACACCAGATCTGTAGGCAGTCCAAGTAAGAATCCTTAGGATGCTAAGGAATAAGTAGGGCTGAGTAGTCGAGTGTGAGTATGCTCGAGCGAGTTTCTGATGATTTTGTGTTGTGTTTCAGAGACATCATGGTGGGTACACGCCACACCCCAGAGAGCAGTGGAGTTAGCGATGATGAGATCCACATGATGATTCCCGATGAGGTGGCCGCAACCTACGTGTGGCTATTATGGAGATGTTTGGGTCTATTAAGACCACTTTGATCGAGACGTTTGACGAGCGATACGCTGCAGTTTATGAGGCGGCGGCTGTTGCAGCCATCGCAACTATCGCTGCTGCCAGGCCATAGGGGGTGACTCGTTGCGGTATCGGGAGTTCAGCAACACGAAGCCACCAGAGTTTGATAGGACTCAGGATCCGATTATCGCGATGAGGTGGATCTCTGATATTGAGGGGTGTTTCTATACTTGTTCATGCTCAGAGCATCTGAGGGTATGGTTCGCATTGAACCAGCTTCGCTTGGGAGCGAAGGACTGGTGGAAGTTTGTGACGGCTAGTTTTACTCCTGCAGATAACGCTGCAGTGACATGGGAGAGGTTTACTATGATGTTCTGAGATGAGTATGTTCCCCTGGTGGAGAGGGAACTATTGGCCCATGAATTTCTTTCTCTCAAGCAGAAGGCAGAGTCGGTGACGAAGATCACACAAATGTTTCACAAGAGGGTGTTATTCTTCCATGAGCATGTGTTGACTGAGCAGGCGCGTATGAGCCGGTATATGAGTATTCTGAGGAGGGGTATTTGAGAGTTCGTGGCGAACTCATCGTATCGGACATTTGCTGAGCTTTAGGCAAATTCCAGGAGGAGGGATATTGAACTGGGGACTCAGGCCAGGGAGGAGGCGGAGTCTCAGGGGAGAGACCAGAGGTCGTCGCATTCGCATTCAGCAGCGAAGCGGGCTAAGCCCGTCGATACGAGGACTGGGGGCCAGAAGGGCCGTACTTGTGGAAAGTGCGGCAAGAGTCACGAGGGGTCGTGTCGAGCGGGGATTTGCTACAAATGTGGCAAAGAGAGGCATATGGCAAAGGATTGCCCCAAGGGGTTTTCATTTTGCTTCCACTGTAACCAGACCGGCCAACGGAAGGCCGAGTGTCCCCAGCTTCTTCAAGGATCAGCACAGGGATCTACACCTGCTGCTTTGCGTGCTACAAATAGTCTTCTGGTGAAGGCCGGGGTTTCGATGGCTCGTGGGAGAGCTTTTCAGCTGACAGCGGAGGAGGTCCGCACAACACCTGGTGTCGTGGGTGGTACGTATTTCCTTATTTATTTATTTTGAGATTTGTTGTGCTTATTCTGTGCTGTATTTAGGTACATTTCTTCTGAGTTTTGTACCTACTTTGGTGTTATTTGACTTGGGTGCGAGTCGATCCTTTATGTCTTTAGTTTTCAGTCGTCACATCAGTATCTAACATGATGCGTTGATTCGACCTCTAACGGTTTCTATAGCGGACGAGCATGCGGTTTTTGCTACTGATGTATTTTGAGGATGTGTGCTAGAGATTTTTGGTTTTCAGTTTCCGCTTGATCTGATACCGATTGTGATGGGTGATGTTTGTGTCATCGTGGGCATGGATTGGTTGAGCCGTTTTGGAGCAGTGATTGACTGCGAGTGTCAATTAGAGACTAAATGAGACCCTAGTAGAGGAGTGCTTATAGTGTATGGCGAGGGCACCAAATCTGGGTCAGCCTTCTGCTTCGCTACCAGGGCGAGGCAGAGTTTGCACCAGGATTATATGGGCTTCTTGGAGTAGATGATGGATATGCGGTTTGTTTCAGAGAGGTTGAGTTCTATCTCCGAGGTTCCGATAGTGTGCGAGTTCCCGGATCTTTTTCGAGAGGAGTTACCAGGTGTGCCTCCCAAGAGGCAGGTGGAGTTCTGGATTGATTTAGTTTCATGAGCGGCGCCTATTGCCAAGGCACCTTATCACCTTGCACCGCCAGAGATGCAAGAGTTATCCTCACAGCTCCAAGAGTTGCCGGGGAAGGGATTTATCAAACCAAGTAGCTTGCCGTGGGGAGCGACAATCCTTTTTGTCAAGAAAAAGGATGGTTCACACCGGATGTGCATTGATTATCGGGAGTTGAACAAGCTGACGGTCAAGAACCATTATCCACTTCAAAGAATCGATGATTTATTCGATTAGTTGCAGGGGGAATCTTCGTTTTCCAAGATTGATTTGAGATCTGGATATCACTAGATGAGAGTATGTGAGGAGGATATTCAGAATATGGCCTTTAGAAATTGTTATGGGCATTACGAGTTTGTGGTGATGCCTTTCGGGCTCACCAACGCACCGTCAGCGTTCATGGACCTCATGAACAGGGTGTGCAGGCCTATGTTGGATCGATCGGTGATAGTGTTCATCGACTATATCTTAGTGTATTCGAGATCCAGAGAGCAGCATGAGGACCATCTACGAGAGGTTCTTGGGGTTTTGAGGTCGGAGAGGCTGTTTGCCAAATTCACCAAGTGTGATTTCTGGTTATGAGAGGTGGTTATGAGAGGTCCAGTTCCTGGTACATCTCGTTAATCAAAATGGGATATTGGTCGATCCAACCAAGATTCAGGCGGTTATGCGATCGGAGGTGCCAAGATCCCCAACCGAGATTAGGAGTTTTTTGGGATTGGTCGGCCACTATCGTAGATTTATCAAAGATTTCTCCAAGAATGCGGTTCCTCTCACCAGATGGGCCCGAAAGGGTGTTACTTATGTTTGCGGGCCTGAGCAGCAGGCATCATTTGATACTCTTCACCAGAGATTATGCGAAGCTCCAGTGTTAGCCCTTCCGGATGGTGTGGAGGACTTCTTAGCCGGTTGTGATGTGTCTATTTAAGGGATCGGTGCAGTGCTGATGCCGACAGGGCACGTAATAACATACGCATCGAGGTAGTTGAAGCCTCATGAGATGAGATATCCTACCCATGATCTAGACCTGGGAGCGGTGGTGTTCGCCCTCAAGATCTGGCGCCACTATCTGTATGGGGTTCGGTGTACCATATACACGGACCACAAGAGCCTAAAGTATCTCATGGATCAGCCCAACCTGAATATGAGGCAGAGAAGGTGGTTGGATGTGGTGAAAGACTATGACTATGAGATCCTGTATCATCCGGGCAAGGCTAATGTGGTAGTCGGCGCCCTGAGCCACAGAGCAGAGAGTGCTCCAATCTAAGGTGTGGGTATAAGGATGACAGTGATGACTCTAGTGTTAGAAACCATTCGAAAGGCCCAGGTGGAGGCTGTGTGATCGGAGAATCGTAAGAGGGAGCGGGTGATTGGATAGGTGTCCAAATTTGCGACGAATAGTCGAGGGCTTATGACTTTCCGAGGCGGATTTGGGTGCCCTATACGGGCGGAGTTCGACGTACACTAGTAGAGGAGGCGCATAGATCGAGATTCTCAATACATCCCAGGGCCACCACTGCTAGAAAAACAGCCTTTTACGACATGCAATGCGTATCGTAAAACGCTCAGACGACGCGTAAATGTGCATCAAGGAAGGCCCTGTCATAACGAGAGACGACACACTTTTACGCGCCGTCGATAGACGATGCGCATTTACGACACGCAATGCATATCAATAAAACCCCTGTCAAGAAAGGCCATGTCATAAATAAAGATGACACACATTTTTGCGTCTCGTAAATTTAAATGTTTAAAAAATATATATTTATATATTTATTAATTTTTAAATTAAATTTGCATTTAATGTCTCATAATAGAAATAAAATACCATATACAAAAATACAATCAATTGCATAATATAAAATAAAATTTCATACTAAAAAAATAAAATAAATTGCATACTAAAAAAATAAAATAAATTGCACAAATTATAATATGTCATACAAAGAATCATTCAAATGTTAAAAAAAATAATACATTGTTAACATGGGCTATACATCCCTATAAAACTAACAAATAATCATCCAACTCTGTTTCTTACTGGAATATGTGTGTAATTGTCTCCTTCATCAGCCTCCATGTCTAAAGTCGGATCTACCTTCCTAACATGTATGTATAACAAAGACACATGTGTTAAACTTGTTAAAATTAACATTTGATCGTATGGACTCGAGTGTTAAACTTGTTACCATTAACATCTGCATATGGTCCACAGAAAGCCATGTCTTCTTCACCTCTAATTCAACAAGATTGTTACCTGCATGAATGAAAACAAACAGGAACATTAACAACCCAATTATGAACAATTTCATAGGATGCCAAAAATGATGATCATTAATAAGTCCTTTCAAGGATAATTTGGTATGAATAGAAGATTAAACTAAATACAAATCATAAAGAATCTAAAAAACAGTCTACTACATTGGAATTGATGGCTTATTAGAAGAATATGATAGAACTGAAACAATAAGAATTATAAATAACCACTGTGTATGTGGTACAGAGGGAATCTTTATCTGTACAGTCTATTTCTTGAAAGATCATATGTAGTTCAGCCAAAAATTCACAATAATTAAGTAGCAATCGACTACAATTTGCCAACTTAGTGAGACCAAAAATTCACAAATAACTAGCAAGCAGCTATAGTTTAACAAGTAACAGTAGGTGATATTAAGAACCATAGAAAGGTACAGAATTTCCTCTATTGAGATCAGATCTGTAACGGATCTTATCACTTCACATCACTTAAAGAAATATTGTAAATAATAATATACAACAATGTAATGCATAAGCTCAAAGAAATATTCTTTAACATAAGTGATTAACTAATAACCATATGCCAAAAATACCCTTTAAGAAGACAGTTGAACTCATAATACCTGACCATTTCTGCACAAAGGATTTTGACTGAAGTTGAATTTGGTTTTGTCAAGATAAACACAGTCTGAGGAGGAGTTTCCCACTTCAAAGAAATCTGAATTATAAATGTAAACAATATAATGCATCTCATCATATTCTTCATGAAAATACATATGGTTTTGTGAATATTTGTGGGTAAATTATAAAAAAAATGGTCCCTGAGCTTTCTAATTTTCCCATTTTTAGATCAAAATTGAAACATTTGTCAACTTTGTTCTTATTTTTGTTCCAATTGCAGATTCTTTTCTCTTTCCAATTCATATTTGTGTTTCCATTCGGTAGCCTCAGCTTGAGCAACAACTTTAGCTTCTGCTGCTTCTCTTAAAACCTTACCAACAGCTTATGAATGACATAAACCACAAGGATCAGACACATTACATTTTTCTAGTGCAAGATTATCATTTATTTCCACCCCACAGAACATACGATTACAATTTTCTGTACTAATAAACTCTTCTCTTTAATTTGTCCATTCCAAATATCTCTATACTAGTTACAGAAAGGAAAGTTAGACATACGATTACAAAAACTAAGCACAACAATATATTGTTGGATATAGTATTCATTCAAACTTTATGGGTTACAGAAATATATCCATTCCAAATAAACTCTTCTCTTTATTTTGTCCATTCCAAATATCTATGTACTAGTTACAGAAAGGAAGGCTAGACATACGATTACAACAACTAAGCGCAACAATATATTGTTGGATATAGTATTCCTTCAAACTTTATGGGTTAAGCGACTAATGCCAATAGCTTAATCCAAAATCACACTTTTTCCAAAAGTGCTCACAAGTCACAACATATATAGCATAATCAGTCTTATCTAACCCTGCCCTTCAATTTCTTCAATACGCTTTATGGAGAATAGCACATAATCCAAGGGTTAATATCATGTATTATGTATTGAACACAATTAAATTGTAGTGAAATTATAATTACATCCATAGAAAGACAGAAAGGAAATTGTGTAGCAAACCGACCTAGGTCTGCAACATGTAGCCAGCGATGAAACCCTCAAATTACTTCTTGGAAGCGCCCCTTCTGATTCAAGCTCACTTACGATGCTTTGTACGACCTAATAACAAATAGAGTGTTATTCGAATTTCTCAATCAGCTCAAATATTTTAAAGTAGTCAGAGTATGAGTTTCAATCCCATTGTGGAAAATTTTCATGATCTTACCAGCATTAGGAAGGCCATCTTCCAGCATCTCCAATCCTTCTACACGGATTTCACTAAAACAAGAGAATCAAATCTTTTTTGAAAACACAGCTACACCATTCTATTGGGAACAACTATGCAATAATAAAAAACATGATATTAAGTCCATTTGATAGGAACTAATATAGACCAAATTCTAACATGATTATATGTAATATATACATGGAAAAGAACAAAAAAAACTTAATACCTGATACCTGAAACAGAAAAATAGGTTTTATATGCAACAGTGAAAGAAAATGATTTTCCATCTGTGTTTGTATTTCTGACACGAGATGTTAACAGCAAGTCTACAACAGGTCCAAGACTAACCCTCAATCGGTATTCAAAGCTACAAAATAACAAAATGTAGTTTGAATTGAAACAATTGAAAGACATGTAAATAGCATAAGAATGTCTAGTAGACAAAAAGGGGTGAAATTAAGGTCACCTGTGAGGCCATGTCTTCACATCATCTTCAGTGGACTTGAAGATCAAGTCAATGAAAACTTTATTTGTGGGATTAGTGGTGAAGGGAGGGGGGTCATTGTCAACACTCCATAATCTGTTTCTAGAAAATCCATGAAGTTCAAGAGAGCCTACATTTGAGAACTGCATTCATCAAGCAAGTCTGATCATGTCTATGATATATCCAAAAAAACTTAATTTTTTTATTGAAATCGCCAAAAAATGACAAGGAGGCACACATACATGAGGGAAGCATATAGGAATTCCCATGTCAACTTCAATCAGTCAAAGGTGGGTCAAAAGAAACAGGATATCATCTGATGGCTTTTAGTTCAGAAAAAAACTTGTCTCTTGGCATTTCATTGAACAACTTGCCTACATAATCTTCATGAAATGCATCAGGAGTGTTTCTTGAGTATTTATCTGCTTCATCATCTGGCCCAAACTCATTAAAAATTAATTATATATATAATGGAAATGTATTTATAATATACCTTTGTGGTTCTTGCAAAGATCCAGTATTAGTAAGGACAAAGGGAGTCATCATAAGTTCTTTCTTGAAGGGGCTATCTTCCTTAATCAAAACACTAACTTCATCAAAAATGGACAATAGAATCCCAGGCTCAGAGACAAGTTCTGGAATGCGATTGAACACATAGCCTTTATAAAATTGGACTCGAGAAGGTTCTCTGATGTCTAATGAAAGTACATCGTTGGATTCTGGTGAGAGCATTATCTAGAGTAGGATTGCGAGAACTAGAAGTTGCAACATACATACATATATTATATAGATATATCATATCTTTCTTCGATTTCCTGCTTCTAATCCTAGAACTTGAACAATAGCTCTTCTTCCTCCTCGTTGACCTAGAATCATATGAAACGTCTGAACCATTGATGACAAGAACTTGAAGATGAAAGATGGAAACAGAGGTGGAGGAGAATAAGGGAAACCAGATACAATAAGAATGAAGGCCAAAGACCGCCTAAGAAGTGATCGATGCCAAAAAATAGAGGGGAAACGAAAATCGCTAAAATCGCATGAGAGAATCCATGAATTTTAGGGAAAATACCACCGGTTGTTTGGGGTTTTTCTTAATAGCGGGATTTTTATAATTCTTTTGGCATTTCATTCTGTAATTTTTTGGTGTGCAATTCGATCATCGATGGTAGAAGGGTTTTTACAGAGAATGAAGACGAAGGCCTAGGGCTTTTTCTTACTAATTGGAAGAAGCGGGGGGTTTAATTTTTGGGATTTAATAGGCGGGTGAAATCCCGCCTTAAAAACGCGTGTTTCATTAAAATGTAATAAAGCGACACATTTAGACGACACACATTTTATGAAAGGCGCCCTCCGCATTTTTTTTATTTTCTGACACTAATTTTAGGGCACGCACAAATGCGTGTCCTCTATCCTTCAAATTTTTCAAAATTGACATTATTTTTTAGGGCGCAAACAAATGCGCGTCTTCTATCAGCGAGTGTCATTGTTTGCACATCATTAAAGGGTTGTTTTCTAGTAGTGCACTAATATGTATTTGGACCTGAAGATAGATTATTGGTTGCCTTGTATCAAGAAGGATGTGGCTTGGGTAGTTGAGAGGTGCTTGACCTACCGTCGGGTCAAGGCAGAGCACCAGCGTCCACATGGTCCATTACAGCCTCTTGATATTCCCCAGGGGAAGTGGGAACAGATCTATATGGACTTTATCACCAAGTTACCGACGACTGCGCGTGGAGTTGACGTGATTTGGGTGATCGTGGACTGGCTGACGAAGAGTGCTCACTTCCTTGCTATTATTGAGAGCTCTTCTGTGGAAAGATTGGCTGAGATCTATGTGAGAGAGGTGGTAGCACAACATGGAGTGCCAAATTCGATATTTTCAGATCGAGACGTGTGCTTTACTTCCAGGTTCTAGAAGAAATTTCATGAGGAGTTGGGTACCCGGTTACATTTCAGTTCCGCATACCATCCGCAAACAGACGGACAGAGCGAACGGACGATTCAGACGCTTGAGGGCATGTTGCGTGCATCTGTTATGGACTTTAGAGGAACTTGGGACACTTATTTTCCCTTGGCTGAGTTTTCATACAACAACAGCCATCATTCGAGTATTGGTATGCTAGCCTTTGAGCTTTTATATAGAAGGAGGTGTCAGATTCCTATTTGTTGGGGAGAAGCGAGGCAAAGAGTGATGGGTGGCACTGAGATAGTGCTGAAGAAGACTGAGCAGATTCAGCAGGTCAGACAGAGGTTACTGATGGCCCAGAGTCGCCAGAAGAGTTATGTAGACAGGCGGCGATCAGAGCTAGAGTTCCAGGTTGGAGATTTTTTCCTCCTTAAGGTATACCCATGGAAAGGGGTGATCCAATTCAGGAAACGTGGCAAGCTGGATCCCCGATACATCGGTCCTTTCAGAGTAACCACCAGAGTGGGTAGGGTAGCATACCGGTTGGAGCTACCTGCAGAGTTGAGACAGATCGATAACACCTTCCACGTGTCCCAGGTGAGGAAGGGATTTGGGGTAGTAAACTCTTTGTTCTTAGCCTTCTTGGACGATTTTCAAGTTATAACGATATGTAATGAGTTGTAGAACAATCTAGGGTAAGAGAACTTACAGTTTGGGAGCTAAAACTTGTGGATTTTTGGAAGAATCGAGCCTTGAAGAGAAAGAGTAGAGAGAGAGAGAGAGAGAGAGTGACTAGAGTGGTAAAAAGTTCCATTCAGTGCCCACTCAACCCTTATATAGGGGTTGGGTTTGTGGCCAGGTGAGAATCTACCCGATACTGACGTTAAACGGGGTTTAAATTTTTACCCGATTAAATGGTCGTAATCCGGCTTAGTCGTAAACTAAAAATTTTCTAAATAAATTTTGAGGGTATCACTCGTGTTTTATTTATTTCATATCGACACTAAAATAAAATAGAATAAAATATTAATTGTTTTGTCTAACCCAAATGTTAACGGAATCTTAATAATAATAATAAAAATAAAATATTCTATTAACGGAAACGAGTTACAGCGACGGAATAAATTTCGGGTTGTCACACATACAAACAAGATCTAATCTTTAAGTCTCAAAGGGACCAAAAATGCATCTTTCTCAACTTAATCCATTAATTCCAAGTCTCCAACCTTCAGATCTAGATCAATATGATTTTTGGATGGATAAAGTTTCCAACTTTATCTATAATAATGTCTGAAGCTTTCAAGATCTAAACTTTAATACATGAAAATGGCCTAAAGGAGCAACATAACTTGCATAGTTATAAGGGAAGGAAAAATATCACAACTTTCTTAATCCACGAGGTCCATGAAGCATTTTAAACTGATCAAAGGATGTTGCAGTCCAATCAACTCCAAGATCACCATAAAATGGACCAAAACTACCCTAAACCCCAAATGACAAGATGTAAAGCACTAGATAGCCAGATTGGAACTTTATAAATACAATAATCCAGAAATGCAGTGCCTTTGATGGATCCAAACTTGAAGCATAATTCCTTGCAACCAAAAGAACCTTCTTGATCTTGAATGTAGAGTCTAGGGTTTCTCCGAAGGGGTCCTAGAGGTGGCGGAGGTTGATAAAATGGCCAAAAAGTCAGAATCTTATGCTTAAATACGTTGAAATACACTAAAAACCATGCAATTGGTCCTGAATTATCTTTGTTTCATGGCAACGCTTCACCGTATCATGGCAACGGGCGTGTCGTGGCAATTCCCACCGTGTCATGGCGACGGTTTTCACCCAAATCCACCTCAACTTCAAACAACCATAACTTCTTCGTTTCAACTCCATTTTTGGCGAACTTTATATCGACGGAAAGGTATTGACGAGCCCCACACTTCTATCTAGTTACTTTTGGCTTAACATATGTCAACTAAAAGGCATAATCCATGAAAGAAGCCTAACATACAACTTTTCCTATTTTACCCTTTGGCTCCAAAACACAAACAATGGGCATAAATCCTATAACCAATATTATCAACATCTACTA
Organism: Lactuca sativa; assembly: GCF_002870075.4. Classification (NCBI taxonomy): domain Eukaryota; kingdom Viridiplantae; phylum Streptophyta; class Magnoliopsida; order Asterales; family Asteraceae; genus Lactuca; species Lactuca sativa. The sequence goes on along the minus strand of NC_056631.2, from coordinate 186,679,061 downwards.
AGGTCTAAACCTTATTCCCTTCAAGCCCAAGCCCTTTACCCAATCCATTTATTGTCTAGAATCCCGAAATAATAAACTTTTAACAGTTTGTTACATTGTCACACCCCAAAACCAAGAACGGCGGAAACGTTCTAGGCGGAGGACGTCATGTACAGAATCATAACAATGCAAAGTAGTAAATAAGCAAAAACATCATCCATTGCATTAATAGTATAACTTCATACAATTGTGTTCTTTAATAGTAACAAGACACCAAAAATGAATACTCAAAATAAACGACGAGTCTTGAAGATGCTCCATCTTCTCAAAACCTGATCATCGGTACCTGTCTACTGGTGACCTAAGAATACAAGTTATTTTGAAAGCGTAGATCAGCATTTAAGCTGGTGAGTTCATAAGTACTTAGTGTCAATGTTTGTATAAGTTTGATGAAAATGTTTGTATTTAAACAATATAAATGTTTGTATTTCTTTGAAAACTCCTAGAAAATCCTCTATTTCCTACTAGTATAAAAAGTAGTCTTCTAACAAGACCCGACTGTTTTGTATGCTGGTTCCTTTGTAAAAGTGGGTGCTTTTCCCAAGTATGACTATCATTACCAAAATATAGTTTTATATTACTCTTTATGTGAGAAGATCAAAATTTGAATATAATGGGAAAATGTATATGTGTACAACAGTATTATTTGTATTAATCACTGAAGTAATAACTACCTTAAAACCAATCGTTTAATCAAGGAAAAATGTGATATGATTGTTACCATACTAATCTGACTATAACACGATGATGAAAGACGTCGGAAGAAATGACATTTGGCACCCGTAGACTTGCAAGTCCCACTGTAGCGAACATCAAAGTTATAGGATAGTCAATCCAGTATAGATCTATACGAAAACTCATGCTCTCCCTCCAGGGGATTCTAGTTACAAATCGTGACATAACAAAATGGTCGATGTGTCGTGAAGTAGTATCTCACATTATGTTATCTCTGGATCTTGTTGTAGTATACTTGTTATAGTAATAGTATTTTATGTATAGTATTCTCTGTATAGTATTCTCTAATATAGTATTCTCTATTATAGTATTCTTTGTTATAGTATTCTCTATTATAGCATTTGTATATGATAGTATTCTCCTAAACTACACCTATTATAATTTACTAGTAAGTTATGTATATGATTAGATGAATGTATACCTTTGCTACGCAAAGGTATTGAACTGAGTGAATAGAACTTTTATGTCTACATATGTATACATAATATATATATATATATATATATATATATATATATATATATATATATATATATATCTAATATTTAGATGACCTTCGGTAAACTGACCGATACCCTAAGTCCACATCCAAACAAGGAAAATGAAATAAAGCGAGCTAGCAATCCTAAGTCCTTTAAACATTATGTATATAACTATGTATATATAGACATGCTTTTGACGGTATATATAAGTTAAAAAGAGGTTTTGTAATACATTTAAAGATTTTTGAACAATAAATAAATAATGACTTGATGTTAGTTCATAAAACGATTTAAAAGTAGTTTGTTTTGAAACATAGTTTGAAGTATATGAAACCCTTGATTGAAACACAGTTATAAATCACATGTGATTGATCTTATAACTAGCATATTTTCTACTTGTATCCCCCCCCCCATAAAAGCATTTAAAATCATTTAAAAGATAAGTTTAAGGGGTATGAACTCACCTGAAGTGAGTGATGCGAATTTAAGATCAGCAAAGGATGTTATGTGTCAAGTGAGGACTTGAGCACACACGGATCCTATTTAACATATAATGACACATATATGCTTACATTTAGTGTTTATAACAACTAATTAGGTAAAGGAACAACCTTAGGGACTAGGGAACACTTGTACTGAAGTGTTAAACAACATAGGGTTGCACATAAGTGGTGCAGGGCCTCACTTAAGAGTTTATGGCCCATTTGGTATGAACCACATGAGTTTACGACCCAAAGACCAATTCCTCATGAGTTTACGACCATAAACTCATGTTACTAAGTATCAATTTGTGGTCTAAGGTCTTATAAGTTAATATGAAATGTTCTATGCTCAAGTCTAAGCCCTAGGAAGGAATGGTGGCACCATTGCACCACTAACTAGTGTTTACGGCCTAAGGAACATTTCTCCATGAGTTTACGACCGTAAAATCATGGTATCTTGTACCAAATCAAAGTTTAAGGTTCCTATTTTAAGATAGAAATGTTCTAGACTTGATCCCAAGGCTTTGGAAGAGATTAGGGCTCATTTGGACCCTTAAATAGAGTTTACAGACCAAGGAGGTTCCTTGTCCGTGAACTCCCTTTTGATCATGATTTCTTGATGAATTCTAAGTGTAATCTAGTTGATTTAAGCATAGAACAAGATAGGACAAGATTACTTACAGTGTAGAAGCTTGAAAGGGTGCTTAAGGCTCAAGAACACTAGTGTGTGTTCTTGGTGTTCTTGGTGAAATGAAGAACACTTGATTATCTATCAAATGAAGAGATTTCATGGATGAAATTATTCAAAAACACTAGATAATGAAGTTTATTAACTAATCAAGGAAGAAAATACTTACTAAGTTTGAAGATCTAGTGATGATACTTTAGAGAGAATGAGGTTAAGGACTTGAAAATGGTTAAAAATGACAAAAATGGCTAAGTGTCACTTGTATAGTCCTTAGGGTTTACAGCGCCAATACCATTTGGGTGTAAACTCCGAACTCTTGGAGTTTTGGAACTTAAATGTTGCATACTTTACCCGAAAGTATCCTCTCTCCAGTTATCCCTTGCAATACTAGGATTTAGAACACTCAAACTGACTCCAAAACTGCTAAAATTTAGCAATTGAAAGTTTGAGTTTGATTGAATGCAGGGTTTGATATAAGATAGAAATTTTGAGTTGTCACATCATCGCCCCCCCCCCCCCCCATTAGAGGTAATTTCGTCTCGAAATTAGAGTTTAAGCAAATAATTAGTTACAAATAACTAAGTAAAAAGATGAGGATATTTCAGTTTCATCTGATCCTCACGCTCCCAAGTGAATTCGGGTCCTCGCTTGGCGTTCCAGCGAACCTTCACTATCGGGATATGACTTTGTTTCATTTGCTTGACCTCTCGGTCCATGATCTCTACAGGTTCCTCCACGAAGATGAGGCTCTCGTTGATCTCGATCTCGTCAAGTAGGATTACAAGAGTCTCGTTGGACAGACACTTTTTCAAATTCGAGACGTGGAAAGTAGGATGTACGTTACTGAGTTCACATGGTATATTGAGTTTGTAAGCTACATGGCCGATTCTAGCAAGAATCCCGAAAGGCCCTACGTATCTTGGATTTAGCTTTCCATGCTTTCCGAAGCGTATCAAGCCCTTCCAGGGTGAGACTTTCAAAAGGACTCGGTCTCCCACCTGGAATTCCAAAGGTTTCCTTCGCTTGTCTACATAGCTTTTCTGACGGTCTCTATATGCTTTCAATCGTCCACGAATCTGAACGATCTTCTCTGTCGTTTCCCGTATGATTTTCGGACCCGAGAGAGTGTTGTCAGAAACTTGTCCTTTAGCTAACTGGGTGTCACCCACCTCAGCCCAGCACAGAGGGGATCTGCACTTTCGGCCATAGAGGGCTTCAAATGGAGCAGCCTTTATGCTCGTGTGGTAACTATTGTTCTAGGAAAATTCGAAAAGGAGTAAATGAGTATCACATGCCTTCCCAAAGTCGATCACACAGGCTCTCATCTTATCTTCCAGGGTTTGGATAGTCCTCTCACTCTGTCCGTCGGTCTGTGGATGGTAGGCTGTACTCATGTCCAGCCTCGTTCCTAGGGAACTTTGTAGCGACTACCAGAACCTCGAAGTGAATCTACTATCTCTAGTGGAGATAATGGATATGGGAACACCATGCAGTCACACAATCTCCCTAATGTATGTTCTTGTTAGTTTCTCCATCTTGTCAGTCTCTTTGATTGGTAGGAAATGCACGGATTTGGTCAATTTGTCGACAATGACCCAAATGGTATCAAGTCCACCCGTTGTCTTGGGTAGCTCGACCCACCGTTGTTGTCTCATGTTGAGCTCCTTCTGATCAAAGATGTGTTGGAGGATTTTGTGGTATGTAAAGATAGTGCTTTTCGTACCTTACTGATAGTGTCTCCAGATCTTCATAGCAAACACAACTGCTCCTAACTCCAGATCATGTGTGGTGAAATTGACCTCATGTGTCTTCAGCTGTCTCGAGGCGTAGGCGATGACCTTACCTCGTTGCATCAGAACACATCCGAGCCCTTGGTTGGATGCATCGCAATAGACTATGAAGTCTTCTATTCCTCCTGGGAGGGATAGTATTGGCGCGGTGCATAAGGCTCGCTTCAGCATTTGGAACGTCTTCTCTTGTTTCTCTTCCCAGTCAAAGGCCATGCCTTTTTGGGTCAGTGTAGTAAGCGGCTTAGCGATGCTAGAGAAGTTCTGTATGAACCTGCGATAGTAGCCAGCAAGACCTAGAAATTGACGAATTTATGTAGGTGTCTTTGGAGCTGACCTGTTCTCAATGGCCTTGATTTTGGAAGGGTCTACGCGAATTCCTTCTTCACTAACAATGTGGCCCAAGAATTCGACTCTTCGAATCCAAAACTCGCACTTAGAGAACTTCGCATAGATCTTCTCCGATTGTAATGTTTCTAAGACTCTTCATAGGTGTTGACTATGCTCCTCCTTACTTCGAGAGTTGATAAGTATGTCATCGATGAACACAATGGCGAACGGATCCAAATAAGGACGAAACACCCTATTCATTAGATCCATGAATATAGCTGAAGCGTTGGTTAATCCGAATGGCATCACTACAAACTCGTAGTGTCCATAACGAGTTCGGAAGGCTGTCTTGGGAACATCCTCCTCTAACACTCGTAACTGGTGATACCCGGATCATAGATCTATCTTCGAGAAGTAGTTTGCTCCTTGAAGTTGATCAAATAAGTCGTCAATGCGGGGTAGAGGATAACGATTTTTAACCGTAAGCTTGTTCAACTCTCTGTTGTCAATGCACATACGAAACGATCCATCTTTCTTCTTCACGAACAAGACCGGTGGTCTCGATGGTGAGAAACTTGGACTAATGAATCCCTTCTTGAGAAGTTCGTTAAGCTTACTAGAAAGTTCATGCATCTCTGCTGGTACCAGACGATATGGAGATTTGGCTACTGGAGTAGCCCCTGGCATAAGTCGATTCTGAACTCGACTTGGCGTTGTGGTGGTAATCTCGGTAGTTCTTCTAGAAAGATGTCAGGAAAGTTTTGTAGTTCTGAAATGTTCTGAATTTCTTTCACTTCTTGACTCGTATCGACAACGTGTGAAGGAATGCATGATATTCCTTTCGCAAGCACTTTTGAGCATGAGTACACGAAATGATGTGAAAGTTCATACTAGATTTGTCACTGTAGATAACTAGAGTTTCGTTGTTAGGGAGGTTAAGACGAACTGCTTTCTCAAAGCACATGATGTCGGCACGACCATGACTTAACCAATCCATACCGATTATGACGTCAAAACTTTTAATTGAGACCGGCATGAGGTCTATTTGGAAAGAATGACCATCTAGAGTTAGTGTACAACCTATGTATATGCAATTAGTACTTTTCTGTTTTCCCGTTTTCCATTTCTACAGTGAAAGATTCCTCTAGTGCTCGTGGTTTTTGTTTAAGTAAGTGAACAAATTTTTGGCTTACGAAGCTTCTCTCTGCTCCGCTATCGAATAGTATACAGGCATATGAATTATCGGGGAGAAACGTACCAGTAACTATCGTAGGATCAGCTATGGCTTCCTCGTGGCCTAACGCTAGAATCCTTCCCACTCCGCCGGCAGTCCCTGCGTTCGGGCAGTCCCTCTTGAAATGGCGAACCTCGCCACAACCGTAGCAAGCCTGGCCCACAGCAATGTCGGCGACTTGGTTAATTGGCCTCGCCAGAGCCTTGCAGAATTGGGCAGTGTGCCCTTTCCTGTTGCAGTTTACGCACTGCATTTCCTGGCAGGCACCACTATGATGGAAAGTGCATTTGTTGCACTTGGGCAAATTTCCGGTATACGGCTTCCTTGGCGCAGTAGCAGTAGGTACAATCGCGCCATTAACAACCACCACTTGCTGCTTCTTGGCCGAGTTCTGTGCCGATTTGCCTTTCTTGTTATCCCAGAACTTCCACTTGTTATCAGCAGCCTTGGAGGGTTCTGGGATAGCTAAGGTTGTTGTCGTGGTCGGGGTAGAGACTCCGTGATCAATGAGTCATTGTGCCAATTGCTTGGCACCATCGAAAGTAGTGGGGTTTGAAGCTAAGGAATTCCCTTGAAATGGAGGCACTAGCCCCTAACTGTATCTCTCGATCTTCTTCCCCTTAATGGGAACCATATTAGGACATAGCACCACCAAATCGATGAATATGACAGTGTAAGCCACTATGTTGGAGCCTTTCATGGTCAGATTCCAGAGTTCCTATTCCATCTTCTGAACCTCGCCCCTCGGGCAGTATTCTTCAACCATCAGCCCTTTAAGAGCTTCCCTGCCCATAGCATTTACCACTATTAAGGTTAATGACTTGACATGGCTATTCCACCACGTCAGGGCTCTATCACTGAACGTGCATGCAACAAATTTTACTTTGCTTCATTTAGTACAGGAACAGATCTCAAAGATCGATTCCGTCTTTTCAAACCATTGCAACAGCGCAATGACTCCACCAATCCCATTGAAGGTTCAGGGCTTACAGTTGGTGAAGTCTTTATACGTGCACTCTCGCGAGCGCACGACGACGTCACCTTGCGTGGAATGAACGAATGTTCCACCTCCACTAGTACCCTGGTTGTTGTGATATTGTGCCATGGCTGTAGCAACAGCCGCAGCTACCGCAGCATTGAGAGCTGCCGTATCAAATTGTGGAGGAGTTGGTGTTTGAGTTGGAATAATCGAGGGATTACGCCTTGTTGACTTGTGGGGAGGCATCTTTCAAATATAAGTTAAAAGATGAGAACAGTGACAAGAAGTCAATAGTAAAATAAATGAATGAGTCCCATGAACTAAATTGCCATAGTTCAACAACTAGATAAGAGTATGAGTTCATAGAGTTCTAGAATCACAAGAATGAATGTATCCGAACAAAGATTTCTACAAAAGATTAGCTGACTGCCAATATCATTGATATTAAGGATGTAATAAGTTTGGGGAAAAATTGACCTAAGAATAGGTCTTAAATCATATCAGAAGTAGCAAAACTTTGACAACTTAGAAGTCTAGTTAAAGTACTTGAGTGACAGGAGTATTTTAAAGAAAAAGTGCTTTATAGAGCACCGATTCGAAAGGCTATTCCTTAAACCAAAAGAAAAGATGATTCAGACATCTTCTATTGGCGACGGACATTCCTCGGACGAACCCTCAGATTTGCCAGTTGACGTACTACGTCCTGAAGATGTCGCTCATGAGCTCTCTGACGCACTCGAAGTTCTATAACCTCAGCGCGGGATACAGCTAGCTGTTGCTGCTGAGCATCATTGGTTCTTTTATTTCTTTCCATGGCTTCTTCGAGTTGGCGAATGCGGACCGTATTAACGCCAGAGTTAGTGTCAATTTCCATGACTCGGTCGATAGCTGCTCTACCTTGCTCAATATTCCGAGCAATCATGCGGACTATAATGGGTAGGACTCGGTCAGCAGAGCCTCCTTCGCTGAGATTTTAAAAGCTTTGGTCTCCATTAAAGGGTAATGGTTAACCCTGCTCATCACTCCAACGATTCAAGTTTGTCGCCCACAAAGGTGTGGGACCTTGAAATGCAGGTTGGGGGTTGAGATTTGGGTTTTGAACTACTTGAGGTAGGTTGTTGACTTCTAATTCGGAGTCAGAACCATCCGAAAAGCCTTCTGCGAGGTGATCATCCAAAGGTATTGGATGGTCATCTTCTGGCTCTTCATCTAGCCATCTAGCATTGCCCTGATTTGGGAAGTACAGGTCTCCGGGGATATGGAATCCAGCCATGATATCTACGCGAGAAAAATGGGTATAAGAAATAGTTAGACGTACTAACTAAAATAATTATAAGACGATCTTTATTAGTTACTCCAACATTTGCATAGTGTATACCAGTCATACGAAATCAAAACAGGATAGACCTTCGAATAAGTGATCCTAACCCTAAGTCCACAACCAAACAAGGAACAAGAAGTAAAGCAAAGATCACAGATTCTAAGTCCATGCCACCTTACTTACATATAACCGTAGCATATACACTCAGCAACTATTGACATACTAATAAAGACCTATTTAGTTCTCAAATAAGTAATTATAGTAACAAAAAATACTCCTATAGTATTTTAAGTTTATGTTATGTTCTAATGTTCTCATTGTAGTAGTATTGGTAAGTTCTTAGACTTGTTGATACATCACAACCATTCTCGGCATATGCTAATCACTTCTCGGACCAACATAGTTTATCAGGCTATGTCATTCCCAGGACTGAACATACATCCCTAAGCTTACTTGTGATGTTCAACAATTGTAATACTTTTGTTATGTTCTAGTATGACACTAATCTATAGTAAGTATGTAGGTATGCAATTATGTATACTTCTGATTAAGTATTTTAGTACTTAAAAGTATAAACTCCTGGTCAGAGTATTTTAATCCCATTGTATTTATAGTTAGTATATCTTTTATGGGTTGATATACTCGATTCACTATAAACAATGCTCTGATACCAATCTGTCACACCTCAAAACCAAGAACGGTGGAAACGTTCTGGGGCGAAGGACGTCATGTACAGTATCATAACAATGCAAAGTAGTAAACAAGCAACAACATCATCCATTGCATTAATAGTATAATTTCATACAATTGTGTTCTTTAATAGTAATAAGACACCAAAAATGAACAATCAAAATAAACGAGTCTTGAAGATGCTCCATCTTCTCAAAACTTGATCATCGGTACCTGTCTACTGATGACCTGAGAATACAAGTTATTTTGAAAGCGTAGATCAACATTTAAGCTAGTGAGTTCATAAGTATTTAGTGTCAATGTTTGTACAAGTTTGATGAAAATGTTTGTATTTGAACAATGTAAATGTTTGTATATGTTTGAAAACTCCTAGAAAATCCAATATTTTCTACTAGTATAAAAAGTAGTCTTCTAACAAGACCCGACTGTTTTGTATGTTGGTTCCTTTGTAAAAGTGAGTGCTTTTCCCAAGTATGACTATCATTACCAAAATATAGTTTTTTATTACCCTTTATGTGAGAAGATCACAATTCGAATATAATGGGAAAATGTATATATGTACTACAGTATTATTTGTATTAATCACTGAAGTAATAACTACCTTAAAACCAATGGTTTAATTAAGGAAAAATGTGATATGATTGTTACCATACTAATCTGACTATAACACGACGATGAAAGACGTCGGAAGAAATGACATTTGGCTCCTATAGACTTGCAAGTCCCACTGTAGCGAACAAAAAAGGTGTAGGATAGTCAATCCAATATAGATCTATATGTAAACACACGCTCTCCCTCCAGGAGCTTCTGGTTACAAAACGTGACATAACGAAATGGTCGATGTGTCATGAAGTAGTATATCACATTATGTTATCTCTGAATCTTGTTATAGTATACTTGTTATAGTAACAGTATTCTATGTATAGTATTCTCTGTAGAGTATTCTCTATTATAGTATTCTCTGTTATAGTATTTGTATATAATAGTATTCTCCTAAACTATACCTATTATAGCTTACTAGTAAGTTATGTATATGAATAAATGAATGTATACCTTTGCTACCCAAAGGTACTGAACTGATTTAATAGAACTTTTATGTCTACATATGTATACATAATATATATCTAATATTAAGATAACCTTCGGACAACTGACCGATACCCTAAGTCCACATCCAAAAAAGGAAAAGGAAATAAAGCGCACTAGTAGTCCTAAATCCTTTAAACATTATGTATATAACTATACATATATAGACATGCTTTTGACGGTATATATAATTTAAAAAGAGGTTTTGTAATACATTTAAAGAGTTTTGAACAATAAATAAATAATGATTTGATGTCAGTTTATAAAATGATTTAAAAGTAGTTTGTTTTGAAACACAGTTTGAAGTATATGAAATCCTTGATTGAAACACAGTTATAAATCACATGTCATTGATCTTATAACTAGCATGTATTCTACTTGTATTCCCCCCCCCCATAAAAGCATTAAAATCATTTAAAATATAAGTTTAAGGGGTATGAACTCACCTGAAGTGAGTGATGCGAATTTAAGATCGGTAAAGGGTGTTATGTGTCAAGTGAGGACTTAAGCACACACGGGTCCTATTTAACATATAATGACACATATATGCTTACATTTAGTGTTTATAACAACTAATTAGGTAAAGGAACAACCTTAGGTACTAAGGAACACTTTTACTAAAGTGTTAAACAACATAGGGTTGCACATAAGGGGTGCAGGGCCTCACTTGGGGGTTTATGGTCCATACGGTATGAACCACATGAGTTTACGACCCAAAGACCATTTCCTCATGAGTTTACAACCATACACTCATGGTACTAAGTATCAAGTTGTGGTCTAAGGTCTTATAAGTTAATATGAAATGTTCTATGCTCAAGTCTAAGCCCTAGGAAGGAATGGTGGCACCATTGCACCACTAACTAGTGTTCACGGCCTAAGGAATATTTCTCCATGAGTTTACGACCATAAAATCATGGTATCTTGTACCAAATCAATGTTTAAGGTTCCTAGTTTTAGAAAGAAGTGTTCTAGACTTGATCCCAAGGCTTTGGAAGAGATTAGGGCTCATTTGGACCCTTAAATAGAGTTTACGGACCATGGACGTTCCTTGGCCGTGAACTCCCTTTTAATCATGATTTCTTGATGAATTCTAAGTGTAATCTAGTTGATTTAAGCATAGAACAAGCTAGGACAAGTGTACTTACAGTGTAGAAGCTTGAAAGGGTGCTTAAGGCTCAAGAACACTAGTGTGTGTTCTTGGTGAAATGAAGAACACTTTATTATCTATCAAATGAAGAGATTTCATGGATTAGATCATTCACAAACACTAGATAATGAAGTTTATTAACTAATCAAGGAAGAAAATACTTACTAAGTTTGAAGATCTAGTGATGATACTTGAGAAAGAATGAGGTTAAGGACTTGAAAATGGTTAAAAATGACAAAAATGGTTAAGTGTCACTTATATAGTCCTTAGGGTTTACGGCCCAATACCATTTGGGCTGTAATCTCCAAACTCTTGGAGTTTTGGAACTTAAATGTTGCATACTTTACCCTAAAGTATCCTCTCTCTAGTTATCTCTTCTAGTACTAGGCTTTAGAACACTCATACTGACTCCAAAACTGCTAAAATTTAGCAATTGAAAGTTTGACTTTAATTGAATGCAGGGTTTGATATAAGATAGAAATTTCGAGTTGTCACATACATAAATAGTTAGCAACCATAAACACAATATTTTCAGTCGTGGCCTGAAAACATCAATATTAGGCCTAATAGTGAGATTTGTAGTACTACTCCACGTCGTCAATAAGTCAAAATAAAGATCCACATCTCCAATGCATAGAAAAATAGTGTTTCTTCTAGGCCCATGGTTCATCACCAAGACCATCCCTTAGGCCTAACCATCCCACATTAACTCCATAAATGTTTAGCAACATCTTGTGAAATGATTTGAGTGTAGGTAACTGGATTATAAACATTATAGCTGCTTATCATATCCATTCAAATATAGGTATCCTATATTCTTTTTGTGATATCAATAGCTCTTGTTTGATCCTAGTTGAAATATGTCCCAAATGCATGCAATGTCGACCAAATACATTGTCTATTATAACATAATGTCATATTTGTTTGTATGTTTACTCATCAAAATAAATGTTCATTTGAATTTGACCAAGTTAGTTTTACTATTATTATGGATTACAGGATCTGCCAACTTTCGGCCATATACATTGTCAATTATAACATAATGTCATATTTGTTTGTATTTTTACTCGTCAAAATAAATGTTCATTTGAATTTAACAAAGTTTGTTTTACTATTAAGGATTGAGAAATTAAATTACCTCCTACCTTTTATTCCTACAATTATTCCTACCCACTAAAATTTTGACAAATCACCATTCAATTTAATTTTATTTGATATATTCTTAATATAGCCTTAATGATTTAGTTAAAAAAATATGGAAAGATGACACTTGTCATAATTTTATAAGGTAGGAACATTTATAGAAATAAAAAGTAGGAATCAATTTAATTTCTCTTAAGGATTACAAGATATGCCAACCTTTAATCAGATATAACATTGATAGGAATAAAAAGTAGGAATCAATTTAATTTCTCTTAAGGATTACAAGATATGCCAACCTTTAATCAGATATAACATTGATGATCCATTCTACATGATTGTTGCTCTATTTGTGTCAATGTCTTGGTCACCCCGATGTTTTGAAGTCTTTAATTTTAAATACATATAATTCTTGTAATAAATTCTCTTTTGATGTCATTTTTCAAGCTTTTCAATTTCGGAAGCATGTAAAAGATCATTTTTGTACGGAAAACACTATTGTTGCGAAAGCTTATGTTATTATTTATTCTGGTGTATGTACATCCCCTATTGAAAGTATATAATTTTATCATGATTTTTATAAGTAGTAGGGTCCTCTTTGACTACACATAAGACATGATTTAAGTATTAAGTGTTAAAAAAGAAATTAAAAAGACTTTTTGTTAGTTTATCATGAGATAATGAATAATAAGAAACTAATAGGGATTAAAGATTTAAAGTGTAACTATCCATCACGTATTACTATCCTTTTAAAACTTAAAGTTAGTAAAACATATACATATAAAACTAAATGGAGAATATAATGTTATTTTACATGACACCCATGAATAATTATAAAATTTTGTTAATATGTATTGAAGGTATACATTTTTTAACACAATATTTATTCCATCCAATTAAATAAAACTAAATAAAAAGTTATGATGGTCAGTATTCGACAAAACAGTCATGATTGAAATTGAAAATGTACCAAAAAAATTGTTTTTAAGTTAATTTAATATAACAGTATTGAATTATATATATATATATATATATATATATATATATATATATATATATATATATATATATATACATATATATATATATATATATAATTTTATCAATGTGCAAAGATCAGCTCAAGCTGATGTCAAGTACACTAAAAGACTTAACAAAAAATATATTTTTTAGAATAATAGAAAATACTAAAGTATGTAGTTTTAAATGGGATAATGATTTAAATGGGTAATTTATTTTTGATTTGTACACATTAAGTCATTAAATTTTTTTTGTATGTATTTCCTCATTGAACTTACTTGTACTATTCAAAAAACATACTTATGATTTGCTATAGTAGGTTTCTGGCATATTTGGCAGACCCGACAAACTTTCCAGCGAGACTCCGGTCATATTCTCCGACGAATCTCCGGCCAAAAATTCTTTCCGGCAAGTTGTAACACATATAAGCGAGGTTATGATTTTCAAATCTAGAACACATCACACTTATATTTTATTTTTAGAATAAGAGCATACACAGATCATATCTGGGTTTTTGAAATCCGTTAGAGCATCAGATCTTGAGAAATATTATGATGAAAATCAGAACTCTTTTAATGTTATCTTCATCCAAAATCATGAGGATCTCATAAATTATGTGAGCCTAAAAATTGTGTTCATCCATAAGACATTCACAAATAAAAGATTTCTAAGTGTGAGTTCTTGAGTTAGAGTTTTGGGTTTGTGTTCGTGTTCTTCATCCATTTTCGGTTTGTTCTTTAAACGCATATATATGCCCAAACACAACCCATATGCAAACATGAACAAGAAATACAACATACAAATGGTTTTTTAAAGCACGCACACAAGAAATCTTACGTCTACAAATTGAGCACTCATATGAAATTGGTTCTTGAAAATCTTAATCAGATCTGCAAATCCAACTCCTTCATCAGATCTACAAATGTAACTTCTTCATTGGTTCTTGAAAATATTCTAGTCTTGACACCTGGGTTATGTAATTGATTTTGAAATTAGTGTATGTTCATGTGTATGTGTCTATGTTCTTCATCAGATCTAGAAATAGATGTCAAGATGAAGAACATAAACAATTTACGGATTTATGTTCTTGAGTTCATCATGAGTGTGCATATTCTTGAACAGATGAAGATGACGATTCAATATGTGTGTTTTTTTATCTTAAAATCAAAAATCAAATTATCTTAGATTTTTGGTCAGAGACTCACCAGATGCAAAGATCGTCGGAAACCAGCTAAACTCACACCAACCAATCATAAGGGTAAGATATGGACAAAAAAACAAGTTCACTGGACAAATGTGGACATGACAAATCACTGACTAAATATGTACAAATCAAAAAATATGTTACCATTTTAAGTCATTGTCCCTTTTTAAATCAATTAAATGTAGTAGCAGCCGAAATTAATTAATAATAAACAGGATCTTAAAATAAACTAAAAATTACATAAAATTAGAAATCATTTTAAATTAAGTTTGTGTAACAAAATTAAAATGTAACATTAAATCACAGATTATTCTTTATGTTAATTTGTGTGCAATTTTATTTTTATTACTTGAATTATTAATTATTTGAACTATTACATTTTCTTCAAGTTCCAATTTTTCTAAAATATATCTATCTTACCATATAGTTTAATAGTATGACCATGTGTAATACCAATTTTCAAATTTAACAATAAAATTATCATGTCATACTAATTGAGGATGTTGGGTGTCATACTGAACTCACTACACTTTTCTACTGCCAAATTATTTTTTGTCACGCCCACAAAACTGATGGGTATCATATATCACACCCATCACATTATATATTTTTATGCATGAAATACAACACTTGAAGGAGTGTCACTACAAGAATAAACATCTATAGAGACGAAATCTATAGGTACAACAAAATTCGTCCGTATGGATGACCTATAGGGATGACATGTTGTTACTATAAGTTTCACAAATAATGTTTGACTTTTTAAGCTATAGCAACGACACATCACCTCTATAGGTAAGGCGGGAAAAAAAATCTTTGGCGCGTTTTCTAAAAAATTATAATGACAACATATTATCCCATAAATAATAAAATTAAATACATATATATTTTTTAGTCTATTTAATTGGAAAATAGGGAGTGAAGTCGTTTTGTTTGAGGATATAGGGTGATACGTGTGGAATGTACTAGTTTTAATCCTAACTAACTTAAACACAAAAACAAACACACGGAAGACAGTGTACCTATCGATTAGCAGTTTAGTGTAGGCAAGAAGGGTATCGAACTCAGGGAACGGTAAACAATTAGAATATTACTAATATTATCTAAATAAAACAATTATTAAAAAAAGGTTTTTTCTCTAATTTTGCAAGACTAGAAACTTAAGCAATAACTTGAATAGTTTAGCAATAACTTGAATACTTTAGCAAAAAGCAATTAACAACTAAAGGAGAAACAAAAGACAGCTAGATTCAATAAGAATAAAGAGACTTCCGTTTAGCTTCGATTCACTTATTCCTATAGTTACTTTTTTGGAAAGTGTAATGGATTAAATCCCCATCCTGCCTAAAATTTGAAGAATTATATCATTAATTACCGATTTCTAATATGATTAGGTTCATGTTCACTATTATTAATCCTTTAGCAAACAAATCAATTCAAGTAGTGATCAAGTGATTAAATTAAAGAGTTTACTGGTGTTCAATTCGAATCAAGTAAGACTTGTAACAATAGCTACTCAAATTGGTTGGTTAATTTAACTCATATGTGGTTAGTCATCACACATGCTCACATATTAATTTACTTATTCTCTAGTTAACCCTAGGTTATGTTCAAAACACTAGGCATTCTTGTTTCCACAAAACCATAAGATTCAAGTAATCAAGATGATGTTCATACGACTCAGTATAGTTAGTCATTAACAGAAAATAATTATCATCAACACATAAGGATCTTTTAACAAGCTTAACAAGATAAATAACCAAATCAATATAATCCAAAGCCACCAATCCAACCATATTCATAAGATTATCTACTCTAAACAAAAGTATGTTGTTTTAGCCCATAACTTCAGCAAATAAACACATAAACTCGAAATCTAATGGTGTAAACATGATTCACACAAAGAATTAAGAGAAAAATGATAATTAACTGCCTTTGATGCATCAAAATTAACCTCTAGTCGAATTTTGAGTTCTAAAGCTTCTTGAGAATGTCTTTGGCCTTCAAAGTCACTAAAAACCTCCATCCAACGTTACGGTTTCGAAAAGAAACCATCCTTATATATATAATGAAAATAGGGGCAACTCGCCGAGTTTTTCACTAAAATTGCATGTACGGCAAGGCACTTTGTCGGGATTCTTCATATCAACTCATCTAGTTATAGGATAAACTCGCCGAGTTCTTCTTCAATTTTTCCTTCTTCCTTCAAAATCCAAATTCCAAGCTTCCAATTGCTAAATCCAATTCCTTCTCTTCTCGAACATGTTTTTAATGCAGGAAATGAAATTTTAAACTAATCAAGCACCTTTTGTTCATTATTTGAGACAAAAACAACATAAAGTATTAAGATAATACATGAATTTTATAACTAAATATGCCATATCAATATAAGGACGACAACTCGTCCCCATAGGTATTAGAAGCCCTTTTCCACTTTTTTCCGATCTTCTCTCTCGCTCTCTCTGTAGGGTGATTCGTTTCTCACCGGCACCACATCGACGACCAGGTAACCACCTCCCCTCTTTTTCTTCCTGTTGTTCTTCTATTACTACTTCTACATCTAAGCCACTACCATCACTCTCACTTCTCCCCCCTTCACCCTCAAACTTTCCTCAAATCTCATCTACACATCCTCCAAACCATGGCTTCTAATTCCAATTGATTCCTTCTGGATTTTTATTATTTTCTTTAGTAGCTTCCCGTGGCCAGAAAATGTGATCACAACTCCGCTTCACCTTACTCTCTCTTTCAATTTCAGGTGTGTTTGTGTTTTTTCTTGCCAAATACCTCAGAGAAAGAACTACTTCACCGCTGGTCCCTACTCCTTCTCTTCTGGCGACCTCTGGTTCGGTCGACTACTTCCGGCAGTCATTCCACTGAGATTGCAGCTTCTCTCCAACAACTCTCATCTTCTTCAACGGGTACATTTCCTAATTTTATGATGTATAGTTGTCTAATTTCGTCATGTTTTTGCTGTTGGTCTGATCGTTCAAGTGTTTTTTTATCACTGGAACTGCTCATAAAGTGATTAACTTTGACAATAGTGGTGGAGTTCATGAAGCAATAACTACTAATCCTTGCAATGTTCTTTTCGATAAATTAGTGTGCCACCTTAGTTTGTTTGAGTTCACAATTCTATTGCATAAGTTTATACTGAAAATATAGCTAAGAACATGTTAATTTAATTGAAATTGGTTGATATTAGTAGAAAAATTGGAATGTGAACTTATACATTACTGAAAAAGTGCATATCTATGCTTGATAGGTTTCACATGGTTGTTGAACTTAAATGATTCTCTTTCAAATAGATAAGTACTTTTCTTTCTGTTATCTGTTTATCAAATTGAATGATAGGAAGGAGTTACGGTTTTGTGTTCTATTTTGGAATTTGTGTTTTGTAATTTAGCCAATCTCATATCAGTATAGCTTGAAAACAAACAACTAAGGATTCGAGTAACAACTCTTAATGTCTCTAGAATAAAACTAAAACAATAAAATATTATATTTTATCTTTGGGTTATATAAATTAACTGATGTCTCTATGAAATCCTAATAGTATGTTGTCTACACTATCATACGTGATACACCTAACAACTTTAGTTAACTAACTAAAACGGCTAACTCATGCACTAACTATGATTAACAGCATAATTAACCATATAAATAAGATACTAATAGGTTTTTTTGTATTTGTGCAGAGTTTTGATTTTGATAGACACCAGCGATTTTTGGGACATAATGGACACCAATGAACTTAGTAGAGAGGAGATTGTGTTGTGAGTCATTTAAGTAGTACTCTTCTTTGCATGTCAATTACTTGTTTTGTTTTTTCAGGGGTGAAGTATCATGATGTGTTTATGAAAGGTGATACTGGTATGGATTATTTGGCCTTTTACTATAATGAAAAGCTAATGCTGGAAAGGCACAAAGAGACTCAAACTAGAAGACACAAATAGATACATTATTCAAGTGAGTCTTATTACTTTTGCATAAATAATACTTGGGTTGAACTTTAAATGGATATGAATCAAGTTAGAGATAATTCTAAAGACATGATTTTGATGTGTCATTTTTTCCATGTATAGATTATGTAATTATGTTGCTATCTACACCTCAAGAAATTACATTTACATTGTAGCTGAGCATTTTGCAGTTTTGCTAGAAATGGAGACAACCCTGTGGTATATATGTTGACACCTTGCATTAAATTTTTTTATGGTGAAATGATTTGGAACATAATTATTTGTGTTTTCCTTATTGATCCTTTTGGTTTGGTGTTTTTTCGGTTTATTATATATGTCGTGTGCATTTTTTACTAAATAACCATGAATTTGCAATTTCTATTCCATCAGTAACAAGTTGTAACTCGGTATTCTTAATCTTGACATGGAAATAGAGATTCGCCTAAAGGAGGTCGGGGACGAGAATCAACAACTTATAGCTAATTCAAACTCTGGAAGAATTAAGACAACTTTGTGCAGAAAGGAGCAACAGGTTTTTGCTTGAAATAGTTTAGTTAATTTGGTCCACATTAATAGGAGGCTTTTTTAGTTAACTTGATGTATCTCCAAATGTTACCAAACTTCTAATACTTAAAATTAATAAAAAAAAAAAAAGCTATTCTTACATGTAATTAACAAACTAAAAAGAATAAAAGACAAGGAAAAAACAATGAAAAAGCTCCTATGTTTGATCTTGTAACTACAAAAACTATGTGAACAGGTTAGGGTTTAAAATAGCTCTATAATAGGAGATATGACTTAGCCTAAGCTTATTTGACCAAAAGCTCCTTTTATTGATGCTCTAAAGTTTTCTAAAGTAATATAGTTTCTCTTTGCATGAAGTTTATAGAGATGATATGTTAAGAAGAGAAATTGATGACCTCCAAAAACGATATCAAGTATGTGTTCATAGTTTTGTTTTTATAAATAAGGCACAACATACACATTTTGTTCCTTCTTTTTGAGGGAGATTGAAGCTATGCATGTTTCTTTTTGTTTGCTACATTGTGCCTTGAGCTTCATTGTTTTTTCACTACCTTCTTTTGGTAATAGGAAACAACTGCTAGAAAAGTAGAAGCATGGGCTGCTGTGGAGAGATCACTAAACATTCGGCTTTAGATCCGATAAATAACATATATCATTTTGATTTTTAGATTTTTAATAATTTTTTATTCCATATAAAATCCTGATAGCTAATGATGTAGGATGCAGAGGCCAGAGCTACAGCCTTAGAGGAAAAATTTTGTGTTGTTAATGAAAAATTATCCCACACATTATATAGACTAAATGTTCTTGAAGCTCAGGTGATTTGGTTGATTTGATTGAGCCATGAAAAAGTTGGTAGCTTATTATAATCATAATGTGTTGCAGATATCATGTTTGAGATCTGAGCAAACATAACTAACTACGTCTCTTGAGAAAGAAAGTCAAAGAGCATCCGAAAGTAAGCAGGAGTACTTGGTTCTAAAAGAGGAAGTTGATACTCAAAATGGTCAGGCTAATCAACTCCAAAAAGAGATGAGGGTACTCAAGAAGACACTATAACAATGTATTTTTTTTCAGCTGGATCAAGAAGTCCCAACCTCCACTTTCAGTTCAATTGAATGATGATGGTCAAAATGATGATGATCAAAGTAATGATCGACAAACTTCTAGTGGATCCGATTAAATTATGTAGTATGTGTCATTTTATGAAACATTTAAAAATTTTCAAATTAGGTGATATGTTTTTGTAAACTTGTATAAGACTTTAAATGTTTTGAGGTTAAATTGTATTTTCATGTTTTTGCAATTAAATTTATTGGTTTAGCTATATTATAAATTTACTGCTTTAGCAATTTTGTGATGTGAAAACTGGAAAATTATAGAGAAAAAAAAAGCAGCATAGGCATACCTATAGAGACAACATGTCGTTTCGATAGGTGCATCTATAATGGAGGCGACACGTCGTCTACAAAGGCTACCTATTGCGACTATTTTTAGCGACGACAACAAATCTATTGCAATGGACCTATGGTAACGAGAGCTATAGGGACGATATGTCATCCCCGACACCTATAGGGACGACTTTTGAACCTATAGAGACGATAGTTGTCGTCCCTATAGGTCCCGTTTCTTGTATGCTTTTTTTTCGTGCGGTAAAACAATACCACAGTCCACTTATACCACAATTTTATTTTGCCCCTCGGTAGGGTGTTTATTGCATACCTCATCTTACCGCGGTATACAGTATAAGATGCACCGAGTCGTCTGACAATTATATATTTGTGTGTGTGTTTAGGATTGAGCGTGAAAACCGGTATGTATGTCCATAGGTGCATCGTATGTACTATTCATTAGTATATGTGGCAAGTAAATTTATATGAAAGTGAGTTACTGATGTATGAAAATCCAATTTGTCCTTAAACTGGTTCGGGTGAAATAGGTTCGGCTTCTAATCCAATCCGTCGGCTTGATCCGGTTAGATCTTGTTTAATACTGGTTCTACAGGTTCTGCAGGATCCGATTTGGGGAACCAGTTTGAAAACGGTTTTTACATAGCTTTCATGACTTCTCTTACATTTAGACCGCAGTTTGTAAACGACTTTTACATAGCTTTCATGCTTCTCAATTAACTGTATCCTCGTCTCTTTTTGTTTTTTATTAGCATATCTATTGCAGCCTGGTATGTATTCAATGAAACACAATATTGAAGAATTATAAGTGTTCATTGGAGCCCACTATGTGTTCGATGAAGCAC
Source organism: Lactuca sativa (assembly GCF_002870075.4). Classification (NCBI taxonomy): domain Eukaryota; kingdom Viridiplantae; phylum Streptophyta; class Magnoliopsida; order Asterales; family Asteraceae; genus Lactuca; species Lactuca sativa. Next base: position 186,657,956 of record NC_056631.2, on the reverse strand, counting down.
CTATTGATTGATATTACATTCGTTATTAATTTCGTCTTCTTTTATGTTGTTTCTAAGAATGCTCGTTTGTTTTCCTTTAGAATTGCTCCTTTCTATTGTAGAACATCATTTTTGAATTCCTTGGGAGTCTTTCTTTTTATCATTTTTGCAAATATGAGTTTGTAGGATCTTCATGTCTAAAAATTTTGCAACCAGCAGTTTAGTTAAATTACATAATCGCAAGTATGTGTCCTATTCAATGTTTAAAAACCGGTTTGAACCGGGACTCAGAGGAATGAGTGGTCCAATTATTCACAAAAATCGGAACCACTGTGATATTCACAAAACCAGTACAAAAATTGTTGAACCAATTTATTGGATGTAGATAGTTGGTTTTTCTTTCTGTTTTTTTCCAATTAGCCCTTTAAAAAAACACAATCCAAAGCAAATTGAATAGTTCCACCGACATAAAACCAATGGATATGTGCTTTTTTAATGTATTTAGATTAATCTACCGCTTGTTGTTTTGTGTATTTTTAATATGTGAACTTGTGGATGTTAATTTATTGGTTTTTTTTTAATATATGTACGTATGAAAATAAAAAATAGAAATAAATTACAAAAACTGAGTTGAATCAAGGATTAAACTGGTTGAACCGAAAACCAATTAGTAGAATGAATTAACTAAAAACCCGTATTTTAAAATATTTGTCTCGTATTTTTACTTTTATTGAAAAACTCAACAAAAGGATGAATAGTTGCTTTTAACTTGGAGCATTTTAGTAAGAATCTCATGAGCAAGCTCCACATTTTGTACAAAAAGCAGTTTCTCTTTCAAATCGGAGAGAGAAACCGGTTTTACCCTAGGTGAGGGTCCCGTTTTGCTATGTTTTTTTTCACTTTTAGGTGCTGTTTGTTTTTTCTGAGGCAAAATGTTTGCAGTCTGCGGACCACATCTGTAGACCTCTGCACTAGAAGAGGTGGACCAAACGTATGCAGTTTGAAAAAAGAATATTGTTTGTTTTTTGAACATTTGCGGGCTACTAAAATAAATTGAAATTTAAATAAACTGATTTTTTTAAACTTCAAAGTGATTTTTTAATATTTTTATGACTTTGTTATAAATAATTAACGAATCTAGATCAACTTTTATATATTATTGTATAAAAAATAAAAATAAAAATGGTATGAATTAACGTATATATTTTCATAAAAACCAACAACTTTGGTTGTAAAGTTAAAACTAAACATTATAATTATTGATCAAAGAATTTGATATATAAAAGGACAGAAATAAATTTTGATTTTTTCAATTAAATCTATTAAAAACGTACTATAAATATTTTCTAAAGAAATTTATGATACTGTATTAAATAATATTTTACAAAAGTTGAAAAAAATATAAATTAAAAAAAAATAAAGATATATATGTTTTTTATGCTAGAAGATGTCTGAATATGTTAGAAGACTCTGGTCCACGTCTGCGCCACGAAGACGGCGCGCAGACATTTTTAAGTCTACAGTCTTCAAAAAAAACAAACAGTCTGCAAAGGCTAATATCTGCGCGTGGTCTGCGTAGCGCACACATAAGAGGTTATGCAAATCTAGAAAAAAAAAAAAAAAAAAAAAAAAAACCACTATCTTAGTGTAAACTTGTGAGCCCAATAACAATCCAACCCACCAATTAAAGCCACAATGCCGCTAAGCATCCTTTTCCTAAATTTTAAAATATATTGCCGTGGTAAAATATACGACTATTTTACCCACCCACAGGCAACACCTCTTGTATTTTTGTCATAGATATTACTTTGTTTAACTGATTTGTAAAAAACATGAAAAAGTTACCTCCACATAAAGTTGGTCCGAACTTAATTTATGTCTTTTGTCGAATAAACTTCTTCCATTAAAACTCAAAAAAGAAGTACAAATGATACTAAAACAACATGTTCGTTAAATCAATACCTAAGATTGATAAGGTAAGATATGTGGCTATTGATGTGGACTTGTGGTCTACGTGACCACGATCATAGTCTTTGCACACCACCCCTATTTATAGTGGTCGGTTGTGGTTGTTGAAGATCGTGATGGGGAAGACGGAAGACAACGACGAATGGGAGCTTGGAAGCAATTGGACCGTTTGGCTAGTCGTTCGAACGGCCAATTCTTCAAAAGAAATTATTATTTTTAATAACCATTTTACCTATAAATACCTTACTATACAACCTCATTTTTTCCACCATTCTTCTCTTTCTCTATTACACAATTAGACACAAGTTTTTTACAACCAAAAATATGGATCTCAATCAAAATACTCCCCCAAATCGTCGAAACTGCAAACTCGATAACGCTTTTGCATTAGATGCAACCCCCCGCGCCAATTCTCAAGTATGGAATCACATCAAGGTAGTTTTGTGAATTTGTTCCAAACCGGTTCCCTATCCAAAAAGCACAACTTTCAAAAAACAAATTCCAAGCTTTTCCCGGCCTCTCAACAACAATTTCAACAACAATCTTTCCAACCACAACAATCACAACCACCATCTTCATAAACCCCTCATTCACCGAATGTTGTATCGGAAACACAAAATTCACCACCACCACCTCAACCAACACAAAAAAGGAGAAAAAACTGGTCTGACCCAATAGAACCAATAATATGGTACCATGGAGAAAAGAGGAAGAAGAGAAGTTATCAAAGGTGTGGGTATTGACTTCCCAATACCTAACTGAATGGGATAGTCAAACCTTTAATTGTTTATGGGAGAAAGTGGGAAGCGCGCTCTACGCATTAATGGGAAGTGAAAGTGGAAATCCCGACCAAATTAGCTCGAAGTTGCGTGATTTGCGACTAAAACGCACCGAGTTCGGCAGAATTTACAACAATCTCAAAAACTTACAAAAAAGCAAGTCAAATGATTTTGATGTCTTTAAGGCAACTTTGGATTAATTTTAGAAAACAACACTAACCCACGAAGTTTTTCCATACGTGAAATCCTGGCTAAAAGTGAAAGATGCTCCAAAATGGAAAGAGTTAACGGAAGGAATATCACAAATCTCTTCCAATTCAAATCGTTCAATAAACTATGATGTAACATCCCAACAATCGGATGGACGAACACACACCGATATCAATGATGACCTGATAGATCTTGAAGAAGATCAACATTTTCGTCGATCCGTTGGAAGAAATAAAGAAAAAAAAAATCGGTCAGTCGGCTTCAGGATCTAGCATTATGGATCATTTTAGAGACAAATTTGATCGATATGTCCAAATTCAAGAAAGCAAGACGGAGATGATGAGTCGGGTGTATTGAAAAATGATAGAAGCGCAAACTTCATTTCAAGATGCACAAACAATGCTTCAAACAAAAACCGAAATGGAGATTTTGATGATGAAAGCGGACAATCTCGAAGGCAAAGATTTGGAGATATTTCTGGCCATGAGAGAATCCATTTGAACCCGATATATGAATAGATGATAGTTGTTTTTAGTTATGGTTGGTATTTTTAGTTTTTTTTTAACGTTGCATTTTTTTTAAGTAATGTAATTTTTTTAATGCAATGTGGTATTTTAATTCAATGAAAAATTGGTTTAAAAATATATGTTTTTAATGTATTTTTTAATTAAAAAAATAAAAAAATGATCCGGGGTGTGTGTGTTTAGTGGTAGGTATCCCACGACTCTAGTGATAGGTTATGATGATAAGGTGGCACCCAATACTATAGTGGTTAGGTGATGTGCATAAAGTATGCATGTCAACTTTTAAATTTATAACCTAATAAAACATAATTAACTATGCACTTATAGGCAGTGTATCTAGTTGAATTGTAGCATAGTAAATAAGTTGGGTGTCAATTACAGGGAATGGTATTTAATTATTAAAATAACTACTAAAAGTTAAACTAAGAAAAATAACTAGAAGTGGGGGAGGGGGAATATGATTTACAATTTCAAAATTAACTTAATTAAAATAGTCAACTAATTACAAAAGTAAATAACTATAAAGACAATTTTAAATCAAGAATAAATGATACTTTCATTTAGCTTCGAATCCCTCCTGTTTCATATGGTTGATTTCAAGAAAATAGATTAATTTCGTTAGTTACCAAATAAAAGTTACTAGTCATCATGATTAGACTAGCTAACATAAGTCAATTCAAAAACTTTAACCCTAATGATCATGCAAGTTAAGGACACTAAATTGATTTTAAAGGTAATTTGGACTCTGAATAATAGAATCTACATACTACTATTCTTTGGTCAAGCAAATATTATGATCAAATACTGCTCTCTAACATAGTTAAGTAACTAACTTATCACATATACTAGATATGGTCCATCACTAGATTTACAAATTTAATGATCATAAACAACTAGGTAAATCAAGTTCATGCAGTTAACTGCAGTTTAACTACACAATGCTAAGACAATGTAATAAAGATAAAAACTATAACAAACTAGGTCTAGATTTCTCAAACAATTTTTAAAGCTAAAACTAACTTCATCAATCCATCAAAAAAGAAATCAACACATAGTAATTAAGAGTTCATCTAATCTAAACGAAAGCATGAGTTTTTACCCCATAAATACAGCTAAAAACATATTAAAAAAATGCAAACAAAGCTAAACATCATAAAGCTAAGCAAACCAAACGTAAATATGCGAATCCTTGCTCTAATCTCTCTATCCTTTGATCTCTAGTCGAATTTTTCCTTCCAAGGATTCTTGGAAGGGTTTTTACTCGTGAATAGTCGCAACAGTAAGGCATTTACCTCCTGAAATCGATTTAATGTTCAAATATATGTATAGTTTCCTAAAATCTAGCCACCACGACATGGTGAATAGGCACCACGTCGTCGTCTTCTGTTAAATATATTATTCTCCAATTCAGCCCAATGATCGCGAATCTTTCATTCGCCATGTCTTGGTGGATGATCACCACGTTGTGGTCTTCTATTTTCATGCCTTCTTTGTCTTCTTTTTGACTTAGCCTACATTTTCCTACCTCCAGCTCCTTGTTTGCTTCATTTTTATCACGAGCATTTCTTTGTCACTACAAAACAGATTTCAACCATAATAAGTACATTTTTCCCAAAATAAGCGTAATTGTGGCTAAAAGTATTAGAAATATGCACAAAATACATGGTTAAATATGCACATATCAAAATACCACACACTTGTCTTTTGCTTGCCATCAATCAAAACTAATTTTATTATCATCACATCAAAACCCTAGTTACCAGGAACACACAAGACAATCCATTTTGAGCCTCTCCATTACATCAAGACCACAATGCATGTATTTGTGTCTAAATTTCCTAAAAACCTCCCAATCCTAAATACTTACGATCCTCATACATAATATTTTACTTCTTTTGAGCAACATTCATTTTATGCATCCCTCCAAATCCATCACCAAAAAACTTTCTTAACATCAAAGTATTTTTGGTTAAGCCCTAATCATACATATGATAAAATAACTTACACAGAGAAATTACAAATCAATAACCCTTGGCTTTTGGCAATTTTCCTTATTCTTCATTTTCTTCAAGAACTTCATACTTTGATAGTTTTTATTCACTCAACAACAACTCTTTTTTTTCTTTTCAACTTTTTTTGTTTTTTTTTTCTTTTATCATAACTTTTATCACTTTTTTTTCTTTTTTTTTAACTCACCTTTTTGACTCAACTAAAAACCTAAAAGAAAAACATATGCTTAAGTAAGGGAACTTATCCTCAACATTTATTGATTAAAGGTATTATTCTAATATGCAATGACTACATAATTTTTCCTGGATACATTTGAAGTACACGATGCAACACATATTATGTCCCTCAAACTACACTAGTTCACGTTTTTATTTCATGATTTCACTAGAACAGGGAAGTCAGAAATACACTAGAGCATATATTCGCTCAAATAAACATTGAAACTCGCATCGGATCGTCCCACAGAACACTAGAAACCTAGGTCTCAACATAATAACTTAACAATTTTTAACTAGATTCAGTTTTTAGACCATTAGTTCAAGTCTTTCTAAAATATATTTAATCCTAGTCATTTTTAAATTTTATTTTAATTTTTTCATCAGTATGCTTGCATTCCTTTATTCGATCCCTACCCCACACTTAATTTATGCAATATACTCATTGCATGCTTAAGCAATAAAAAAAACATAAAAAGTAAAAATGAGGAATTTGAACAAACTCCCCTTGGTAGTAGTGGTAATATCGAATTTTGAAACTTGTGTGGTCGACATCTCGTATAATTTGCTAGAAATGGTACTTTTGAGCCTTCTTCTCGTAAATAAATTGTGCCAAATTAAAATAAATCAAAGAACAATCTTCAAAATAAATTTTTGTTGTTTTCTAAGTATTGCATCTATACCATCATGTACTTTTTCGCTAGGTTCCATAAATGCAAATAGCATTGACTCGAGAGCAGATATTTTCTCGGATTGGACTTGTTCTATTTGGTAGAGTTCATGCTTTAGTTGTTGAATTGGTTTTGTATCTCGATCTCTCTTTTACTCCAATTCACAATCCCTTTTAGAATGTGGTCCCCCACAAGCTATCCATCTATCTTGAATTGATCCACCCATTTTTGTGATCCTTTCTTCCATTGCGTCGAGATTTTCAATTACGGAACTGATAACGTGTTAACCTCCATCTTTAATTGATTTTCCTCTAGTGAAATCCTCCTTTGCGTTGTGATACTCTCTTGAATGCTTAGCGAATTCGTCAATAAAAGCTTTATTTGTTGTCGGATCCTTCTTTTTTATGGGCCCTTGAGAGTCTAGAAGTTGGCAAGTGCACACATTGACTCCATCATAAAATATCAAGAATTCTTGTTGCACATTGAAATCCTGTTGAGGGCAATGTCATGATTGCTCCAAAGGGAAGTGATTTTAACCATTCTTTTGCTTCAACCTTTAGTATGACTGGTAAAAGTCGTAGCATCACCGCATCTTTACTCACGTTTGGTACATTAATATAATTTGAAATCTCCACCACCTCTTCTATGTGCTCACAAGCGTCCTCGTAGTCCTTCCTAATGAATGGTAGATCTTTTATCATATTAAGAATGTGCCCCGAAAGTTCAAACTTTATCATGGTTGGGATGTTTAGTGGATGAAGACCCCATTTGTTGTTGTGCCTTATATGTCACATGTATTATTTGATTGTCATGGTCATGATGCCCCCCATCTTTTATGTTGACACAAAACTAGAAAACACACGTAAAACGACCGAAAAATGAATAAAATCAAATAAACTAAAAAATAAAAACAAAACCGTAGTGCTCACATCATGGTAAGATATTGCCATGTCGCGGGGGATGTCTGGACAGAAAATGAACAAAATTCAGAAAAATAACTTTTTGTGCCTTTAACTCCACAAAAGGATCGGTTAACTACAATCAATTATTTTCAACTAAAATAAGTTGTTCCCCGGCAACGATGCGAAAAACTTGATGTTCATAAAGTATACCTATCAACTTTTAAATTGATAACCTAACAAAACATAAGTAACTATGCACTTATAGACAGCAGGGGCGATGCTACATGTATGCGAAGGGTGTCTATGGATACCCTTTTCATTGGAATTTCTTTTACAGTGCAGGTAATTTCTTTATAAGGACACACTAAAGTTTTTAGGATTGACACCTTAGGTTTTTGAATAAACAATTATGAACCATATACAATTCTCAGTTGTAAGAAAATAAAGAATAGGAGATGGAAACTGAGAGAAAATAGGAAAAAAAATAAGGATATATAGAAAACCCTAATTATTTTCACAAAATAAACATTAATAATTGAGAGAACTTGTATTTCGACGATAGAACACCATCGACTAGGCCTTCAGGACTCTACGACCCTGTAGATCTCCGGCCGCCGCAATTGCTTGTCCCTTCGCAGCCGGGATCGATCATGTTTTTCGTGTCTCTTTATTTTTTTACCTAATTAGAGTAGGGCACCTGTGAATTTGAATCTTAGATTCGCCACTGATAGACAATGATTATAGAATAGTAAGTAAGTCAGGTGTCGATCATAAGGGTTGTATTTAGTTAATAAAATAACTACTAAAAGTTAAACTAAGAAAAGCAAGTAGAAGTACGGGGTTATATAATTTTACAAGTTTATATTAACTTAATTAAAATACTCAACTAATTACTAAAGTATACAAATAGAAATACGATTTTAAAACAAGAATAAAGGATACTTTCTTTTTGCTTCGAATCCCTCCTGTTTCCTATGGTTGATTTCAAGACAATGGATTAATAACGTTAGTTACCAAATAAAAGTTACTAGTCATCATGATCAGACAAACCGGCAAAAGTCAATTCAATAACTTTAACCCTAATGATCATGCAAGTTAAGGATAACAAAATGATTTTAAAGGTAATTTGGACTTTGAATGATAGAATCTACAAACTACTATTCTTTGGTCAAGTCTAGTAATCAAGCAAATATTATGATCAAATATTTCTCTCTAACACAGTTAAGTAAGTAACTTATCACCTATGCTAGATGTGGTCCATCCCTAACTCTAGCAAGTTAATGATCATAAACAATTAGGTAAATCAAGTTCATGCAATTAAAGACAGTTTAACTACACAATCTTGAGACAAGGAAATAAAGATAGAAACTACAACAAGCTAGGTTCAGATTTATCAAACAATAAACTAACTTCATTATAACATCCCAAAATTCAAACCCAAAAATTTCATTTTTGAATTAATATGTTAAATAAACATTTTACCAAAACATTGTCGATAAAACAACACCTTATAAAATCATAATGTTGTGTCTCAAACCATGACATCTAAAGTAATGAAAATCAGAGTACAATCCCAGAAACTCAATGCGGAAACCATGTGTGTGTGATACGCTGCTACATCGCTGGCTCCTTCCCCTTCGACGAAGAGGTACCTGAAACCAAAGTCAAAATTGTAATCACAAAGATTAGTGAGTTCCCCCATCATACAACATAGAATATCGTCAGTATCTTTCAATCGGTAACCTTCATCGGTATCTTTCAACCGGTAACCATCATCGGTATCTTTCAACCGGTAATCATCATCGGTATATTTCAACCGGTAACTGCCATCGGTATCTTTCAACTGGTAACTGTCATCGGTATCTTTCAACTGGTAACTAGGGACTATTTTACTCCCTACCACTAGCATGTAACAACAGATATATGCATACAGTCAGGCATATTCGGGTATTAACCTACCCCTAGGTCCTAAAGACCACTGTTAGGGAAACTAATCCCTACTACACAAAATACATGTCATACAGTTAAATCTCATGACCAAAACACATAACCAGACCAAGATAATTATCACAAAGACAATCATCTTCTAAATACCCCTTTTTGGTGGGTCGGCATTGTGGCCTTAGACCCACCCCTACTGGAAGGCAACTCACCTCAATGTCGTGCAGTGTTTGAATTATCCTCGGTGCACAAGTCGACTCCTCGATTCCTCGATTCCTATACGACAGCCTTCAAGTCAACACACAGCACGTGCAACCCTAAACAGGGTTAGTCCAAGTCCAGTCAAAGTCAACTTCAAGTTGACCCGACTCGCCGAGTTAGACCATCAACTCGTCAAGTCCCTAAACCTTTACTCATCCTTATCCACGTCTCGACTCGTCAAGTTTAACATTGACTCGACGAGTTCCTCTCTTGTATGAACATCGCATGAAACTCATCCGACTCGCCGAGTTGTATAAAGACTCGTCGAGTCCACCTTCATCTGATGAACAAGTCCTGTCCTCGACTCGCCGAGTTGCATGAACAACTCGCCGAGTTCTTCTTCAATCTTAAGAAGATTGCCTTGGACTCGCCGAGTATGTTCTAGTACTCGTCAAGTCCCATGAACTCCAGGTCTAAAATTACGTCCAATGCGTTGGGTCACTCTTTCTGTCCGGTTACAACCCTTCTAACACTCAACTGACTTCTTTTGACCTTCAACAAATATGGGACTCAAAACCTTGGACTCATCGAGTCAGTCACGTCCACACTCTAAATCCTCGATTTCTGATGTACAACCTTTGATCAAAAGATAGATCCAAGCTTCTACAATCGATCTAGCACGTTAAGTTACAAACTTTATGTGCTTGCATGGGACTTGAGCTCAAAAAGACATAAAACAAGCTCTTATGATACATGGGACCTTTCATGGGTGCAAAAGCAGTCCCCAACTGCCTTGTGACTCCCTTAATGATGTGATTCAGAAGCTCTAACCCCCAACCATGTTTGTAATCATGGTTGGCCATCAAAAATGGCTTATAAAAAGGGATCTAACAAATGAAAGAGCAAGGTTACAACTTTTTACCTTCAATGAACTGTAGAAGGTGCACAAACTCGGGTTCCCTTGGTCTTTTCTTGCTTCATCAAGCTTTTCTCCTTCCTTCTTAAGACCACAAGAACCAAAATCCACTAACAAGGCTTAGGGTTTTTGTCCAGACAGGGTGCAAACCCTCGGATTAGGGTTTTTGTCCAGACAGGGTCTACTTGTCGAGTCCGGGACCTGACTCGTCGATTCTATCACTTAAATCCTGCATCCCGTCCCGCTTCTACTCGGCAAGTTGGTCCTTCAACTCGCCGAGTCCAAGGCCAAAAATGCAAAATACTTAGAAAGAAATACGTACCAAGACCCAGGTGCTACAAATCTCCCCCACTTATTTTAGACTCCGTCCTCGAAGTCTGCTGCTCGTTCCTGAAACAGCTCTAGGTAATTCTCCATCATCTCGTCCACCGGCTCCCATGTCCATTCCGAGCCCTTCCGGTGCGGCTATTGCACCTTCACGAGCTCCACCCTCTTGTTCCTCAAATCCTTCAACTTCCGGTCGAGGATTGCCAGAGGCCACTCGATGTAATTCAGGTTGTCATCAACCTGAATTTCCTCCAAGGGCACTACTATTGAGTCATCCACCAGACACTTTTGCAGCTGAGAAACATGGAAAGTGTTGTGTATCTGACTGAGTTCAGGTGGCAGATCCAGCCTATACGCCACCTTGCCCACTCGGGCTATAACCCTGAATGGTCCAATGTACCTGGGGCCCAATTTGCCCCGTTTCCTGAATCTGATAACGCCCTTCCATGGCGACACCTTCAGGAGAACCATATCCCCGACCTGGAACTCCAGGTCTGATCGGCACTAATCAGCATAGCTTTTCTGCCGACTCTGAGCAGTCTGAAGCCTGCTCCTGACCTGTTGAATCCTTTCTATTGTCTTGAGCACTACATAGGTGCTCCCCATGACCCTCCGGCCAACCTCGCCCCAACATATTGGCGTCCTGCACTTCCTCCCATATAACATCTCAAAGTGAGGATGATCGATACTCGCGTGGTAGCTATTGTTGTAGGAGAACTCAGCCAACGGAAGGTAAGTATCCCAACTACCTCCAAAATCTAACACACACGCCCGCAACATATCCTCCAGAGTCTGGATGGTCAGCTCGCTCTGGCCATCCGTCTGCGGGTGAAAGGCAGTGCTGAAATGTAGACGAGTGCCCAACTCATCGTGGAATTACTTCCAAAACTTGGAAGTGAACCGAACATCCCTGTCCGAAATCACCGACACTGGCACCCCGTACCATGCCACCACCTCCCTGATATAGATGTCGGCCAGCTTTTTCGCAAAAATACTCACCTAAATCGGAATAAAGTGGGCGCTCTTGGTCAACCGATCGACGATGACCCAAATCGAATCCACTCCCTGCACGGTCCTGGGAAGTTTTGTGATAAAATCCATCGTAATATCTTCCCATTTCCACAGTGGGATATCCAACGGCTGCATCTTGCAGTGAGGTCTCTGATGCTCGGCCTTGACCTTCCTACAGGTCAAGTACCGCTCCACGTACCATGCCACATCCCTCTTCATACAGGGCCCACTAATCGTCCATACGAAGATCCCTATCTTCGTCGCCCCGGGATGAATATCTTCGTCGCCCCGGGATGAATGAGAATCGGGATTTGTGCGCCTCCTCCATCAGAACCTGGCGCACACCCCCGTGGTACCGCACCCACACCCTACGGTGTAGTGTAAGTAGTCCTCGGCTGTCATAGTCGAAGGAGGAAACTTGCCCCACTATTTGCTCGCTCTTCCGATGTTCCTCCTTCATGGCCTCCTGTTGGGCTTCCCGAATCCGCTCCAAAAGCGGAGTCACCACTGTCATCCTCAGACAGGTATCCCTGATCGATGCTGCCTTGCGGTTGAGCGTGTTAGCCACCACATTGGCCTTCCCCGGATGGTTAAGGATCTCACAATCGTAATCATTCACCACGTCCAACCACCGACGTTGCCTCATGTTTAGATTCGGCTGGTCCATGAGGTACCTTAAACTCTTGTGGTCCGTGAAGATGGTACACCGGACCCCATACAGGTAATGCCACCAAATCTTGAGGGTGAATACAACAGCCCCCAGCTCCAAATCGTGCGTCGGGTAATTCGCCTCGTGAGAATTTAGCTGCCTCAAAGCGTAAGCAATGATAAGCCCTCTTTGCATTAATACTACGCCGAAACCTGAGATGGACGCATCGCAGTATACAAAGAAATCCTCCATGCCCTCTGGCAGGGCTAAGATCGGTGCTTCGCACAATCTCTGCCTTAATGTCTCAAATGCAGCCTGCTGCTCAGGTCCCCAACGGAAGACCACGGCCTTCCTTGTCAGTCGGGTCAAGGGCACAACTATCTTGGAGAAATCCTGAATGAATCTCCGATAGTAACCTGCCAGTCCCAGGAAGCTTCGAATCTCGGATGGAGACCTCGGGACCTCCCACCTCATCACGGCCTCTACCTTGGTCGGATCTACCGAAATCCCGTTCTGGTTGACAAGGTGCCCAAGAAACTGCACCTCGGGCAACCAGAACTCACACTTGGAGAACTTAGCATATAAGCTCTCTCTCTCTCTTCAAAGTACTCAAAACCTACCGTAAGTGCTCCTCATGCTGCTCTCGCGTCTTGGAATTGACCAAGATGTCATCGATGAAAACTATCACAGACTGATCTAGCATTGGTCTCCACACACGGTTCATGAGATCCATTACTACAGCAGGATCATTGGTAAGCCTGAAAGGCATCACCACAAACTCATAGTGACCATAACATGTCCGAAAGGCAGTCTTCTGCACATCCTCCTCTCTAACCCTCATCTGGTGGTATCATGAATGCAGATCAATCTTGGAGAACCAAGATGCTCCCTGCAGCTGGTCAAAGATATCATCGATCCGCGGGAGTGGGTAACGGTTCTTCACCATCACCTTATTCAGCTCCCGATAATCTATACACATCCGATGCGACCCATCCTTCTTCTTCACAAACAGAATCAGGGCTCCCCAGGGTGAACTGCTCGTTCTAATGAACCCCTTGTCTAACAGATCTAGCAGTTGTGTATATAGCTCTTGCATCTCAGGAGGAGCCAACCGATACGGTGCCTTGGCTATCGGAGCCGCACCAAGGACTAGGTCGATCCTGAACTCCACCTATCTCTCCAGAGGTATCCCAGGCAAATCCTCTAGGAATACGTCCGTAAATTCTCGCACCACGGGCACATTGCCCACCGATGCCTTTCCCACCTCCCGGGTATCCATAACATAGGCGACATAATCTGCGCAACCCTGTTGGAGGTAGCGCCTCGCCCTCGTTGCCGAACATAAGGCTGGTCCTCGCCGTGGGCTTTCGCGCTGAACCACCAGCTCTCCCCCACTAGGGGTCCCGATCCGCACTGACTGTTGCGCGCAGTCAATCACTGCCCCATTGGGGCTCAGCGAATCCATACCAATTATAACCTTGTTCCCCACAAAGTTATGGGAACCAAGTCCACTAGGTAACGTTCCTCGAACAGCCGCAAAACACAACCCTGGTAGACCTCTGACGCTCACACAGACTGGTCGTTCGCAATCTCGACCTCTAGAGGTCAATCCAACATGCCCGAAGACTCAGGAAACTTCTTGCTAAGCGCAAGAGAGACAAATGATCAGGTGGCACCTAAATCAAACAACACCTGAGCTGGGATACCGTTCACATGGAACGATCCTAAGCAAGGCACATAATATATCAGAATCACAGCGACATAACATAAAAGCATAATTAAGAAATCACACCCGTCACCACATCGGGTGCAGCGCGTGCCTCCTTGGCTATCAGCTAAAATGATCGGCTCCGAACCACTAGAGCCTCCGATTTGACCTTCCGGCCATCCACAACCCGTGCTATCGCTGGATTCGGCGCCGCTGCTGCTGTCAATCTAGGGCAATTGGCCTTTTTATTGCCCCTCTGATTGCAATGAAAGGAAATCAGGTCTGATGTCTGAATCATAGGAGTAGGGGCGGTACAATCTCTGCCAAAATGCCCAACCTTGCCACATTTATAGCAGCCTGATCCCGGCCCAGTGCGACAAGCCCCCTCATGTGACCGACCGCATTTCCCACAGCAGTCCCGTCCTGACTGGCCTTTCGGCCTACCATCAGATCCCTTGGGCTTCTTCCCGGAAGCCCCCGTCGTCTGCCCCTCCTCTTCCTTCCTCTTCCAGATGTGCCCAGATTAATCTCCCTCTCCCTAGCCCTAGAAATCATGGAATCTAGGGTAGGGTAAGCTAAAAAAACTGACATGCTCCGGGATGTCAGCTCGTAGCAGGTCCTCTTCATGTCCTCATCACCCGCATACTGGGGCACTAACAAAGCCCTCTCCCGAAACTTGGCAATGACCTCCGCCACAGTCTCCATAGTCTGTCTCAATTTCAAGAACCCCCTGGCCAGCTGCTAAAGCTCCACAGCTGGTGCGAACTCAAACCTGAATCGGGCCACAAAATCTGACCACGTCATAGCCTCAATGGCTGGGGCTCCCAACGTGTCACCAATCAACTCCCACCGATCTTTGGCTCGGTCCCTCAAACATCCTGCAGCGAAACGGACCTTCGACCCTTCTGGGTAGAAGCTAGTCAGCTGCGCAGACTCGATGTCTACGATCCATCTCCTAGCGACAATGAGGTCCTTCACCCCATGGAAATCCGGCGCACCACTCCCTCTGAAGCCCTTAAAGGACAGTGTGCGCGTGCTCGTCTGGCCAGATGCCAGATCACTCCTGAATGATCGGAGGCAATCCTCCATCAGCTCAATGATCCCCTCCTTGATCGACCCGAAGATAACCGGTGTCTCATCAAGGATACCTCTCGTGATCTCGGATGCGATGAACTCGCGTAATCCATCATACACATGCTCGGATCCTGCACCCGAACCCGTACCTGACCCGGATCTTGAACCTCCCGCTCCATGTCACGTGACCACCATTCTGAAAATAAACATACTATTTTCAGGGTCACATACACTTTCCAAGTTTCCTGGTTCCATCTAGACCCTCCATAACTCGAGTATGGATCCTCTGCTTTCAGTATACGGGCCCATAATACCTTCCACATCTATCCGTACTTTCCTCAAGGATTGCTTCGACTTCGCCAAGTCCCTCTTTTCCGATACCCTTTCCACTGACCTCATCCTAGGCTTCCCTAGGGAACTCTTCGACCTACTCTCCGCCATCAGCTGCACTAGGAGTCCCCACCACCTCCCCCTCTAACTAGCTTGCGGATCGATACTGTTAAATATTCGTTCCTTAGTTAGTTGAAGTTGGCCAGAACCCCCATAGCACAAAGCAAGCAGCATTCGTGCATTGAGTAACCAAACCAGGCATGACCTACACAGGCAATCCTACTGCTGACTAATCAATCCTAACATACAACTCATACAACATGCGTATAAGGCATCCTTCCTAGACCCTTAGCCCTAACTAGGATGCAATTTTCAGAATCATATATCAGGCACACAAGGCATCCTTCAAGATTCTTAGTCATATTCTAGCATGCAGTTCTTTGAATCAAAACCATAATACATAACATAGCAAGTACGGGTATCTTAGGGGAAAACTTACTTGAGCCCGGCCGGTCGCACGCATCACACACTTCGTCTTTCTTAAAATTTCTCAATTTAGATTTTAGAAAACCATTTTCCTTGTAAAAATATTTTAGTCCCTCGGATTTAGTCCAGACATCCCCGAGGGTGTGTCCGAATCCCTCAAACCAGGGCTCTGATACCAACTTGTAACATCCCAAAATTCAAGCCCGACAATTTCATTTTTGAATTAATATGTTAAATAAAAATTTTACCAAAACATTGTTGATAAAACAACACTTTATAAAATCATAATGTTATGTCTCAAACCATGACATCTAAAGTAATGAAAATCATAGTACAATCCCAAAAACTTAATGCGGACATGTGTGTGTGATGCGCTGCTACACCGCCGACTCCTTCCTCTACGACGAAGAGGTACCTGAAACCAAAGCCAAAACTGTAAGCACAAAGCGTAGTGAGTTCCCCCATCATACCACATACCATACAATATCGTCGGTATCTTTCAACCGGTAACCTTCATCGGTATCTTTCAACCGGTAACCATCATCGGTATCTTTCAACCGGTAATCATCATCGGTATCTTTCAACCGGTAACTGCCATTGGTATCTTTCAACCGGTAACTGCAATTGGTATCTTTCAAGCGGTAACTGGGACTATTTCACCCCCTACCACTAGCATACAACAACAAAGATAAGCATACAATCAGGCATATCTGGGTACTGACCTACCCCTAGGTCCTAAAGACCACTGTCAGGGAAGCTAATCCCTACTACACACAATACATGTCATACAGTTAAATCTCATGACCAAAACACATAACCAGACCAAGATAATTATCACAAAGACAATCATCTTCTAAATACCCCTTTATGGTGGGTCGGCATTGTGGCCTTAGACCCACCCCTACTGGAAGGCAACTCACCGCAATGTCGTGCAGTGTTTGAATTATCCTCGGTGCACAAGTCGACTCCTCGATTCCTCGATTCCTACACGACAGCCTTCAAGTCAACACACAGCACGTGCAACCCTAAACAGGGTTAGTCCAAGTCCAGTCAAAGTCAACTTCAAGTTGACCCGACTCTCCGAGTTGGGCCATCAACTCGTCGAGTCCCTAACCATTTACTCGTCCTTATCCACGCCTCGACTCGTCGAGTTTGGCATTGACTCGACAAGTTCCTCTCTTGTATGAACTTCGCATGAAACTCATCTGAGTCACCGAGTTGTATGAAGACTCGTCAAGTCCACCTTCATCTGATGAACAAGTTCTGTCCTTGACTCGCCGAGTTGCATGAACAACTCGTCGAGTTCATCTTCAATCTTAAGAAGATTGCCTTGGACTCACCGAGTTTGTTCTAGTACTCGTCGAGTCCCATGAACTACAGGTCTAAAATTACGTCCAATGCGTTGGGTCACTCTTTATGTCTGGTTACAACCCTTCAAACACTCAACTGAGTTCTTTTGACCTTCAACAGATATGGGACTCAAAACCTTGGACTCGTCGAGTCCCAGGAACGGACTTTCTGATTCGGTCACGTCCACACTCTAAATCCACGATTTCTGATGTACAACCTTTGATCAAAAGATAGATCCAAGCTTCTACAATCGATCTAGCACGTAAAGTTACAAACTTTACGTGCTTGCACGACACTTGAGCACAAAAAGACATAAAACAAGCTCTTTTGATGCATGGGACCTTTCATGGGTGCAAAAGTAGTCCCCAACTGCATTGTGACTCCCTTAATGATGTGATTCAGAAGCTCTAACCCCCAACCATGTTTGCAATCATGGTTGGCCATCAAAAATGGCTTATAACAGCCCTAAATCTCCCCAAAAAAGGATCTAACAAATGAAAGAGCAAGGTTACAACTTTTTACCTTCAATGAACTGTAGAAGGTGCACAAACTCGGGTTCCCTTGGTCTTTACTTGCTTCCTCAAGCTTTTCTCCTTCCTTCTTAAGACCATAAGCACCAAAATCCACCAACAAGGCTTAGATTGCTTCAATAACGGCTAGTGTTTCAATGAGAGGTGTTCTGGGAGCATAAGGGACGTTGTGGCCGACATAACATTTTTTAAATAGGGTGCAAACCCTCGGATTAGGGTTTTTGTCCAGACAGGGTCTACTCTTTGAGTCTGGGACCGGACTCGTCGAGTCCATCACTTAAATCTTGCGTCCCGTCCTACTTCTACTCGACGAGTTGGTCCTTCAACTCGCCGAGTCAAAGGCCATAAATGCAAAATACTTAAAAAGAAATATGTACCAAGACCCACGTGCTACATTCATCAGTCCATCAAACATGAAATTAAGACATAGTAATTAAGAGTTCATATATCTAAATGGAAGCAAGGGTTTTTAGCACATAACTACAGCTGAAAAGCACTTAAACAAAAGGTAAACCAGGCTAAACATCATTAAACTAAGCAAACCGAATTTGTAGATGTGAATCCTTTCGCCATTCTCTTTATCCTATGATCTCTAGTCAAATTCTGCCCTCCAAAGGTTCTTGGAAGGGTTTTTCCTTGTGAATAATCGCAGCCCTTAGCTCTCTATCTCCTGAAATCGATTTAATGTTCAAATATTTATACTTTCCTAAATTTGACCATCATGACGTGGTGAATAGGCACAACGTCGTGGTCGTCTGTTAAATGTCGTATTCTCCAAGTCAGCTCAATGATCGTGAATCTTCCATTCACCAAGTCGTGGTGGATGATCAACACGTCGTGGTATTTTGTCTTCAAGCCATATTTGTCTTCTCTTTTACTTAACTCACATTTTCCTTCCTCCAGCCCCTTGTTTGCTTCATTTTTATCCTGAACAAGTCTTTCTTACTAAAAAATAGATCTCAATAATAATAAGTACCCTTTATCCCAAAATAAGCATAATTGTAGCTAAAAGTATTAGAAATATGCACAAAACACATGGTTAAATATGCATATATCATTAGGACATCCACTATACCCACCACTAACCACTATAGTGGTGGGTGTCACATCATCACCACACTCCATGTCACTAAACACACCATTCCATGTCATTTTTGTTAATTAAATTTAATTCAAAAATACATTAAAAAATATAATTTTTTTTAATACTATTTTTTCATTAAATTAAAAAAGCACATTACATTAAAAAAATTACATTAGTTAAAACAAAAAAAAAATCAAACACCTAAAAAATATAGGACCCTGATATGTTGGGGTGAGGTCGGTCAGCATGTCTTGGGAAGTACCGAGGTGTTACTCAAGACAACCGAGATGATTCAACAGGTTTGTGGTAGGATTCAAATAGTGTAGAGTTGGTAGAAGAGTTACGCAGACAAACACCAGTTAGACTTGGAGTTCCAGGCCGGGGATATGGTACTCCTCAATGTGTCACCTTGGAAAGGTGTCATCCGATTCATGAAGTGGGGCAAGCTAGGCTGCAAAAGTGTTTGGTTGATTGATGGTACCGTTTGGATCTTTCGGAGGAGCTCAGTTAGATTCATAGTACTTTTCACATCTCTCAGCTACGGAAGTGTTTGGTTGATGATTTACATTGAGAGACCGGTAGCGATCGTTGACCGGAAGATGAAAATCTTGAGGAACATGGTTATGGGATTGGTGAAGGTGCAATGGCAACAATGGAAGGGCTCTTATTGGACATGGAAGCCTGAAGAATACATGAGGGAGTATTACGCTAGGTTATTTGCGGAAGTGGGGGAGAATTGTAATGCCCAAATCGCCAGGTAAAAACTTTTGCGAATTATTCGATTATCTGTGGACTAGACTTGAGTATGTTGGGCGTACACAAGGTACGCAAGGGGTACTCATATACATGCACAAAGTGGAGTGTCCCCTAAGTATGTTGGGCGTACCCATGCGTATGCAGGGCGTACACAAGCGAGGGTAAAACCATAATGTTTAGGGTTTGCACCCTATTTAATCCCATTAAGCCCCTCAAGCCCTTCACCTACTCAACCTCCATCGTTGTAATACCCGTAGATTCGGGCTAGTCAATTTAGAGATAATAAGTGTTAAAAATTTGATAGAATATTATTTGGAATAAATAATCTTAACCAAAGTATAGTATATGTCACAAGGATTTTGTATATATAAAGAACATTGAAATCCGACTTATAACGAAGAAGTTATGACCCGTTAAACTTTTGCGACAAAATTCCTACTACGCCGTGTATTGTAAAAAGTGAATTTTTGATAAGCTACTTTTTAGCCTTAGCAATCTAAATGAGATTAGTAGTATATGTTAAACCAAGAACGTACATAAAAAGAACGTCCAAATTTGGCTTCGTTTGAAGAAGTTATGATTTTTCTAAGACATAGCTTAGTAGTACACAACCTGAAAATCGAATTTTAGATCGATTAACCGACACAACCTAAATGAAAATTGAAGACCTCATTAAAAGGAGTTTAACAATATATTGACAGTCAAGAACGGACACCGGATGACAAAGTTATGAATTTTCAACAGACTTTAAATGTCTAAGCCTGTTAAAATATAACGTCAAAAATAAAGTCAAAATTATCCGACAGAGTCTAAACGAATGTGAATGTTACGGATTTTAGATCCCGTCGATACCTACGCGTGGATATAAGAAACATCAAAAATGGAGCTCGTATGCGAATGTTACAGATTTTAGAAGATAATTTGTTTTTGGAGTAACCAATGAGTGACACATGGCGTGATCTGAGCCACTGCTTCTTCCCAACGCCTTGGCATCAGATTGTGACACATCGCCAACAAAATCCCAATGTTCAGCTAAAGAACGCCCTGTGTTCGTCATTCTCACAGCCTATAAATATAAGGCGCAAAGACATTTCGGATGACTCTGGCCATCCTTCCACCCCTCGTACCCACTCTTCTGAGGTACCCCCACACGTTTCAAAAACATAATCACACACTCACGAGGAGTCTCCACACAATCCATCCTCCCCTTCCTAAAAATGTGATGTTAGTATTGACTATAGTTCCTTGCCCCCCTGGAATACACCCACATGTCTCATTTGTTATCCCACATTCTTCTACACAAGCACAGCCTGAAACCAATGTTTCGGACCCTAAGCATTCAAAGGCTGGAGCAGTCCCTCCAACCTCTGGTTCCTCAACTGGTCTGATACCCGGTAAGGGTACAGGACGACCCGGTGCTAATGATCCACTTTGAGAAGACTATGTTGACAGAGCGCATTCGAGGCATCAGGAACTCACAAGGTCCCAGGTTGAAGCTACTCTAATCTCGATGCGGAACAAAGCTATCCAAAGCAACTTGCCATTTGTTTCTCCTTCTGACGAGATCACTGATTTGAACTTCACTCCTGGAGAAACTCCATAGACTCATTATCATTCCATGCAATCCAATTCCAATGAATAACTCTCTGAAGAGCTGGTTTTTGATGATGACGGTGCCTCTATTGCTGATACTCATGCTCTACCGTCTGTTCGCTTTCAATCCAAACCATCTCCATCAAAATCACGATTTGATTTCGGACTCTCTTCTTCTTCTTTCGAACCTATGGATGAATAAATTCACATCAAAGATCATGATCAACGCAATACTAGTGCTGAAATTGACTCCACTCTGAAACCCCAAGAAGATGCTACCACAAAGCCTGCTCCTTCCGAAACACAAGTGTAACATCCCGAATTTAGGTGTCTCTCTTAAACCCTTCTCCTTTTCCAAAGTTGTCAAGTTATGCCCTTAAATTGAAATGTTAGGCAAGTGAGTACGCTGGGCGTACTGAAGAGTACGATGTGCGTACTCGCGTGCTTAATTTGGACGCGGACTCTCCTAGGTATGCTGGGCGTAGCGAGCCCATATGTAAACCCTAATTTGTGGCTTGTGCACTATAAAAGGAATGCTAAGGCCTTATCCTCAGCCACCATTCCTAAGAGTGAAACCCTAATAGAGAGTCCTCCTTCGTTCTAGCTAGTGTGTTGGTGTTCTAAGCTTCAAAGTGCCATTTCAAGGTGGTAAAATAGGAGAGGCTGTCATTTTGGAAGCTAGGAGTTGGTGGTCAAGAGTCGATCCGAGCTTTTCAGAGGTTGGAGCTTCTTTCTGAGGTAAAAAGCTCAAAACTTTCCTTGTCATTTGAGTTGTGTGCTTCTTGGAACAATTTCTAGGGTTTTTGGTCCTAAAGTGGAGACTTTATGAGCAAATGGTCTTCATTGGCCTAGATCTACCATATTTTAGGACTACAAGGGTTGTATGTTCATAAAAATGCAATCTTGGACGTGAATATTGAGCCATGCATGAGATCTAGACCGTTTGAGGAAGGAAGTAAGGTGTTAGAGTGTGTAGGGAGCTTTACAGCCATGCAAAGGCTTAAAGGTTCCGACTTTATGGGATAAGAGGCTTAGGGAAAGTTAGATCTGGAAGTTGAATGAGTGTCTTAACCGTTTAAGACCAAAATACAAGGAAAGGATGAAGCTAAGACTTACGCTGGGCGTAACTCTCAGTACGCGCAACGTAAGGGGTTGAGACCTCGATTGTGGTTCGTCGGCGTACGCCCCGCGTATAGAGAAGGCACACACCGCGTACTGCCTCCTGTTGACTTCCATTCACTTTTAGGGTTTTGGTCAATCTTTGGACTTTTGGGTCAGGGAGGGGTAAAATGGTTTTTTACCCTTCTGTGGAAATGTAGGAATGGATTTAATCTAGCCTTTGAGAGCCATTATTTATTTGAGGGTGTTGTTTATGTGTTTAGGCGGGGGCTACACCAGTATGTTCGGTGCGAGATTATCCAAGATACCCGACGTGAGTCTTCTCACTATACATTACCTAGAGCGGTATATATGTGTAGACCGGAGGGTCTTATGTGCTATGTGTATGTATGATATTATGTGCAATGTGATACATGTATGACATGTGATTGTATAGACCGGACCGGAGGGCCCAACGATATAGACCGGACCGAAGGGTCCAATGATACAGACCGGGCTGAAGGGCCCAATGAGCTATGACCGGACTTGATGGTCCAACGAGCTACGGGACTGGAGGGTCCCGCTGAGACACATCGACCAGAGGGTCGTACTGTAGCCTTGAGAGGCGTATGTGTTGTATGTGGTATTTTGGGGAACTCACTAAGCCTTGTGCTTACAGTGTTTATGTGATGTGTTTCAGGTACCAGTGAGGATCGCGGGAAGGCGCCAGCATGACCAATACACACTATTGGACTTTCATATATTTGATCTTGGGATGTGATTTTATGGATTTGTTATGTGATATATTGAGAATTGGAGTTTTTATGAATGAAATTGCATTATTAAAAAGTGAAAATTTGTTTTGAATTTTACGTTGTTACAAGTTGGTATCAGAGCCTTGGTTTGAGGGATTCGGATGCACCTTCGGGCGTGTCTGAACTCAAAATGAGGATTTGAGAAAGTTTTTAATAAAATAAACAATTTTTCTAAAGAAGTAAAAGAGAAAAACAGGAGAAAGCAGCATGTACGGTCAGCCAGCGCCCGAACGGTGATTTCCCAAAATACCCTTGCATTATGTGTTATAAGATATGATTATGATATGATATGCATGTTAGAGTAGGCTAGGTATTCATATTAGGACTAGAGTGGCCTGATTTGTGATGCCTTAGCCTAGGGAGATTTCTGCTACTATTAGATGCGTGAGAGTGAGTAGGTAGCGGTGAGGAGCTTATGAGAGGTCTACCGAAGGGTAGCCTATGCTAGCGAGATGTAGAGTACTTGTGATCTGGGATCCAAGGAGGAGGACTTGGGGTGAATACGGATGCGGTGTGGACAGTAGTATAAGGGCCCGTACTACCAAAGACATCGTATCAGTGCACAGTCCAAGTACGATTCCTTAGGGTACTAGGAAACAAGTAGGGTTGAGTTATCGAGTGCGAGTATGCTCGAGCGGATCTCTGATATTTTGTGTTGTATTTCAGAGAGACATCATGGTTAGGACACGCCACACACCTGAGAGCAGTGGTGTTAGTGATGAGGAGATCCGCAGGTTGATTCATGAGGAGGTGGCTGCTGCCATCCGAGCCGAGGTACCGGAGATGTTTGGGTCTATCAAGACCACTCTGATCGAGACTTTTGACGAGCGTTACGCTTCTCTTACTGATGCTGCTGTTGTTGTGGCCACCGCAGCCATTGCTGCTGCGAGGCCGCAGGGGGGTGACTCGTTGCTGTACCGAGAGTTCACCAACACGAAGCCACTAGAGTTCGACGGGACGCAGGATCTGATCGCTGCGATGAGATGGATTTCTGATATTGAGGGATGTTTCTATACTTTCTCGTGTCCGAAGAATTTGAGAGTTTGGTTTGCACTGAACCAGCTTCGCTTGAGGGCGAAGGACTGGTGGAAGTTTGTGACGGAAGACTTCACTACGACAGAGCTTACTGCGGTGACCTGGGAGAGGTTCACCATGATGTTTTGAGATGAGTATGTTCCCCCTGTGGAGAGGGAACGTCTAGCCCAGGAGTTCTTGTCCCTCAAGCAGGGAACTGAGTCTGTTATGGTGATTACGAAGATGTTTCATGAGAGGGCGCTGTTTTGCCCTGAGCACGTGTCGACTGAGCAGGCACGTATGAGTCGATACTTGAGCATATTGAGGAGGGATATCCATGAGTTCGTGGCAAACTCGTCATACCGGACATTTGCCAAGCTCTAGGAAAATGCCCGAAAAAGGGAGATTGACCTGGAGACTCAGGTCAGGGAGGAGGCTGAGTCTCAAAGGAGGGAAAGGCGACCGACACAGGAGCAGCCGGCAGCTAAGCGGGCAAAGCCCGCTGATTCGAGATCTGGGGGTTCGAAGGGCCGCACTTGTGGGAAGTGCGGCAAGAGCCATGAGGGAGTGTGTAGAGTTGGGGTGTGTTACAAGTGTGCGAAGGAGGGACACTATGCGAGGGATTGTCCCCAGGGATTCATGGTTTGCTTCCATTGCAACCAGATCGGTCATCGGAAGACCGAGTGCCCACAGCTTTGGCAGGGATCGGCATAGGGATCTGCACCTGCTGCCCGAGCTACTGAGGCCCGGCCAGTGAAGGCCGAGGCACCAAAGGCTCGCAGGAGAGCCTTCCAGTTGACAGCGGAGGAGGTCCGCGCAGCCCCCGATGTCATGGCTGGTATGTATTCTTTCTTTTATTTATGCTAAATTATGAGATATTGTGCTTATATTACGGTATGCGTAGGTACTTTTCTTGTGAGTTCTGTACCTGCTTTGTTGTTATTTGACTCGGGTGCGAGTCGGTCATTTGTGTCTTTAGCATTTAGTCAGCACATTAGTACCCAGCAGGAGGCGTTGAGTCGGCCTCTACGAGTTTCCATAGCTAACAAGCGAGCGGTGTATGCCACTGATGTGATTCGATGATGTGTGCTCGAGATTTTCGGCGTTGAGTTTCTGATTGATTTGGTCCCGATTGTGATGGGAGATGTATGTGTCATTGTGGGCATGGACTGGTTGAGCAGGTTTGGAGCGGTTATCGACTACGAGCTACAGCTGGTGACCATACGAGACCCTAGTAGGGGAGTTCTTACGATTTATGGTGAGGGTACACATTCTGGGCCAGCATTTTGTTCGGCTGCCAAAGCGAGACAGAGTTTACAGCAGGGCTGTAGTGGGTTTGTAGCCTATGTGATGGATACGTGAGTGGCCGCCGAGAGGCTGAGTTTGATTGATGATGTTCCGATAGTGCACGAGTTCGCGGATGTTTTTCCCGAGGAGTTGGTGTTGGATAAGGTGTCTAAGTCCATAACTATTTCGGGCTTGTACTTGACCCGACCCGGCATGGTCCATTTGGGTTGCATGGCACCATGCAATTGGTTAGACTAAATGAGAGGAATAACACTTGGAGATTATTAATATATTATAAGTTCTAATATATTAATAATATTATTTGATTAGTTTGTTCAAGAATTAATTTGGAATTAATTAAGTGATCAAAGGATAACTAATTAAATATATGGGTTGATTATGTAAATCATCCATATCTTGTATAGTGGGCTAAGAGGCTCCATGGATTATCAAGTTGGGTTCTACCCATAGGATGCTCCATGGATGCTCCATGGGAGTTACAAACCCATGGGTCATGGAAATGAAGAGTCATGACACATTAGGGTTTACATGGTGTAACCCTAGATGTGTCAACACTATATAAGAAGCATATTCTCCACCAAAATTGGTTACACTAAGGAAACTAGAGGGCTTGGCCGATTTTAAGAAGTGTGTATTATCTCAAGAGTCTTTCCAACAGCATTTGGTGTTGTGTGAAGCATTTGAGGCATCACACTTGGGGTGCTAGGCTCACAAGGTTTCAAGGAACACAAGCAACAACAAGGTAAGTTATTCTATCTATTATTCAAGTTAAAATTGTTCCCCATGTATGCTAGATAGGAATATAACCTTGGAATTCAACTTTGCATGATAATTAGACAAACATAGATCCAAGGTTATTAGGGTTGCATGTACACTTAGGAAGTGTTAGAATGCTCAAAACCCATCAGTGGTATCAGAGCCTAGGCTTGTTTGTTTGTTATTTGTGCTTAAAAGTTGAAGAAAGTCGAAAATCTTGCTGTCTGACTGATGGACTCGGCGAGTCCATGGGGAGGACTCGTCGAGTTCATGTGTATCTTCAACCTACTCGGCGAGTAGGTTTATGCACTCGGCGAGTAGGGTCGACAGAGTGCAGAATTTCGACTTTAGTTGCTGGAAATGGATTAGAAACATTACCCTAAACTGTTTTGGTACTTGAAAACTTGTTTTAGAAGGTGTAATGTCTTTTCTAACTCATTTACAACAACTAGTTATCAAAATTACAAAGATTAAATGTGATTTTGATTCTTGAATGTGTTCATATTCATATTCTTGTTCTTATGATGTTTAGATGATAATAGGAATTATTTGTAACCTATGTGGTAGATTAATTCATGATCATAATGTGTTTTAATGGAATCCATAACTTGTCCTCAAGTTATGGAAAACCAAAAGTCTCTTGGATTAAAAAACCATTAAAAGAACACAAGAGTTAGAAAAATGAAAAGTTCTCATTTTATTACTCTATTAAACTCATAAGTTACAAGAAATGAAAAGTTTTGAAAGTTTACAAAACTTGCCCTCAAGTTTTGGAACAAGTAAAGTTAAGCTAAAACTTTAGTTCCAACCCCTAGAATTTTAAAAGTTAAAATTCAACCCTTATACTTATATTATTATGATTTAATAATTATATATATATATATATATATATATATATATATATATATATATATATATATATATATATATATGTATAAGAACAAAGTCGTCTTACCGCTAGTACGCCTCATTCACGAAGCCGGTCTATAAGGTGGGTATAAGGTTGTTGCCTATAAAATGGTGACTTAATGGGTGTCTACTCTCACCCACCGCTTGCTTGATCGGTGGAGGGTCGTTAGCCGAACGGGTAAGACAAGGACTTATTAATTCTCATTCAAAGTATGATGAATATTATAAAGTAACTAAATGTTTTATTAAATTCCCAATCTTAGTTACTTTAGGAAAAATGTGAATAAGGTGCTATTCCATGAAATTACACTTTACACTTTGATTAAGTCGTTGGTGGAGCGTGTGTGGTTAACCGGCACACTAACTTGGACTTAACAAGGTAGGTAAAGGGTGACTTAGGGTTTATTATAGTATCGATGGAGCGTGTGTGGTTTACCGGCACATCGATTGAGTGATAAACTTTAAGGGTACCAAGTGATTTGCATGGTTACTTCACACCTCGTTTTGTGATCCTCGGTATCCCAGTCACAAAACTTGGAGGGCACACTCGAGATTGAAACAT
The DNA here is from genome assembly GCF_002870075.4 of Lactuca sativa. Lineage (NCBI taxonomy): Eukaryota > Viridiplantae > Streptophyta > Magnoliopsida > Asterales > Asteraceae > Lactuca > Lactuca sativa. Next base: position 186,630,280 of record NC_056631.2, on the reverse strand, counting down.
GCCTTTGAAAAGTTCATTGAATCTCAAAGAATCTAGGAATTTCTAAGAACCATTCAAAAAACCTAATACTTAAATATTGCGGTTTTCGTGGTGGAAATTGGTGAATCGTCATTCACCTACCTTTCAAATATGATATAGCTTAGATTACGGCATACCTCTTCTAAGTTATATTATATTGTGATTGGATCCTAGCCTTAATATTACATTTGGGTGTTTTATTAAGGACTCTCTTATATCTAAACTAATCTTGTTCTCTTTTCTTCCGATGTCTTTCAACAATGCTTCTGGCTCTAATCCTAATGGCTCCTTTACCCTTATGAACTTGTGTGGGAAAGTCACCTTTGATGGATCCAACTTCAATGAGTGGATCAGAAACATCAGGATGATTACCCGCTACGAGGACAAAGAATATGTCCTTGACAAGGAGCTTAAGGAGATTGATGAGACCACTACAACTCCTCAGGAGGTCGCTGACTTTCGGGCACATGAAAGGGATGCTACGAAAGTGGCTTGCATCATGATGGCCACGATGACAGCGGAACTCCAAAAGTCTTATGAGGATTTCTACCCTTATGAAATGCACCAAGATTTGATGGAAAGGTACCATCAAAGTGCAAGACAAGAGAGGTATGAAATCATCTGCTCCATGATAACAACCATGATGAAGGACGGGGAATCCGTCACGAGCCACATGCAGAAAATGCATGTGGATCGTTTGCTGAAGCTTAATGTGAACTTCCCGGAGGATCTTGCAATAGATATTATTTTGCATTCCTTACCATCATGCTATGATCAATTCCGCATGACATATCACATGAACAAGGAAGAAGTCACCCTCAGCAAACTTCAGGGACTTCTCAAGACCGCAGAATCAGGTCTTAAGGGGAAGTCGGTTGCTATCACTCCTACTCCAAACTCAACTCCGGTTTTGGCAATCGGGAAAAGTCGAGGGAGGAAGAGGAGGAGATCTTCGAAGGGTACTAAGGCTCGGACCCTTGATGGCTCTTCTTCAAGTGGAACCAAGAAAGGTTTCATTACTCCTTCTTCTGACCCAAAAGAGGTTGAACGCTTCTATTGCCATGAAAAATCTCATTGGAAGCGGAACTGGCCAAAATACCAGCAAGATGTGAAGGATGGGAAAGTCAAACCCAACCATGCAGGTATTTACACTATCATTTCTAATAACTCACCCCATTCTAATTCTTGGGTCCTTGATACCGGTTGTGGTATTCACATTTGTTGTGACTTGCAGGGACTAAGAAGAAGTGAGGATGTGGAGCAAGGAAGGATAAACTTGATCATGGGGAACAGGAAAGCTTCACCTGTCACCAAGATTGGAGTTTATACTTTATCGCTAAGTAGTGGGTTTAGTTTAGATTTGAATAAATGTTGTTACTCGCCAGGAATGGCAAGAAATATTATTTCCTTTCATGATTTGTACAAACAAGGGTTTACCTTTTCGTTTAATAATGAAGTTGGTTCTATTGATGCTTTCTTTAATAATGTTCTTTATTTTAAAGCATTACCCTGTGATGGTGTGTATGAAGCTGTGTCTGTTGTAGATAACTTAGGAAATAATGTTTTGTGTATTGATTCTACTACTAATAATAACTTGGATAAAGCATCATTATGGCATTTTCGTCTTGGACATATAAGCAAGAAGTGCATAGGCCAACTCCAAAAGGATGGAGTCTTGGAGTCGTTTGACCTAAAGTCAGATGATAGTTGCGAATCATGCTTACTTGGAAAAATGACAAAGTCACCCTTCACAGGTTCGTGTGAGAGGGGTGAAGGTTTGTTGGACCTTATACACACGGATGTGTGTGGACCATTCAAAAATGCCACAAGGGATGCTAATCGTTATTATTTGACTTTTACTGATGATTATAGTAGATATGGATATGTCTACTTGATCAAGCATAAGTCAGAGACTTTCGAAAGGTTTAAGGAATTTAAACAGGAAGTCGAGAATCAATTGGGCAGGAACATTAAGATGCTTCAATCCGATCGTGGTGGTGAGTATCTTAGTTCAGAGTTCCTCGACTATCTAAGAGAATGTGGGATAGTCTCACAATTGACACCTCCCAGGACACCACAGTTGAATGGTGTGGCTGAGAGGCGTAATCGAACCTTGTTAGATATGGTTCGTTCCATGATGAGTCGAGCTGCGCTACCAATCTCATTCTGGGGGTATGCCTTAGAGACTGCCGCCCATATTCTTAATCTAGTCCCTACAAAGAAAGTTGCCAAAACTCCTCACGAGATGTGGACTGGTAAAGTACCTAAACTAGACCACATCAAGATTTGGGGTTGCAAGGCTTTCGTGAGACGCGAGACTCATGATAAGCTCGAACCTCGAAGCGAGAGGTGTATTTTCATCGGTTATCCACAGCAATCCTTTGGTTACCTCTTCTACAGACCTAGTGACAATGTGTTTTTTGTAGCAAGAAGAGGAGTCTTTCGAGAAAGAGAGTTTATAAGCCAAGGAGACAGTGGGAGGCAAATTGATCTTGAAGAAATTCAAGAATCAAGCGGTGAAGGAACTTCAAACTCTAGCCCTCAACTTGAGGAGGAAACTCCTATTGAGCTAATTGACAAATCTGTACCTCTCAGGCGTTCCACAAGAGTTAGGAGTGCACCTGAGCATTACTATGGATTCCATATTACTGCAGAAGGTGAGACACTTATTAGTGATGAGACACTAGTAAGTCAAGATGACCCTAACAGCTACGAGGAAGCCATGGTAGGCCCCAAGTCTGCTAAATGGAAAGAGGATATGGATAGCGAGATACAATCCATGTATGACAATCAAGTTTGGAACTTGGTTGAAAATGTACCAGGTCGTAAGACAGTAGGGTGCAAATGGGTCTTCAAGAAGAAGACCGACATGGATGGTAACGTACACACTTATAAGGCTAGACTGGTTGCAAAGGGCTTCTCTCAAATTCCTGGAGTGGACTATGATGAGACCTTTTCTCCGGTAGCCAAGATTAAGTCTATTCGGGTTCTGTTAGCCATAGCTGCATTTCATGACTATGAAATATGGCAGATGGATGTCAAAACCGCTTTCCTTAATGGAAAGTTGGCTGAAGATGTTTACATGAGTCAGCCAGAGGGTTTTGTCAGCAACGAGTACCCTAATAGAGTGTGTAAGCTTGAAAAATCCATCTATGGATTGAAGCAAGCACCTCGCAGATGGAATCTTTGCTTTGATGAGAAGGTCAAGGAATTTGGCTTTACTAGGAGTGAAGATGAATCTTGTGTGTATGTCAAGGCTAGTGGGAGTATAGTTAGCTTTTTGGCATTGTATGTGGATGACATATTACTCATAGGAAACGACATTCCAACCCTGCAGGAAGTTAAGTCCTGGCTTGGGAAGTGTTTCGCTATGAAGGACCTTGGTGAAGCTGCCTATATTCTAGGGATAAGAATCTTGAGAGATCGGAGTAAAAGACTAATTGGACTTAGTCAGAGTACCTACTTGGATAAGGTGCTGAAGAGATTCAGCATGCAGGATTCCAAGAAAGGAGAATTACCCATCCAGAGTAACACCAGATTGAGTAAGGCACAAAGCCCTAGCACTGAGGCTGAGATAGCAGAAATGAGTCGAACACCTTATGCTTCGGCTGTAGGATCGATCATGTATGCTATGATGTGTACTCGACCCGATGTAGCTTTTGCCTTGAGCATGGTTAGCAGGTATCAGGCGAACCCTGGCAAGGCACACTGGACTGCGGTAAAGAATATCCTCAAGTACCTACGGAGGACTAAGGACTGGGTTCTTACCCTCGGTGGGAGTGATGACTTGAGAGTTGTAGGGTATAGTGATGCTAGCTTCCAGACTGATAGGGATAATTTCCGCTCTCAGTCGGGCTGGGTCTTTACCCTAAACGGAGGAGCAATTTCTTGGAAGAGTTCCAAGCAAGAGACAGTGGCAGATTCTACTTGTGAATCAGAGTATATTGCAGCTAGCGAGGCAGCAAAGGAGGCGATATGGCTGAAGAACTTCATTGGAGACCTTGGAGTTTTACCAGCTATTAAAGAGCCAATGGAAATTTTCTGTGATAGTGAAAGTGTTGTTGCCTTAGCCAAGGAACCAAGGGATCACGGGAGATCCAGACACATCGACAGAAAATACCATTTCATCAGACATCGGATCGAAGAAGGACTCCTCGTGGCAAAGAGGGTATCATCAGATGAGAATCCGGCAGATCCCCTCACAAAGGGACTGACTCGGGTTAAGCATCTCCAGCATGCTCGGAGCATAGGGTTGAAGGATGATATTAGATTCAGTAGTTAGATAACCCAGAAATTTGTAAAGTGTAATTGACATTAGATGATGAATAAAAGGAGTTTTATTTATGAGTAAAGTGTTGCTATCTCTTGTCGATCGTTTACTATATTTCTTTTGCATGTTTTGACTTCCAGAATAATTTTTTGTTTGGTATAACATATTATTCAAACCTCCACAGTCGGTCATATGTTGGAAGTAGATATGAATCAAGACTGTCATGTTTGTTGTAGAGGTCTTGGACAAGGCTACAACAATCATGAGTGCTCATAAGTTCTGAGCATTGGACTCAACCCACGCTCACTGGAATCACTTCATGGAATTCTATCCCGAGTGATCGTGAGACGGTAATATCGTATAAGTCTTCAAACCTAGAGATATGATTTGTTACTTACAAGTTGGTTATGCATTGACTGTATGAAACCGCATTGGTAACTCGATGTTATAAAACGTACTTTTGTGTGTAATTCAATGAGTGGTAGAACAAACATATGAGTCGAAGTTTATCTGTTCCTTCTTGGATTAGAAGCTGATATCTGGGCCCCTCGATGATTTTGTTTTGACCCATGTACCGGGCCCGGTCAGAACTAAGTTGATGTGTTCAATTAAGTTCTATGTCAAACAAATCGGAAATCGGGAAATAAATGTTGGACAATAAGCAAGACAATGTTCCATGTATTTGTCCGGCTGATATCTAGAACAGAGGATTATATGATCACTTATCTTAAATGGCGTACCATCATCTTCTCAGTTCCGAGAAACCTTGAAAGAGCTACGATTGCCGGTCGATTCCTGAAGTACTAGAAGATATAGTTATTAAACTTATCCAAGTGGGAGACTGTTGGATAAGGTGTCGAAGTCCATAACTATTTCGGGCTTGTACTTGACCCGACCCGGCATGGTCCATTTGGGTTGCATGGCACCATGCAATTGGTTAGACTAAATGAGAGGAATAACACTTGGAGATTATTAATATATTATAAGTTCTAATATATTAATAATATTATTTGATTAGTTTGATCAAGAATTAATTTGGAATTAATTAAGTGATCAAAGGATAACTAATTAAATATATGGGTTGATTATGTAAATCATCCATATCTTGTATAGTGGGCTAAGAGGCTCCATGGATTATCAAGTTGGGTTCTACCCATAGGATGCTCCATGGATGCTCCATGGGAGTTACAAACCCATAGGTCATGGAAATGAAGAGTCATGACACATTAGGGTTTACATGGTGTAACCCTAGATGTGTCAACACTATATAAGAAGCATCTTCTCCACCAAAATTGGTTACACTAAGGAAACTAGAGGGCTTGGCCGATTTTGAGAAGTGTGTATTATCTCAAGAGTCTTTCCAAGAGCATTTGGTGTTGTGTGAAGCATTTGAGGCATCACACTTGGGGTGCTAGGCTCACAAGGTTTCAAGGAACACAAGCAACAACAAGGTAAGTTATTCTATCTATTATTCAAGTTAAAATTGTTCCCCATGTATGCTAGATAGGAATATAACCTTGGAATTCAACTTTGCATGATAATTAGACAAACATAGATCCAAGGTTATTAGGGTTGCATGTACACTTAGGAAGTTTTAGAATGCTCAAAACCCATCAGTTGGTGGGTGTGCCTCCCGAGAGGCAGGTTGAGTTCCACATCAATTTCGTTCCGGGGGCAGCGCCTATCGCCAAGGCGCCTTATCGCCTTGCACAGCCAGAGATGCAGGAGTTATCCTCGCAGCTTCAGGAGCTGCTGGGGAAGGGGTCTATTAGACCGAGTAGCTCACCGTGGGGAGCGCCGATCCTTTTTGTCAAGAAAAAGGATGGTTCACACCGGATGTGCATTGATTACCGGGAGTTAAACAAGTTGACGGTCAAGAACCATTACCCACTACCGAGGATCGACAATTTGTTCGACCAGTTGCAGGGAGCGTCTTGGTTCTCCAAGATTGATCTGAAGTCGGGATATCAGCAGATGAGAGTGAGAGATGAGGATATCCAGAAGACAGCGTTCAGAACTCGTTATGGGCATTACGAGTTCGTGGTGATGCCTTTCGGGCTCACCAATGCACTGGCGGCATTCATGGATCTCATGAACAGGGTGTGCAGGCCGATGTTGGATCGTTCAGTGATTGTTTTCATTGATGATATATTGGTGTACTCGAGATCCAAAGAGCAGCATGAGGAGCATTTGAGGGAGATCCTCGGAGTTCCGAGATCGGAGAGGCTTCGTGCCAAATTATCCCAGTGCAAGTTCTGGTTATGGGAGGTCCAATTTTTAGGGCATCTTGTCAACTAGAATGGGATTTTGGTCGTTCCGACCAAGATTGAGGCGGTTATGAGGTGGGAGGTGTCGAGATCACCCACTGAGATCAGGAGTTTCCTAGGGTTGGCAGGCTATTATCGGAGATTTATCAAGGATTTCTCCAAGATCGTCGTGCCACTCACCAGGTTGACCCGGAAGGGTGTTGATTTTTCATGGGGTCCAAAGCAGCAGACCTCATTTGAGACACTTCGCCAGAGATTATACGAAGCCCCGATGTTAACCCTCCCAGAAGGGATGGACGATTTTATGGTATACTGTGACGCATCGATATCGGGGTTGGGTGCAGTACTTATGCAGAGAGGGTATGTGATAGCATATGCATCGAGGCAAATAAAGCCTCATGAGACGAGGTATCCTACCCACGATTTGGAGTTGGGGGTAGTAGTTTTCGCCCTCAAGAGCTGGCGTCACTATTTGTATGGGGTTCGGTGTACCATATACACGGACCACAAGAGCTTGAAGTATTTGATGGATCAGCCCAATCTGAATATGCGCCAGAGGAGATGGTTGGACATGGTAACGGATTACGATTGTGAGATCCTATACCACCTGGCAAGGCTAATGCTGTAGCTGATGCCCTGAGCCGTAGAGCGGAGAGTTCCCCGATTCTAGACATTTATATGCGGTTGACAGTGATGGCTCCGGTGTTGGACACCATTCAGGAGGCCCAGGAAGAGGCTGTGAGGCCGGAGAACCATAAGAGAGAGCGGGTAATTGGGCAGGTACTAGAGTTTGTTACCGATAGCCGCGGGCTTATGACCTTTCAGGGTCGGATTTGGGTGTCGTATGCAGGCGGGCATGCACCACATTGATGGAGGAGGCGCATAGATCGAGATTCTCGATCCATCCCGGGGCCACTAAGATGTATTTGGATATGAAGAAAGATTATTGGTGGCCCTGTATGAAGAGGGATGTAGCATGGTTTGTTGAGAGGTGCTTGACCTGTCGCAGGGTTAAGGCCGAGCACCAACGTCCACATGGAAAGTTGCAACCACTTGAGGTTCCCCAATGGAAGTGGGAACAAATTTATATGGATTTCATCACCAAATTGCCGAGGACCACGAGGGGTGTCGATGCAATTTGGGTAATCGTCGACCGGCTGACAAAGAGCGCTTACTTTCTTGCTATCAGTGAGAGATCTTCTGCAGAGAGGTTGGCAGAGTGGTATGTGAGGGAGGTGGTATCACGGCATGGAGTTCCGATCTCAATTGTGTCAGATTGGGATGTACGTTTCACTTCCAGATTCTGGAAGAAGTTCCATGAGGAGTTGGTCACGAGGTTGCATTTCAGTACCGCCTACCATCCACAAACGGACGGGCGGAGTGATCGGACGATTCAGACGCTCGAGGAAATGCTCTGAGCATGCGTGTTGGACTTCGGAGGAAGTTGGGACATGCACTTGACGTTGGCTGAGTTTTCTTATAACAACAGCCACCATTCGAGTATCGGTATGCCTCCCTTTGAGTTGTTGTATGGGAGGAGGTGTCAGACTCCCATCTGCTGGGGAGAGGTCGAGCAGCGAGTGTTGGGTAGCATTGATTTAGTGTTTCAGATGACATAGCAGATACAACAGGTAAGGCAGAGGTTGTTGACAGCTCAGAGTCGCCAGAAGAGTTACGCGGATAGGCGACGATCCGAGCTCGAGTTTCAGGTCGTAGATTCTGTACTCCTGAAGGTGTCTCCTTGGAAAGGAGTGATCTGATTCAGGAAGAGGGGCAAGTTGGGGCCCCGAAACATCGTTCCATTCAGAGTGTCTGCGAGGGTGGGCAAGGTAGCATATCGTTTGGAGCTACTTGCAGAATTGAGCTGGATTCATGATACCTTCCACGTGTCTCAACTGAGGAAGTGTATAGCCGACGAGTCGGCAGTGGTACCGCTTAAGGATATTCAGGTGGATGCGAGCCTGAATTATGTTGAGAGACCGATCGCGATCTTGGACCAGAAGGTCAATGTTCTAAGGATCAATGAGGTGCCTCTGGTTCAGGTCCAGTGGCAACATCGGAGAGGGTCAGAGATGACTTGGGAGCCGGAGTCAGAGATGTGGGAGCAGCATCCGGAGTTGATTGCGGCATGAGACTTTGAGGGCGAAGTCTGGTTCTAGTGGGGGAGAATTGTAATATCCCGAATTCAGGTGTGTCTCCTAAACCCTTCTCCTTTTCCCAAGTTGTCAATTTAAGCCCTTAAATTGAAATGTTAGGCAAGTTAGTACGTTGGGCGTACTCACGCGCTTAATTTGGACACGAACTCGCCTAGGTCCGCTGGGCGTACCCAGGGTTACACTGGACGTAGCGAGCCCAGATGTAAACCCTAATTTTTGGCTCGTGCACTATAAAAGGAATCCTAAGGCCTTATCCTCAGCCACCATTCCTGAGAGTGAAACCCTAATAGAGAGTCCTCCTTCGATCTAGCTAGTGTGTTGGTGTTCTAAGCTTCAAAGTGCCATTTGAAGGTGGTGAAAGAGAAGAGGAGGCCATTTTGGAAGCTAGGAGTTGGTGGTCAAGAGTAGATCCAAGCTTTTCAGAGGTTGGAGCTTCTTTCTGAGGTAAAAAGCTCAAAACTTTCCTTGTCATTTGTGTTGTGTGCTTCTTGGACCAATTTCTAGGGTTTTTGGTCCCAAGGTGGAGACTTTATGAGCAAATGGTCTCCATTGGCCTACATCTACCATATTTTAGGACTACAAGGGTTGTATGTTCATAAAAATGCAATCTTGGATGTGAATATTGAGCCATGCATGAGATCTAGACCTTTTGAGGAAGAAAGAAAGGTGTTAGAGTGTGTAGGGACCTTTACGGCCATGCAAAGGCTTAAAGGTTCCGACTTTATGGGATAAGAGGCTTAGGGAAAGTCAGATCTGGAAGTTGAATGAGTGTCTTAACCATTTAAGACCAAAATCCACGGAAACGCTGAAGCTGAAACTTATGTTGGGCGTAACTCTCAGTATGCGTAGCGTAAGGGGTTGAGACCCCGATTGTGGTTCGCCGGCATACGCCACGCGTACTGGCTCCTGTTGACTTCCGTTGACTTTTAGGGTTTTGGTTAACCTTTGAACTTTTGGGTCAGGGAGGGGTAAAATGGTCTTTTACCATTCTGTGGAATTGTAGGAATGGATTTAATCTAGACTTTGAGAGCCATTATTTATTTGAGAGTGCTACTTATGTGTTTAGGCGGGGGCTACACCAGTGTGTTCGTGTGCGAGATTATCCGAGATACCCAAGGTGAGTCTTCTCACTATACATTACCTAAAATGGTATATATGTGTAGACCGGAGGGTCTTGTGTGCTATGTGTATGTATGAGATTATGTGCAATGTGATATATGTATGCCATGTGATTGTATAGACCAGACCGGAGGGCCCAACGATATAGACCCCAATGATACAGACCGGGCCGAAGGGCCCAACGAGCTATGACCGGAATTGAGGGTCCAACGAGCTACCGGACTGTAGGGTCCCGCTGAGACACATCGACTGGAGGGTCATGCTGTAGCCTCGAGAGACGTATGTGTTGTATGTGGTATTTTGGGGAACTCACTAAGCCTTGTGCTTACAGTGGTTGTGTGATGTGTTTCAGGTACCAGTGAGGATCGCGGGAAGGCGCGGGCATGACCAGTACAAACTATCGGAGTTTCATATATTTGATCTTGGGATGTGATTTTATGGATTTGTTATATGATACATTGAGAATTGGAGTTTTTATGAATGAAATTGCATTATTAAAAAGTGAAAATTTGTTTTGAAATTTACGTTGTTACAACAAGCAAATCCGGAACTCAACAAAGCCAAGCCTCAAGATTCTACTTTGGACACATGATCTTTGGATGGAAACTATATTGATCCATTTGCTCTTCTAGATATTCAAACCAATGTTTCCGACACTATGAAATAGGTTCATGCCCTGGAAACATCTGTGGCCGGACTAAACTCAAAGATTGATGACAAAGTTTCCAGAATGGATTCCAAGCTTGATGCTATTATCCAAGCGCTATCTGGAACCAACAAATCCAGACCAACAATGCAGGAATGAGAAGCTCAACTGGATCAACTCATCTCATTAAGGCTCAAGCACACCATCGAGGAAGTAGAGAAGAAACACGATGAAAGTGTTGATAACTACCTTGACACTATCACCACGATGCTCAAAGTTCATGACGATATGGTCAATGCATCTAATGGGATCATCAGGAAAACACACATACATCATGAGAAGCAAATCGAATGTTTGGAGAAGGAGATTCGGAACAAAGATGAAATGAACTTGATCATCCAATAAGTGCTAATCAAACTCCTCAGAGCATAATGGAACATTGTTGATGTTCCGAATAACAAATTTGATAAAATGCTCTCGATCCTCAGCAAACTATTTTATCATCTCAAAGCTCAAGCTCCAACAACCGAAGCTTATGATACTCTCACTCTTCAAATCAACACCAGTTTTCAGAAAGTTTTTAACCGCTTCTTGGTACTTTAAGAATCCTCTTCGCTTCCACCGATCACAAGGTTCTCCGTTGTAAGAGGGGGAGAAGGCCCAAGCCGAAGCAATAACCCTTGGAAGCCAATCTCGGAATTCCAACTCTGAGATGAAGATTATGATGATTCTGATGATGATGTCCAAGTTATTTCCCATGATGATAATGATAGTGATGAAGAGGATTTGTATGTAAGGAACGGAGTAGTAGGACTTCCAGCTCCACGAAAGTATCCTGCTAAGGTGGTGACAGAAGAAGCAAGGAAGGTTCTAACCAAGTTTGATCTGAACTGTGTGTTTTTTCGCTACTACATCCTCCAGAACAAACCAACCCCATACACCATCTCTGATGCTGACTTTCCTATAGTTAATCCAAATGACATCCTAATCGTTGTTGCTCATTTCCTAAACCATCAATCTAATGATCTCAGCATGGGAGACTATCATGCTGTCTTAAGTTTTCTTAAGGATTATGTGGCGGAATTTTGCCGATGCGATTTTTTTGCTGTTCGAAACTGAAAAATACTTAGCCAAAATCGACTTTGTTCTGCCAGACGCTGAGTTGCTGGTTGAAGGACCCATAGATGAATCGGAGTTAGGGAATGTTTACAAGCAAAGAAAGTCAAACAAAAAGGACTTCTTCCGAGTCCTTGACAAACACCTAGTTCCAACAAAAGTCCTTCAAAAATTCATCATTCGTGCTTCCTAGTCCAAAGCTCCAGAACATATCAAGGCAAAGTTTATGAGTCAACTTCAATAGTACATTGAAGTCAGAGAATGGTTGTATCGAGCATATGTCTTTATCAAGGAAGAAGCAAACTGAGATGATCTGATTGTTACGTTCACTTAGGGGGGATTGTTAGTACCTGAAAGTGAACCTCTAGTAATCACGCAACATGTTTTGAGATCAGTATTAGTTCCGAAGTAAAAGATGTTCTAGAGTAGATAGAGAAGAAGATTTGGCATCAGAAGTAAAAGCTTATGGTACGAAGTGAATGAAGTCTGAGATGGTGAAGATGTTCCGAAATCAGTTTGTCCGTCTACATTAATTATTTTTGTCATTTTGTTTGATGTAATGTATCATAGAACTCAGTTTCTTGTGTCGAATTAGATAATCAGAGTGTCAGTAGTAACTCTATTATCCAGTTATATGTACGCTTTTGGATTAGTACAATGTAACACAAACTCTTATTTAAGGAGCATTCAATGACAAATCATAGTGACGGATTCTCACTCCAAAAATAGATATTTTCACATTTACTTCACTTGCACCTTTCTCTCAAATAATTCTTTCAAACAATCCTTCCTTGTGTTCATTTATTGACTTTGCTTGATCATATTCATTGTCTTATATTTAATATTTGAAGTACTTTTTTGATTCTTATATTCATTCTTGACTTGTCTTGCCAGACTTGACTGGAACCATTAAGTTAGTAAGAAACATTGATTTTAAGCATTAACTCAAGGTTTGAGTTTTCAAGCCTTGTCTCTGCGCAATCAGATCCTTGTTCTCACATTTATGCTCAAGGATGCCAAAAAATCCTAGATCTGAAAGGATAAACCCTTAAACAACCTAACTCGTGCGTAATCTCAAAACGAAGACCAAAATCATAATAAACTAGCCACGAAGAGATCTAATTATAGACAAGCCAAGATGAATATTTGTTACTACAAAAAGCTCCCCCATAAGATGATGATTTTGGATCCAAAGCTATCCCACCAAGCCAAACAACTTCCAACTTCTCTTCTTTCCTTCCCACTGGAAAAAATGAGCATCAAAGCCTCCCAATAGCTCAAGAACACCTCCAAGAGGCTCTAAGATCGATTTAAGGTTTTAGAGTATAGAGGCCGACTTAGAAATGAAGGAAATGGGCTAACATTAAGCTTATATAGGGTACATCCCTAAATATGAGGGTTTCAAACTGACCTTCGTACTCCCAGCGTACTCCTCTTACACCCAGCGTATGAGGTCTCACACCCCGATCCCAACTCCGAAGTATGCTAAGCGTACACTCTATTACGCATAGTGTAACCCTCTTCGCCTCAGTACACCCTGCGTACTACCTTGGTACGCCCCACATACTAGGGTTTTCTCTTAAACCCTAATTCATCCCGAAGGCCATAACTTTCTTTATACAACTCCGATTTTGACCATCCTTATATCCATGAAAAGGTATTAAGAAGATATTTACTATTATCAAATCATACTTGCCATAAGATATCATGAACGAGCATCCACTTTCCATAAAAGCCCAAGCTCAGAAATTACCAAAATGCCCTTTGACTCCAAAACACAAATCAAATACCTGAAACATCCAAATTACATTATCCAACCCAAACTGAGTCTAGATCTCAATTCCTTAAGGGTCTGAAACCTGCTAATACCTAATCCCGGATCACCATCCCCAAAATTGGGAATGATCCGAATCAAGGCGTTACAAGGAAGCTTGTAGATCCATAAGTTATTCAACATTTCAAGCTTGTTAGAGAGTGAGAGGATTTCACGAGTCAGCAGCTTGAGTGTGATTTGATATCTCCAGTCTGAGGTGAGTTTCCTTCACAATATCCGTGGGTCGAAGGCATTAATGTCAGGCTATTAAGCTTGGTGCTTACAGTTTTAATTTTATGTTCTAGGTACTTCCAGCTCGAAAGGGAAGGGCTCGGCCTGAACACACTACATCCTCCGATATTTTCCGCATTATATGATTTTGGGAATTGTATTTTGATATTATTAAACTATGATGCAGTTTTGGTTGTTTTTACATGTTTACTAGACATTTGGAATGAATGAAAAATGAAAATTTTATCTATACTTTTTGGGATGTTACAAAATGTCTTTTCAAAATTGAAAAACTTGAACAAATTTATCTTAATATTCAACCTCATAAATAGTATAGCTCAAACTGACAAGGAGGTCGGTTCAAAAAACAAAAATAACTTCTTGAATCTAGAGATTCGAAAAAGCATTGATGAACAATATCGTAAAACATATAAATTTAAACATAAAAAGGAGAAGAAAATTGGTCTACCTGATCCATTCAGTTGAAACTTGTAGAAATAACGGTAGATGAAGTGAATGTTGAATGAATCTGAAGAATTTTCACCGAAATTTCAAAAGCTGACAGTGATATTCTCTTTGTCCGTAGTTTAAACCAAGAAAAGATGAAATTAGACGATTAAGGGAATAAATATACAGAACAATGGAAGGATTTGAGAGAAATCAAACATGGATGATGAAGAACTGGGGTCAAAAGACAACTTAGCGCATATATGCTTAGGGTTTCTGATACGGTAATGATTTCAACTTGCTTTAACAAAGATCGGAGCTTAATTTTATCATAATCTCAATCGATTAATGTTCGATTAAAAAGAAATTCAAAGAAGGAAGAAGGATTTAGATGATGAGCAAAGTTTCTGGCTGCGATGGAAAGATAAAAGAGGGTTTATAAGACAAAAAGACGAAAATACCCATATGTATAAAACCATTTAGAGGAAAGCAGCCAAAACTTTACCTTATATACAAAAATGCCACCACCTTTTTCAAAAAAAATTACAATTAATTTCAGGAATTTATTTTTAATGGTGACGGGTCTAGATTAGTCATCGCGGTTTATACCAATTTTTGGGTTCATATATATATATATATATATATATATATATATATATATATATATATATATATATATATATATATATATATATATATCTGTGTGAGTGTGTGTGTGTGTGTGACAAAAGCGCAAAAATGGTCACTATGGTATGTATTTTTTTGGGGTTTTAGTCCAAACCACGACTTTTTTGGACCTCTCTCTCTCTCTCTCTCTCTCTCTCTCTCTCTCCTGAACACCATTTAGGATTTGAAGAAAAAACCCAGATTAATTTCTTCAACTCCACCTCTTCTTCGTTTGTTCTAAAACTGGCAACTTCATAAAATGAACTTTCCAGCCTGCACTTCTAAGGGAAAACACACACACACACAAGCAACCGATGCTCTTCAATCTAAGCTAAAATCAATGAATGATTTGGGTGTTCAATCAAAACAGTAAGTGTTATCTTCTCCATGTCAAAACCCAGCAAAACCAACATCAAGAAATTAGCTTTTGAAACTTTCAAAAACTCCATTGATGAAACCTTCGATTTTTCGCAACCTTCAAAAACTCCATTGATGTTGAAACCTTCAAAAACTCCATTAATGAAAACAGGAGACCCACTTGCTCCAACCTGATTCATTTAAATGTCAGAATTTTTTGCAATACCCACATCGAGATCTAGTTCAACATATGTGTCGACAGTAACGGTGGCAATACCCTATATCTTGTGAATGGAATTACAAATTCGTCCAATAGATGTATCCTGTGAATGGAATCACAAACGCGTTGATTCTTAGACTTCTCAAACTACCCAATACTTGCTGAATCTTGAAGGGAATTGATTGAAGTCATTACCGCATTCCTCCTCTTCCTTCATCAACAACTGCCCAAACACAAGGTAACAGGCACCAACACTCTCTAATTTTCAGGCAGTTATGAGGTAGACCTAGATGCTATCTATGAGCAAACGCCAACAACTAATGTAGATCTAAACGCAGGTATCCGGTGGGACGACTTTAAACCCAAAATAAACTCGATTTGGGTTAATTTTTGGATGAAATCAGAAGAATATGACGAAATTAAAACTTCATATCTACTTGGTTCTCTACCACCAAGTACAAAGAATTTTTGGATGAAATCAGAAGAAGATGAAGAATTTCTACAATAATTTGGTTATGAACTGGAAATTGTTGGTTTCTACAATTGAAGAATCTGGGGGTGATCAACGATCCATAACAGGTGGGCCTTTGAACCCATTGTTTTTGAGATCTTTGATTTTTTAGCAAGTTTGATCTTTCTTAGTGTATCTAATAATTATAGTTTTCAGATCATTGATTATTTTATGCATATAGATGAACACATAAATTGTTTGTCACACCCCAAAACCGGAACGGCGGAACGTTCTGGGGTGCATGACGTCATGTCAAGTATCACAACACATGCATTATAGTAATCAAAGTACAACAAAACATTGCATTAATAGTAATAGTTTTACATGGTTACATTACAATACATCGAAGTAATACAAGTAATAGAATGAATACAGCGTGGTACTAAGCTATCTTCATCAACAGCTCCGGGGATGTACCTGTCTAATGCTAACCTGAGAATACAAGTTATTTGAAAAGCGAGTATCAGCATTTTTACAAATGATGGTGAGTTCATAAGCATTTAGTGACATTTCATTCAAATAACTTAGTAAAGTAATAGTTTAAGAGATTTTAGTGTATTAGAGTCCTTTCCAGAAAATCCTATATTTTCTTTAATAAAAGCAGCCTTCTACCAAGACTGGTCAGTGATGTGGGGTGAAAAGTAGTTTTCCCTAAATTGCTATCATTATCAAAATACTGAATTTGATTATTGAGGAAAGCAAACGACATCAGGGAATATCATATACCTCAGCAGTGAGGACTGGTGACTAAGGCAAGGAACCATAGACTCCAGGAAAGTATCAAACAAACGACACGCCTGGTTCAGTCTACAAGTGGAGACACAGACCCCAGAAGGTACCAAATGAACGGTACAACTAGTAGGGTCTAAAACAGTGAATACAGACCGCAGACAAAATCAAATGAAAGATTTCTCTAGCAAGGTCTAAAACAGTGAACACAGTGAATACCGTGAATACAGTGGATTCTGTGAATACAGTGGATACAGACCCCAGACAGCATCAAATGAAAGATACGTCTTGTAAGGTCAAAATAGAGATGACAGACCCCCGGACAGTATCAAATGAAAGATACGTCTTGTAAGGTCAAAACAATGTGACTCTGAAAATGAACTACCAGCATACAGTGTAAACAGCTGGCGAAATATTGTTACCTTAAAGCCATTAATTATAAGGTAACACGGGATACTCGTAACCATACTAATCGATACTAGAGAACCAGACGCCCTACGAGCGTCTTGAGAATGTGACATTTGTCACCCCTTGGCTTGGTGGGCCGTGGACTGTAGCTAGCAGTCAGGGTGCGGGGGTGTCAATCCCGTATAGATCTATACACACAATGTCCGCTATCCCTACAGGAAACTCTGGTTACCAACAAGACGACGGAGAAGGCCGTGTCCAGAAGATGCGTCCCAGATAGTGGGTAGAGACTTCCAAATAGTGGGTAGTGTGTAAATGTTGAACTAAAGGTATAGACTTCCCAATAGTGGGTTTCTAATGTAAGTATAGACTAGAGGTAGAGACTCTTAACTGAACTGACTAGAGAATTCCTATATGTCCGTACTCATATACATAATATATAACTAATGAGTCAAACGAACTTCGGACGGCCATCCGATCCTACCTGACCACATCTCAACGAAGAAAAGGAAATAGGGCAGACGAGCCTTCTTAAGTCTTTCAATCATTACTTATATGTACCTATATAAGCACAGGCATACATCTAACTACGACTGAGTGTGTATCAAGTAGAAGTGATCTTTGTGAAGTAGAACTGTCTAACAAGTGAAGTAGAAGCGGTCGCAAGTGAAGTAGAAGTGTCGAACAAGTTTAAGCGTATCATGAAGTAGAGGCGACAATAAGTGAAGCAAGAGCGTATCAAGTATAAGTGAAGTAGAGTCGTTATCAAGTATAAGTGAAGTAGAATCGTATCACTATGTAAGAGCGTGAATAAGTATAAGAATCATCAGGTATAAGCGACTACAAGTATAAGTGAAAGCGTTACCGAGTAGGAGTATAAAATAAGTATAAGCGAAGCAGCAGTATTTAACAAGTAAAAGTATACATCAAAAAAGGAAATCTTTGATGAAAAGCCTTTATGTATAGAGAAAATCACAAATTGTATTCTTTTGTAAAATATTTTTAAAAACCTTAGAGAATCTTTCATAAACTAATTTAGAATGAATTTGGATAAATCAGTATAAGTAAAAGTTATGAAATAAGTAAAAATCATTATAGTGTCCTACTCGGTACAACAGTGTAAAGTCGTAAAATCTTGTGCATGCGGGTTATCAATCACGTGTGATTGATATGATAACTGGCATGTTTAACTTGTATTCCCCCCTATAAAACATTTAAAAACATTAAAAGGTTCATTCAGGGGTATGAACTCACCTGGTGTAAGTAGGTCCGACGAAGGTGCCGTTTGGGCGTTCGGTGTCACGCAAGGACTTGAACACACACAATAACCTATTTAACATATGATAACATATGTTCACATACAATTAGCATATTTAATACTAGTTAAACAAATATACGCGCTCACAGGAGCGGAAAACACTTTGGTTAAGTGTTTGGGTGTCCCGGGTAGCGTTTAAGGGTGTGTATGGCTAAGGAATGGAGTTTACTCTCCAAGAGTAAACCCTTAATACCTAGTTTACGGCCCAAGGACTCCTCACCATGAGTTTACGGCCGTAAACTCATGGTGATGTGTTCTAGGGTGTTTAATGCTTCTAGCTTGCTCATGGAATTATTCTAAGTATTTTTCATAAAAGGCATGAGTGGATTTAAGGTCTTTAAGGGCACTTTATAGGAGTTTACGGCCTACAGACACTCCTATGGGAGTTTACGGCCGTAAACTCTCATTCTTTGAGTTTAGTGAAGTTTTGAGCCCCTATTACCTTTCTAGCAATTTCTAATGGAGTGTGATGCCATTTTGGGGGATTAAAACCATGATTTGGGCATGTTTTGGGGAGTTTACGGCCTTGGTACCTACCTGGGCCGTAAACTCCTTTTGACCCTTCATTTTGTGGGGTTTAATTGATCCAAACCCAAAGGACAAGTCCCTAATTTATGTCTTAAGCCTTGGTATGAATTTAGGGCACCCTTTAACATGTTTTTATGAGTTTACGGCCCTGGAACTATTTCTTGGGAAGCTTTGGCTGTAAACTCCTAAATGGAGGGTGTTTGACATGTTTAAGGTCCCCAAACCATTTTTAGATGATTCTAGGATTTATTCCAAGGCTATTGGTGGAGTTCTATGGCTTTTAAGCATGTAAAAATGAGTTTACACCCCATGTTTGAGGGGTTTACGGCCCAAGATCATTCCTTGGCCGTAAACTCCTATTTGCTCCCCAAAATTCATGACTAGGATGTTCTAAGTCCGGATTTGCAAGCCATAAGGTCGTATCTAAGTCCCAATGTTGGTTTGGAGGGGTTAAATTGCTTAAAAACCCACTTATTAAGTGTTTACGACCCAAGCATGTTCCTTGGTCGTAAACACATGTTCCAAGTCCAATTTTATGCTATAAACACGAATCTTAATGTTTAGAGTAAGCTAGGGTAAGCGGACTTACAATTTGGAAGCGTTTGGTTGCGGATTCGGGGCGAAAACGGGTCTAGAGAGAGAGTATAGAGAGAGAGAGTGTAAAAAGTCTCTAATAGACTCCACTCACCCTTATATAGGGTTTTGAGTCGGGGCTCAGTGGGATTTTACCTGATACTGCCGCTAAACGAGGCTTTTGGTCGCACCCGATTTAGTGGTCGTAATAATAAAACTTGACATTTTCCAAATAAATGGAAATGTGTGTCCTATGTTTTTATTTCCTTTTATCACGACTTAACGGCTTGTTAATTGCAACCAAATGGAATGTTTATTAAATTGACGCCCTCTAAGTAACGGAACTTTTATACAGTGGAATATTCCGTTAACGGTAACGGGGAAATGTAACGGAACAACTTAGGTTGTCACATCATCCCCCCGTTAGAGGGAATTTCGTCCCGAAATTCAGGTTTAAGCAAGGACGTAGGTATGAATGGCCAAGTAGAGGTAGGTGGGTACTTCCTATCCGGTTGTCCTCGCATTCCCAAGTGAACTCTAGTCTGTGTTTGTCATTCTGACAGACCTTCACATATGGGAGGCGGATTTCGTCTAGTGTAGCTAGTGGGTTCCAACTGGTGTATCTACGAGGTTAGAGTTCTCAATGGATTCTATCAAGATGAGTGAGGTACGAAGAGTGATGTTGGGAAATCACGTATTATATCTAAGAAGTGGATCGATCGGGTGTGAATCTGTGGTATATCCGAAAGTAGTAGTGGTCTAAAAAGGGTTGGACCATGTCTCCATGAGGATTCTCGGATGGTCCTAAGCTCTCAGAAAAAGGGGTAGAGCTTTCTAGTACGAAGAACATAGTGTACTTCTATGGCAAGATCAACACTGGCGTGATCGCCATTCCGAAGTTCCTAACGTTCTCACTTGTACTGGATGTGTAGTCCTTTAGGTTAGTCCTTAGGAAGCTCGAGTGGTCTTTGGTTTTGCATTTCCCGTCAATTGGCTGATAGAGACTTTCTAGATCGTCGAGTGGATTGCACGACTATGGTCATCGGTTTGCTATAGAGCGTCTATCCCAAACTCGTGTAAAATGGACCTGCACTAACGACGCTTGAGATACGGAAACCCTGAGGGTCGGGGAGATAGGGTTTCACTAGACGAGCGTTGGACTATCTCGGGAGGTGGTTCTACTATCTCTGCGTGAGATAGTATTCGTGGAACACCTAATAGTCCAAGGAATCTCTAAGACTGTGGTTTATTCTAGCGTGGAAAGTGTATGTTCCCGCATAACCCTTCGACATGATATATAATGAAGATCGATAGAGTCATGTGCCGAATAGGCAAACAAGTTCTAAGCGTCTCGGGTTTCGTCCTATGTATCACTACCGCGGATACTTGGACCGATAGAGTCGACGCGGAACTATAGAGAGTTCTAAGTGTTTCTGAATAGAGTACCTTTTCATGAAAGAATTCTCACAAGGCATTTCTATAATCGCCTCACATATACTAGTCATGTATATTTAAGGTGGGGAGGATTGTTGACTGAGCGACCTCGCCCTAAATCCACAACCCAATGAGGAACAGGAAATGAGGCGGTATTCGCTCACTCTAGGTCTGTCCACTTAAATATACATGGCCGTAACGTATATGTTTAGTCATTATAGTTTTACCTAATGAATTTTAAATTTTATAACAGTGCTGCGACTTTCGCCTTACTGGGAAGAATTTACACTGAATTAGTCTTTTAATGTATTTAGTTTAGTTATCCGAGATCGAGAGACGTACCAAAATCTAATGAGTTCCTTGCCGCTGCTCCCTAAGCAGTAGTGTCAGGCTTCTTCTGTGTCTTTGCCTTTCTCTTCGGTTGGGAAGTCCTTCTTGAAGTGTCCCGTTTTACCACATAGGTGGCAAACTGTACGGGTTGCCACATTGGTGATTGGTGTAATGAACTCAACCGGGGTTCTGCAAACGCGAGCAGTATGCCCCAACATGTGGCACCTAGCACAATAGAGTTCCCAGTAGGCACCATGATGATGGTAGCTACACTTGCTGCAGTAGGGAAGATCTCCTAGATACGGTCTTCTTGGAGTCGGGAGGGAAGGATTGACAGGGGTATAGACTGCCTCAGCTCGTTGTCCATCGGAAGGTCCTTGAGCCGAGGTACTTCCCACCTCTATCTTGAGTTCTCTCTTTAGTGGGTTTGAGTGAGGTTCTTGGGTGGCTGAGTATGGAAGTGTTGGTTGATGCTGTCCTTTGCCAGGATTGGAAATCCCGACCGGGCCCTTGCTAACATTGGCGGTGTTAGCATTCAGGTGAGCCATGACAGCTGCTACGGCTGCTGAGACTGCAGCTTGGAACGTAGCTTCATCTAATAAGAGAGTAGGTTTCTTGCTTGGGGACTGATTGCGCTTCTTCGGTGGCATGGTTTTCCTACACGGAAAGGAATACAAGGCAATGAGAGACGATGATTAACCTTGGACATTTCTGTCTCGATCGCATTAGGCATAATTTTTCCTGTGCCTCGGGTACTGGTTGTTTGAACGTCGACCTACATCCCTATGATGTAGTCCTGGTAATCGGGGTTGGAGTATGTGTGAATATCCGAAAAGGCCATAAGATGCGAGTCGTTCCTACTAAGTTACCTTTTATACTGGGAAAGGTTTCACTCTCCGGCCTGGAGAGATTTGAGAACGGTTCGGAACGAACTGCGGAAAGAGAGGCTCATGAAAGTTCATGGCTAAGCACTCTCAATAAGGTGCGGGGACTCGCCCTAATCGCGTAACTGGCAACGGGAAACGACGATTTTCCTAACACATAGCGTGAGTAGTGTAACCACTAACTCACTAAATTGTATTATTTTATGGGTGTATTAGCGTGAGGAACACGAGGAAAAAGACACTTCTCGGGTCCCATGTACCAGTTCCCGCTGTCTGCCTCGTATCTTTGACTAGAATCGGCGTTGGTTTCCTTCGGGTAGTTTCCTAGGGTTCTCTTCTCGTATGGACATATTGAATTTCTACCTCGCCTTCCTTCTGATTCCAACTCTGGGTGTCATCACTTCATGATGGATGACTGGGAATCTCCGAAGTTTAGGCGAATTCCTCACCGATGTCCCTAAAAGAATATGGGCACTTGGTGCATTCAATAGTCTCGACCCAGTTCATTTATTTCCAAACAGGAAATCTTCTCAATGAACTTCTTCGGGGTCGAATTCAACTCTTCTGTCAAGCACTGAAGTGGGTAGGGTTTTCTACAGGGTTCGTGCGAGAATGGAAATGTCTAAAGAATCCTAAGAGATTATTAACATTTCACTGGATGATCCATATCGAGTCCTGCTACAATTACACAGGGTATACAAATCATATATAACTTAGATCCGATAGGCCTTCGAATATGTGATACTACTCTAGAACCACATCCCAACGAGGAAAAGGAAATAGAGTGAAACCACACATTCTTAGCCTATGGGATCCTTATTATATATAACCTTGGGAGTATACCGTCTATAGTTGTAGGTATATCAATAAGGATCTTTTTAGTTATTCACGCAAGGTTGTTTATGATTCCTAAAATACCCCTATGGTCTTTTAATTCTTGTTTGTTTTCTTATCTTCTGAATATAAATTCTGGGATTAGTGTGAATCTTTTAGAGTTCTAAAATACTCCTATAGTATTTTAACTTTATGTTTGGCTCTAACAAACCTAGTTGGTAAGTTTCAGACCTGTTGCACACCACTACCACTCCCGAGCACACGTTCATCGCATCTCGAATAAATGTAGTTGATCAGGTTACATTTATTCCAGCTTACGATTACATAACTGCCCAGGTTTGACTGTAGTGCTCAACGTCCGAAGACTTTTATTATTGTTCTTCTTGTGATACTTTTTGTTCAAGTGTTTAGATTCTGGATGTTATTATACTTTGGTAAAATATGGTTATATTTTAAAGTATAATTCTTGGTCAGAGTGTTTTATCCCTTTGTGTTTATAGGTTGTATATCTTTTATGAATTGATATACTTAGCTCACTATAAACAATGCTCTGATACCAATCTGTCACACCCCAAAACCGGAACGGCGGAACGTTCTGGGGTGGATGACGTCATGTCAAGTATCACAACACATGCATTATAGTAATCAAAGTACAACAAAACATTGCATTAATAGTAATAGTTTTACA
This sequence comes from Lactuca sativa, assembly GCF_002870075.4. Classification (NCBI taxonomy): domain Eukaryota; kingdom Viridiplantae; phylum Streptophyta; class Magnoliopsida; order Asterales; family Asteraceae; genus Lactuca; species Lactuca sativa. The sequence continues at coordinate 186,606,717 of NC_056631.2, read as the reverse complement.
TGGTTATATTACAATACATCGAAGTAATACAAGTAATAGAATGAATACAGCGTGGTACTAAGCTATCTTCATCAACAGCTCCGGGGATGTACCTGTCTAATGCTAACCTGAGAATACAAGTTATTTGAAAAGCGAGTATCAACATTTTACAAATGATGGTGAGTTCATAAGCATTTAGTGACATTTCATTCAAATAACTTAGTAAAGTAATAGTTTAAGAGATTTTAGTGTATTAGAGTCCTTTCCAGAAAATCCTATATTTTCTTTAATAAAAGCAGCCTTCTACCAAGACTGGTCAGTGATGTGGGGTGAAAAGTAGTTTTCCCTAAATTGCTATCATTATCAAAATACTGAATTTGATTATTGAGGAAAGCAAACGACATCAGGGAATATCATATACCTCAGCAGTGAGGACTGGTGACTAAGGCAAGGAACCATAGACTCCAGGAAAGTATCAAACAAACGACATGCCTGGTTCAGTCTACAAGTGGAGACACAGACCCCAGAAGGTACCAAATGAAAGGTACAACTAGTAGGGTCTAAAACAGTGAATACAGACCGCAGACAAAATCAAATGAAAGATTTCTCTAGCAAGGTCTAAAACAGTGAACACAGTGAATACCGTGAATATAGTGGATTCTGTGAATACAGTGGATACAGACCCCAGACAGCATCAAATGAAAGATACGTCTTGTAAGGTCAAAATAGAGATGACAGACCCCCGGACAGTATCAAATGAAAGATACGTCTTGTAAGGTCAAAACAATGTGACTCTGAAAATGAACTACCAGCATACAGTGTAAACAGCTGGCGAAATATTGTTACCTTAAAGCCATGAATTATAAGGTAACCCGGGATACTCGTAACCATACTAATCGACACTAGAGAACCAGACGCCCTACGAGCGTCTTGAGAATGTGACATTTGTCACCCCTTGGCTTGGTGGGCCGTGGACTGTAGCTAGCAGTCAGGGTGCGGGGGTGTCAATCCCGTATAGATCTATACACACAATGTCCGCTCTCCCTACAGGAGACTCTGGTTACCAACAAGACGACGGAGAAGGCCGTGTCCTGAAGATGCGTCCCAAATAGTGGGTAGAGACTTCCAAATAGTGGGTAGTGTGTAAGTGTTGAACTAAAGGTATAGACTTCCCAATAGTGGGTTTCTAATGTAAGTATAGACTAGAGGTAGAGACTCTTAACTAAACTGACTAGAGAATTCCTATGTGTCCGTACTCATATACATAATATATAACTAATGAGTCAAACGACCTTCGGACGGCCATCCGATCCCACCAGACCACATCTCAACGAAGAAAAGGAAATAGGGCAGACGAGCCTTCCTAAGTCTTTCAATCATTACTTATATGTACCTATATAAGCACAGACATACATCTAACTACGACTGAGTGTGTATCAAGTAGAAGTGATCTTTGTGAAGTAGAACTGTCTAACAAGTGAAGTAGAAGCGGTCGCAAGTGAAGTAGAAGTGTCGAACAAGTTTAAGCGTATCATGAAGTAGAGGCGACAATAAGTGAAGCAAGAGCGTATCAAGTATAAGTGAAGTAGAGTTGTTATCAAGTATAAGTGAAGTAGAATCGTATCACTAAGTAAGAGCGTGAATAAGTATAAGCGTCATCAGGTATAAGCGACTACAAGTATAAGTGAAAGCGTTACCGAGTAGGAGTATAAAATAAGTATAAGCGAAGCAGCAGTATTTAACAAGTAAAAGTATACGTCGAAAATGGAAATCTTTGATGAAAAGCCTTTATGTATAGAGAAAATCACAAATTGTATTCTTTTGTAAAATATGTTTAAAAACCTTAGAGAATCTTTCATAAACCAATTTAGAATGAATTTGGATAAATCAGTATAAGTAAAAGTTATGAAATAAGTAAAAATCATTATAGTGTCCTACTCGGTACAACAATATAAAGTCGTAAAATCTTGTGCATGCGGGTTATCAATCACATGTGATTGATATGATAACTGGCATGTTTAACTTGTATTCCCCCCTATAAAACATTTAAAAACATTAAAAGGTTCATTCAGGGGTATGAACTCACCTGGTGTAAGTAGGTCCGACGAAGGTGCCATTTGGGCGTTCGGTGTCACGCAAGGACTTGAACACACACAATGACCTATTTAACATATGATAACATATGTTCACATACAATTAGCATATTTAATACTAGTTAAACAAATATACGCGCTCACAGGAGCGGAAAACACTTTGGTTAAGTGTTTGGGTGTCCCGGGTAGCGTTTAAGGGTGTATATGGCTAAGGAATGGAGTTTACTCTCCAAGAGTAAACCCTTAATACCTAGTTTATGGCCCAAGGACTACTCACCATGAGTTTACGGCCGTAAACTCATGGTGATGTGTTCTAGGGTGTTTAATGCTTCTAGGTTGCTCATGGAATTATTCTAAGTACTTTTCATAAAAGGCATGAGTGGATTTAAGGTCTTTAAGGGCACTTTATAGGAGTTTACGGCCTACGGACACTCCTATGGGAGTTTACGGCCGTAAACTCTCATTCTTTGAGTTTAGTGAAGTTTTGAGCCCCTATTACCTTTCTAGCAATTTCTAATGGAGTGTGATGCCATTTTGGGGGATTAAAACCATGATTTGGGCATGTTTTGGGGAGTTTACGGCCTTGGTACCTACCTGGGCCGTAAACTCCTTTTGACCCTTCATTTTGTGGTGTTTAATTGATCCAAACCCAAAGGACAAGTCCCTAATTTATGTCTTAAGCCTTGATATGAATTTAGGGCACCCTTTAACATGTTTTTATGAGTTTACGGCCCTGGAACTATTTCTTGGGAAGCTTTGGCCGTAAACTCCTAAATGGAGGGTGTTTGACATGTTTAAGGTCCCCAAACCATTTTTAGATGATTCTAGGATTTATTCCAAGGCTATTGGTGGAGTTCTATGGCTTTTAAGCATGTAAAATGAGTTTACACCCCATGTTTGAGGGGTTTACGGCCCAAGATCATTCCTTGGCCGTAAACTCCTATTTGCTCCCCAAAATTCATGACTAGGGTGTTCTAAGTCCGGATTTGCAAGCCATAAGGTCGTATCTAAGTCCCAATGTTGGTTTGGAGGGGTTAAATTGCTTAAAAACCCACTTATTAAGTGTTTACGGCCCAAGCATGTTCCTTGGCCGTAAACACATGTTCCAAGTCCAATTCTATGCTATAAACACGAATCTTAATGTTTAGAGTAAGCTAGGGTAAGCGGACTTACAATTTGGAAGCGTTTGGTTGCGGATTCGGGGCGAAAACGGGTCTAGAGAGAGAGTATAGAGAGAGAGTGTAAAAAGTCTCTAATAGACTCCACTCACCCTTATATAGGGTTTTGAGTCGGGGCTCAGTGGGATTTTACCCGATACTGCCGTTAAACGGGGCTTTTGGTCGCACCCGATTTAGTGGTCGTAATAATAAAACTTGACATTTTCCAAATAAATGGAAATGTGTGTCCTATGTTTTTATTTCCTTTTATCACGACTTAACGGCATGTTAATTGCAACCAAATGGAATGTTTATTAAATTGACGCCCTCTAAGTAACGGAACTTTTATACAGTGGAATATTCCGTTAACGGTAACGGGGAAATGTAACGGAACAACTTGGGTTGTCACATTGTTCCACTTGATTTTGTTTTCCACTGGTAAATCGATTTGATACAAAAGGAACTAAGAGAGAGAGAGACAGAGAGAGAGAGAGAGAGAGAGAGAGAGAAAGAGGTCCTCTATTATTTTTTAATTGTTAAAATAAATAAATAAATATTAAATTTAAAAAAAATGAAAGAAAAAAGAAAAATAAATGCCCCAAAGGTATTATAGTCATTTCAATTTTCGAAGGGACTATTTTTACATACAAACTACTCTAAAAGGACCATGAATCCAAAAAACTCGGAGTTTGGACTAAAACCCCAAAAATTTGCATACTATAGGAACCATTTTTGCAATTTTGTCTTTATATATATATATATATATATATATATATATATATATATATATATATATATATATATATATATATATATATATATATATAAGGCTCCGTGAATGATCAAAATAAAGCAAACCTTCTCATTCGTCGTTGCACTCCATCCTCCCCCCCATGAAGATCAACGAAAACGTTGCACCACAATTGGTCGGGATAGTGTGCGCTGGCCATGATCATGGCCAGCTAGACCACAGAGCCGGTCGTTGTATGTATATGTGATGGGCTTAGTGGTGGGTATTGTGGATAACCTAAGTTTAAGAGTAATTTCACACGGTAGTTGTGTAAATCGCTTATGAACTAGTAGGGTCGGCCCTAGAGGGTGGGCAAGCACCCCAGACCTCTCCAAGTTACGATTAGTTTGTATATATATAATTGACAGCAAGAAGCTAAATATGCTTTTTGTATGAGATGGTTGGCACGCAGTTGCTTGAAGCCATGGGCTCCATGTTCGAATCTTAAAACCTTTTGTTTTGAAATTAATTTTTATTTGTCTAATAAGTTTCTAAAGTGACTTTTCAGTTTTCAAAGCAAGCTTTTTTACCATCTAATAAATCAAACACACTTCTCGGTTCCAAAAAACGAACTTTTGATTTTAGGGCTTTTTCCATTTAAAAAATTGATTAAGCATTTATACTTCATTGATCAAGCTACCTTCTCCGTTCTATAGAAATTGATAGTATACAAATCAGAAAATTAGATTCGAGAGACGAATCTGATTTCATGCAAATGCAAGGCTGCAAGGGTAAGACTTCAAATCTTATTTCACTGAACTCTCAAGAGCTTACATCATATAGATCTAGAAGAAGTATGGGAGAGACGGATCTCAGGATGATTATATTAATGTTCTTTTTTTTTAGTTAAATCGTAAACTAAACTGATTTTGTGATGGATCGTGATCATATCATGTTTACTTTTTTTTTTTCCATGAAATAGTTTTATTTTAAAAGATTTTAGGTGAGCTAAACTAAGATTATTCATGTCTTAGCTCAAAATGTTGTGGCTATTCTGGTGAAGATATTCGGTTCAGAGACCTGATCTTCAAAAATCAAAATGGTTATTTTGGACGAAAAAAACAATTGAAGCCTTGTCACTTGGAATATTCTCAAACTTTTCAGAGGTTTGGGTAGTTCCTTTTGATGGATAACCAATACTTGGCTGCTATTTTTGGTGTTGCACCCAAACTATGTTGTTATTTTTGGTAAAGGCTTTAAACATGGTTGCTTTTATTATCAGTGTGTGTTAATTAACAACTAAATCAATGATTTTAAATCAATTAACATTGGTTTGTTGGCAAAAAAACGTTTAAACTATAAAAATATTAGAAAGTTTTTTATAGTTAAAAAGTTAGTAGAAGAACTATTTTAAGGTAAGCATTAAATAGTTGGTGATTTAAGAGGCTTTTTATTTTATTTATTTATTTTTTGTCCTGGGCCTCACATGTTTGGACCGGTACTGTAAACTAATTGTTTTTATTGTATGACATGTTTGCTTTAATATTAATGCCGTTTCAGAAAAAACTTTAAAAAATAAATAAATAATGATTATAAGGTATTATATTCGTGTAGTCCATGATAGAGTATCCCTCGTCTCTATTCCCCCACCTACCACAAGACAAAAATAAATTACGATATATTATTAAGCTAATTATTTTTAATTTAAGAGAAGTTAAATATTATCAGGTTACATTCCATAAACTATGTAGACAGTAGGTCTTGCCTGACAACCGCTTTTTTAATTTTATATTTATATTTAAACAAGTTTTAATACTAAACCAAAACGTGCGTTTGATTCCATGTAGCTTCTATCTCTAATACTTCTCTTCTAGATGAGGATAACATTTGTTAAACCCATTGCATAGTTTTTTAATCCTTAATGGTTTCTCAAAACCTATTGCATAGGTTTCTAAAAGAAAATTACAAAAAAAATCCTTAAAGTTTAGTTCTATTAATATAAAAGTCATATATATATATATATATATATATATATATATATATATATATATATATATATATATATATATATATATATATATATATATATATATATAGGGTTAGATTATTTTGTTTCTAATAACTATTGTGTGCCAAAATGCACAAATTTTGACCATCGGATGGAATATAATCAAAGGTCATGATCTGAGGGTCTATGATAGTAGAATATAATAGCATGTATCATATAATCACACAAATTTGAGCATAAGGGCATTTTAATCAATTAACCTATATTAAAAAAGGAAATTTTCGGATTTTTAGGGATAATTAATTCCTTTATTTTTAAAAATCTGAATATTTAAAATTAAAAATCCGATTTTATTCTGTCAGAATGATAGAATTTTAACCATAAACCAGTAAATATATTTTTCGATTTATTCTGTCAGAATGACAGAATGTCAACCATAAACTAGTAAATATATTCTGAAAAAATATACAAAATCGATTCTTGAACTAATAATATACCAAATAATTACATTGTATGATTGTGATTCATTGAATAATAACAAACATTCTGAAAGAATAACAAGTATAATTCTTAAAAAATAACAACATTCTTAAACAATGAGTGTGATCATTCTTTAATTCATTCTTCAAGCTTTTCCTATCACGTCTTCAAGCCATTCTTCAAGCCTTTCCCTGCATTTTTTGGTTGTCTAGGTCTAATCAATTTGCAGGATTATATGTGAAGAATATTCCACTTCTTCATTCTGAAAGTTCTTCATTCTGAAAGAATAGTAGCATTCTTCAAACTAAAGCCCTTTTTATTCTAAAAGAATATTGCCCTCATTCTGAAAAAAAATTTAGGTTAACATTCATTTGGTAAATCAAACAAGTTATATTCCTGTATGTGAAAATCAAAAATTATAAAGTTTGAAACCATTTAAAGCTAATGTTTGCAAACCTTTAAGTATTACTTAATTAACTAAAATATTAAAAAAGAGAGAGAGAGAGAGAGAGAGAGAGAGAGAGAGAGAGAGAAAAGAAGACAGCATGGAAGGGATTTGTTGTCATATCAACCAAGCTAATGTTGATATTCACATGCAAACAAACAATAAATCATCACAAATCAAGGAATGTAAATGGAATGGAATGGAAACATGGAATGTAGTCAGTCATTACCTTAAGAAGGTGCTGTAACATAATAAGCAAGACCACCAACTGGAACAGATTTCTCAGAGTATTAAGATTCCTTCCATTTTCCCAACATATTAACCAAGAAATCCCCACTTTACTTTCTGTGCAACAACTGAAAAGGAACAACAACAACAACAATATAAGTAATTATTCAATTCAACAATACAAGCAACATTCAAAAGAAATGATATCAGAAAAAAAAATTGATTCATTTGGATATAAATCAGAACACTTTCATCCACAAGGAAAAAAATAAACAGGTGTATATGACATACCTGTAATCATCAATGACCAGGATAAAATGATGAGGTCGAATAAGACCTTCAGTATTACATAAAATATGATTAATTTGTCTACACATTGTTCATCCATGGAAGCTATTTCAAACACCCTATTCATGTTATCGCTACTTTGGAGTAGAATCAATCAAAAGGGAAAATCCTAACAAGTTGAGTGGATGGTGGTATAGAGCTCGACCCCTAAATTTAAAACCTTAGGAAATCTAAAACAAAAGAAACTGTTATAACGGCGTATTGTATCGATTGAGGAGCAATTGATTTGAGATTATGATCGATTTTGCTACAAACCAAAAAACAAACAGAAACTATTACCTGGAGGGTAGTCACCGGTTATTGGGTTGCACACGAAAATTTCTTAAGCCGCCAAAATTGCTTAAAATACATGCTTACCTGGTGTTGATGGGAATATACCAAACTTCAATCGGTAGTTTACGGTGGCAAATTCGAAGTTTCGACCTGTGATTGCCTTAATTTAGGGTTCGACGGAGGAGCGCCGATGTTTCACAATGACAAAAACAAGAATGATGAGGGTGAAATCAAGCAGTCGACGGTGTGTGTTTGTTTGTACCGATGGTGAGGAATGAAGTTGCAGACCTAGCCCCTTCTCATCTTCATCGCCATCGAGACTGAAAAAAAAAAGTGAAGGATTACCAGAGAATATTGATTCAATGGTTACGTGTGTGTTTTTTTGTGTGTGTGAAGACCATTGATAAATATACGGTGTTTTTTACCTTAAATTTAGGGTATATATTAATTGAATTATGATTTTACCATAATTAAATATACTAAGTTTACCATTATACCCTTTTTTTAATTTATTTAATGATTTATTATTTCCTGAATTCTCATTGGTGCATACATGCATACAATAGTTGTTATAAACATTTGAACCTAGCTTTCTCTCTCTCTCTCTCTCTCTCTCTCTCTCTCTCTATATATATATATATATATATATATATATATATATATATATATATATATATACTAGCCGTTTACCTGCACCAAGCGACGGGTGAGCGGAGAGCACGGGGTGATTAAAAGTTTCTTTTTGGTAAATAATTATTTTCCTTTCGTGTGGGTGTTGATGATATGCTTTCGTTAAATCGGTTTATTTCGTGGAATAGTTATATAAGGAAACATTTCATGTTCCAAAGAACGTTCTTAATCAACATATATAATTACTAACCGAATACATATCAATAGTATTATGGGCTCACAATCGTATTTTATATATCACATAAGAATTTATGATACATCATTATTTAAGGTATAAAATCATCGATTTAGTTTAAAATTTTAAGACTTTAAGCTCATGAAAGCAAGAGCAAAAATAGATAAAGCAAAAACCAATGTGAGATTTATTTTTAATTTGTGAAACCAAATGAACTTTTTTAATCATCACCTTCTATGATTAACTTAATTGGTTTAACAGATGGCAAAATTTGGGGTTAACTTAAGTCCCGTTTGATAGTTTCTGTCTGAAAAAGTGTTGTCTGGTAAAGTGTTGTATGGGAAAGTTTTCTGACTGGGAAAGAAACTATGTTGTTTGATTGTATACCTGATTGACTGTGCTAAATGATGAAAAAAAATAGTAATTCAATAAAAAATAAATTTAAAAAGGTTATTTAAAAAAATTAATAATCTAAGAAAGAAAGAAAGAGACAGGGTTTGGTGCATAATTGTCTTTCCAGCCCATTCAGCCAGAAAGATATGATTTTGGGACTTTCTGGGAAAAACATATCTTACCGGGAAAGACCCATTTTTTGTGCAAATCAAACAGTCTTTCCGGTCCATTCAGCCAAAAAGATCTGTTTGGACCTGAAAAAATACGTATCAAACGGGGCCTTAGTGAATTTTATTTTAATTTAGATTTGAGTGGAAGGATATCACCCAAAAAATCAGAGTGCACAACATAAGGAAAAATCAATGTGATGACATGCTTAATAATTCACTTCAACAAACCAAACACATCATTAAAATTTTCTACAAAAAACAATGTGAACTAAGTACAGAAAAAAAAAAGATAGAAATTGAAAACATCAAATAAACATTCATAAATAACAATATAAATCAAAATTTCTAACTTCTCCATGCTAAAACAAAGTCTACACTTGTAGTATATGCTAAATTGTTCCAAAAATTAAAATAGAGCAAGAGCATGCATACATCCGAACATTCTTTGAAACCCGATTCTACCTCTCAAAACATGAATTACACCCAAGATGTTCAGACCGGTCCATATTAGACTCCGTCAGGCGTGAAAAAATCCAATGGACTGGTCTATGTGCAACTCTACTTACATCATCTGTGACCGTTTGTGAATCATGTCCATTTGCTATAACATAACCTTGATTTGTTACAAAAATAAAAAAGAACCACCACTGAGTTAAAATATTATAATTATTATCTCAAGAAAACTTAAATATGAAAAAGTAGCTATGGCAGCCATACTAACTACATCCGTTTCCATTCATACAGGAGAGATTCCATAACATATACCCTCACCTAGCTTCCTTTCTATTCCATAACAGCACGCATCACACCTTGGGTACTGGTAGTAGCCTTGGCATGATTTGATTTTAATCAACATGGATACTTGTAGTAGATTTTTTTCCTCACATAGTCAACAAAAATGCAAGTATCCAAATGACAAACTTAACAAACCTGCATTGATTGTTAACAAAAAGTAAAAGCATTTGAGATTTTGTGTCTCCACCCAAGCTATACAAAAGAGACAGATTTCATACCAATTTTTTACCGATTCAAAATTCAACTCTATTTGGGCATCTTAAAACGGGAAATTAAAGCCATGTCTACATTATCAGCAAGCACCTATCATAATCACCTAAAATAGTAGAGAAAATGAAAGATGGACATACTAAAGAAACCTGAGATTTACTTGTTACACTGGCCTTTTTTTCGAGCTTGGTATACATTAAGTCGAATTACCTATTAACCCAACATAGTAGAAGCATGAAAACATAACGTATATTCAAGGGTCAGAACTTGTGCCCATAAACCATTTAGTTTCCATTGGATGAGGGATAAACAATTTTTAGCAACATACTTGTGACAACCCGAAATTTATTCCGTTGCTGTAACCTATTTCCGTTAATAGAATATTTTTATTTTCATTATTGTTATTAAGATTTCTGTTAACATTTGGGTTAGACAAACCAATTAATGTTTTATTTTATTTTAGTGTCGATATGAAATAAATAAAAAAAACACGTGTAATACCCTCAAAAGTATTTGAGAAAAATTTTAGTTTACGACTAAGCTGGGTCACGACCATTTAATCGGGTAAAATTTTAAATTTCGTTTAACGTCAGTATGGGGTGGATCCCCACCTGGCCGCCAACCCAAGCCCTATATAAGGGATGAGTGGCTTTCACTTGAAACTTTTCTCACTCCTAGAAGCTTTCTCTCTCTACTCTCTCTCTCTCTCTCTACAAGTGGATTTAGCCAAGAAACACCTCATTCAAGCTCCAAATCCGTAAGTAATCATTCCTAGCTTGTTGTTTTGCTTTGTGTTCATGCAAATTAGGGATTTAACCACCCAAAATACCTTAAAAACTAGATTTTATGGTTTGGGAACACCTCCCAAAACCGTGAACTCCCTTAAGGGGGTTATGAAGCCCCAAAATCCCTCCAACACCCTTCTAATGCTCATCTTTGACTTAGAAACTTGCATGAATGAAAGTAGAAACCCAAAATCATGCCGTTAAAGGAGTAAACATGAGTTTACGGTCCTTGAACATTCATGAACCGTAAACACCAAAAAGGGTGTTTTGGTGTCCCTAACTCCTTCCTTGGCATGTTTAAGGGACTAGAAACTTGTATGAATGAACCTAGAACCACAAATACGAAGGATAAGAAGTGTCCAAGGGTTTACGGCCGTAAACCATGGTGTTCACGACCATAAACTCCCAAGGAGTGGTCCAAGGACCGCAAACTCCAAGGGAGTACCCCTTTTGAACCCTAATCACTTCACAAGCCTTGGATTTAACCTTAGAACCCTTTCTAGTGATGTAATAGACCTTTAAGCACACAAATACACTTCTCCCATGAGTTTACGGCCGTAAAATCATGGGGAAATTGGTCCCTCAACCGTAAACTCACCTAGGGTGAGTATTTGAGGAGTAAACTCCACAGTGAGGCCTTACACTCCTTCCTTGCAACCCAATAGCCTCCTAACACTTGACCAAAGCGTTTTTCTTCGCATTAGGATGTCTATACGTGTTTAATTAGTGTTTAGTCACTAATTATATGTAAACATATGTCTTCATATGTTTCTAGGGTCATAGTGTGTTCAAGTCTTCACTTGACACCTAGCATCCTACCCGACATTCCATCCACTCCACTCGTTGCATGTGAGTTCATACCCCTTAATTAACCTTTCAAATGCTTTTAAATGCTTTTATGGGGGGGGGGGGGGGAATACAAGTTGAATCTAGAAATTTGTAGTATTAATCGCACGTGATTCGTAACTTACAATCAAAAAAGGGATTTCTATACTTTTAACCGTTTTGCCTTCAAAAACTGTTTTCAATGTTTATCAAACTCATTTTCATGTTAAATTTTTATAAAAACTATTTTCAAACTCTTTTAAATTCCTTATGTTTCTAAAATATATCCACACCAATATATTTATATAAGTAAGACTTGAAGGACTTAGGACTGATAGCTCACCTTATTACCTATTCTTGTTTGATTGGGGTCTTAGGATATATTGTTATCTGTCCGACTGTCATTGAATTCTTAGTTATATATTGTATGTATTTGCGTTGGATATGAATACCTCTGCTTATTTCAATATTTATGAGTATCCAAGAACGACTGCAACATGTCAGTTAAGTCTAATAGGTATAGTTAAGGTTTACCACTCCTCGCTACCATTACTATGATACTTACCATAGTTAGTGCTATTATGAGTCGCTACATGTTAAGTACTATACAGGAAGATTACTATATGCTATAACAAAAGAATATTAAATACATTATACCGAGAAGCACACTATACACTAATACAAGAGAACATACTAAAACAGAATGTGAGACACTATCTCTCTATACGGCACTTTACTGCGCCTTAACCATGTAACCTTAGTCTCCTGGAGGGAGAGCGGGCTCTACATGTATAGATCTATACAGGGCAGACACTCACACATCCCGACTGCTAGCTACAGTCCGATCCGACTAGGCCCAGGGATGATAACATGCTACCACACTACATATGACCTGGAGGTGTATTAAATACATATCGCTACCTAGAGTCTGCGGTTAATTACCATCCAGTCGGCAGTAACACTGCTACAATAATACATTATTTTCCTATTTACTTTGTTCAAATGAAGTCCAAATTATATTTTTATAATTATGAGTCTAATTGGGAAAACTTTTACACACTCAAAGGATCAAACTTACAAGTAACCAAGTCTTGGCAGAAGACTACTTTTATTAGAAAATATAGGATTTTCTGTAGATTCACACTATTTTCAAATTTAATAACAACTTTCATGTTATACGAATGTAAACATTTTTATACAAGCAATGCCACTAAATTCTTATGAACTCACCAGCTTTATGCTGATACTCGTTTTCAAAATAACTTGTATTCTCAGGTCGACAATAGACAGGTACAGATGCAGTTTTTGAGAAGACAGAGCGCATACAAGACTCCTCTTTATTTTTTATTATACTTTTGGTGTCTAACAAACTGTACAGAACACGCTTGTATTACAATTACTATATTAATGCAATAGATGTTGTTGCTTGTTTTTACTATTATGCATTGTTATGATACTGTAGATGACGTCCTCCACCCCAGAACGTATTCCGTCGTTCTAGGTTTTGGGGTGTGACAATACTCAATTTTATTTGTTGTTCATGTACAAATGTCATTCACAACCTGAAGATAAGCAAATTGCCCATATCAGAAACATGCAAGAAGCAAGGGCAAAACCGTCCACCAGGGCCATAAATCTCACCAACAGCTAGAAGAAAGCAAGAGCAAACCATGAAATGCATCTTATGAACTGTTAAGCAGTATCTGTGGAGATTAATAATAATTGCCATCAACATAAGCATCCAAGAGAGGAAGACTTTTGCTGATGGTTTGAATAATTTAGGTTCAATGTTGATTTTCATAGTTAGAGGTAGCACCATGTACTTGAAATGTTCAACATACCAATATTTTCATGAATTCGAAAAAAGGAATCTCATGAAAATTGGCCGAAAAATAAGAAACAATGAAAAATGGTCCTTTTTTATTTTTATGTTCTTTCTCCTCTGCCTTTTCACATTAATCAAATAACACGGACAACAAAGTATAACAAATAATTTCAAACTTGAATTAAATCTTTCTCATCAGTTTTCTATCTTGCTAGTCAACACCCATCATGATAATTTAATACTCGATCAAACTTTATCAATAAATATCAAAAAATGTCACAATAAATTCACACATTTTATAGAGGTTTGCAAACCAGATATTGGAAATGAAATATAATATGGTCATCCCAAAAAATGGATTGTATTTCAATATTGATCAAAAAAATTAAGTTGCTTCAAAGGTTTAAAATGGACTTGGTTTCATTAAGGCATTTCATCGAACAGTTGATATGCATATTTTAAAATAGTGCCTATAAAACTGTTAAACTTGTCCTTTAAACCAAAAAGATTAAAAAAATCATAAAATGATTTGTTCAAGGTAAAATTATATACAAAGATTGATCAAAAAAATTAAGTTGCTTCAAAGGTTCAAAATGGACTTGGTTTCATTATGACATTTCATCGAACAGTTGATATGCATATTTTAATATAGTGCCTATAAAAACCTTAAACTCGTCCTTTAAACCAAAAAGATTAAAAAAAATCATGAAAGGATTTGTTCAAGGTAAAATTATATACATTTAAACATATTTTTTCTTTCTTATATTTATATAGATAGAAGATAAAATAAACCGAACAAATAGAAAGGTAAAAAATGGAACCTTTTTAATCCGATTAGCAGAGAAAGGGCCTGCAGTCAGGAAGAAGAAGAAGAAATCCACAGCCAATATAGAAAATTGAAATGTCCAAGAACCCAAAATCGAAAAAATATATCAACATAAGGCTAGAAAACCTAAATCGCTTTAGGTGCCTCACTTGGTACTACCGGACATAGGAGCAATGTTGGTGACTTGGTGCATGAAAACAAGTGTTTCGCTAATAGTGTCAGAATTGGAAAAAATGATGTTCGATTTGGAACAAAAAAACATAGTGTCAAAATTGAAAGAAAAATTAAACTTATTGTCACAATCGAAAAAAGGTGAAAACTTAGTGTTTTTTATGGAAAAAAATTTTCAATTTTGACACGTCAGCATGTCAGCATGTCACATAATCAAAACTTATACGTCATCATGCCACGTCAGCATGTAACCTGGTTGACCGATTAAGTGATCAGAATTATAACAAATTGGAAAACATAGTGTCAAATTTGAGACAAAAAAACACGGTGTCAAATTAGAATTTTGGTGTAAACATAGTGTTTTTTTTTTTTGCTATTTACCCTTTTATTTATTCAAATATATTAGAGTATAATTACATTATGCAGAAGACATGATGCGAATGCGCATGTGTAAAGTCGAAGCATGCCCTTCTCACGATTCAAGGAAATACCTAAAATCATTTATAATCAAGTGAGTAAGCACAGAGCTTAGCGAGCTTTCCAAAATATCATATGTCATAATACACATACTTGCATACAAATAATGGCTCATGACCTTTCGCCGAACCACCAATTAGTTTATGACATTTTGTCGATCCACAAATAATATGTGTATTTAAACTTACAACTTACATGTCATTTCTTCATCAACAACCGAGTCTATATGCTTCCAACATATCACCGTTTCGCCCTCGACCTTGAACTAAACTGTAATAAATCAAGCATATCACATTTATGCACATGGAGACTACTCTTTGGGCTCTACCAATACATGCACATATAGACTATACATTCTACTAGCTATATATCATATCAAACATGGATATCTATTATAATACATTGTATAGTGAGATAACTCACCTGGACAATCACTCTAAAGATAAATAGCTATATGGCCGATCCTACTGGCATGCAACACGTCTATCAAGTATTAACATATAATACTATAACTTATTAATATCTATGGAAATCTGGTAAAAGTTTGATTCTCACTAATTCTTAATATACTTTCGTGGCTATCAAATAAGGATCAAACAGGCAGGAGAGTTGGGAGGCAGGATCATTTTGACATATAGCTTTTCTGAAATCTAACAACCAAGCCAATGTACCCGTTCTAGACAACTCTCCTGTAAGTAGACCAATCGGAATATTTTACTAGAATAAATGACTAGTCTTGTACTTATAGGTTCCTAATAACGACTATAAACATAATTATAAGTTACCCTAAAATCATAGTAAGCATAGCTCAACCTATGGAGATTTATAAATAAAAAAATCCAAAAGATAGCAAGCAAGACTTCGACCCGACAACTTCTATTTCTCCAGGCTCTTTGTTGGTCCAGAGTTTCAACAAAGTGATGTTTCTTAGACTCCCGAGATGCCTCATAAATCAGACGAGAGAAAGACTAGAGAGAGAAGGTTTGGTGTGAGAAAGAAAGAGGCCCCAAGGTATTATTGATAGACATTTTTTAGGAGGCGTGACACGCCCTTTCCATAGGCGTGTCACACCCTAAGGCAAAGTTTATCCTCTGCTCTGCTTCCATGTGTCGCTTTTCATGTGGTCTACGCCTCCCCTTCTAGAAGTTGAGCACGCCACATGTGGTTAGGTACAGATATTAGAAAAATCGTATCCTTCTCATAGGAGCTCCGCTTTCGACATTCTTTATATCCACGTGTAGCTGTCAGCGAGTGCTACAACTTTTATTTAGACTCAATCGACTAATTATTATTCTATTTTTAATCCATATTTTTATAGAGCTTTGGATTATTAAAATCCGTTTAACAATCATAGCTATTTCATACAGAATCTGTTCTCAACTCTCTTTATATCAACATGTTTGTATATACGAGATCTTCAACTCTCATTTACATTCTTTTGGCTAACCATTAACCGATCTAAATTTCAATTTCAATGTCGCGTACTATCGTACCGAAACTTTGAAAAATTATTACTACGACTTTTGTTTAGACCACTTAGGCTAAAAGGTAATATATCTCTACTTTGAATTCTACAAAGAAATATTCATATTAAACTCTACTGTAAAGTGAAAAATAGAATGTTACAACTCTTCCCCACTTACAAAGATTTTGTCCATGAAATCCTACTCCTAGCGCAGCTTATGATCATTCCTACAAGTCATCTTATTGGAGTTATCAAGATCAACTCGTGATCTAGCCAATGTTGCCGTATCGATAATCCCCGTATAACTTCATTTTTTACCTTAGATATACTCCTGAACTCCTAGTGAGGTCTTCAAGAACTGGTAATTCGTCAGTCTGGACTTTTAGAATTTATGCTCTATGATGCACAATCTCCTTCAAATGTAAAATTTCATTTCATTCCTGTGACTAGAAACACTTCCATCTCATTATTAAGCAAGTAACTAGTAGAATTTACATATGACCTTGTAACATAATCCATTTTCCGGAACATGCCTTTATAAAAGGTTTATAGTATACCATCCTGGCTTTGTGTTTTATGATACCTTTCTATGGTATATCCTTAAAACACACACGATCCTACATTACAAGTAGTCCTTCTACCTAGTTGAAGTGTTCTAACAACCTAAAAATTAACCAAGGCTACCATAACGGTTTTAATGGTGTTGGATCTATATACCCAAGAATCAGTATGGAGTGATATTGATAATAATATATGATCATATAGGGTCACACCTTTATCAATTTGGCACATTTTGTATATTTATTATTAATATGATTATTAATAAATAATATCGATTCTTGTATTTTAGTTAAGGAATAATTATTGTTTTGTCAAAATAATAATTATAAGAGAGTATAACTAGTTATTATTTCATATGATATGAATTAATAAGTCACGCCCAATATTTTGGACTAGTTAGATTCTTTTGTTTTTTACCTAAAGACAAAGTTTATATTTTATAAACTTGGAGTTTATAAAAAATAAAGAATCTTACTTTTTAAAAGGCATAATGATAGTGTAGGAGATTGCTTTTTCAACCTTCCACCTTTTGTCTCCCATGCTTCTAAAAGCTACCATTACTTTAGATTATTTTAAAGGTTAGGCCTTACTTTTCATGGGCTATATAAGAGATGCATGAGGCTTTCATTTTTGCAAGAGTGAAGCTCTTCTTTCTCCCCTTCTTTTCTCTCTAAATCTGTGAGCATGAAGATGCTCTTTTCTTTTGAAGTTTGGTGCTTTACTTTGGTGTTTAGAAGACCACTTGAGTTGTTCTCCTTTAGTGCTTATTTGATTTAACCACTTAAAGGCTTTAGACACTCAAGAATACAAAAAGGAAACTAGCATTTCATGGTGCGTTACTCTTGATGGTGGATACTTGTAAAGAAGATCATACACTTTGATCTTTTGTTATCTTCATCAACACCCCAAAACCAAGTGGGTTCAAAGGCTTCAAAGGTTATCTCTAAAACATCCTATGGTTGGTTTTATTTCATTCTAACCTCTGTAAATGGATCCATGATGGTTCGGTTTTGTTATGAACTAAAAATAAACTTGTTATTTTTAAAGTCTTCCATTGCCATTTTTTGTAAAAAAACAAACTTTTATTTCGTATCAAAACCCAACAAATGGTTCGAACACTCTATAACCAATACTCTAATATTAGTGACAGACTTATTCTAAGGCTTGATCATCTTTTAAACTACCAAATCATAATGAGCACTAAGTCACCAATATCCTTCTCAAAAGGCTCTAACTATTGGGATTAGGATGCCAAATCGCTCTTGTCATCATCCCTATTAGGCATGAAGACACACAATCAACCCTTAGGTGGTCTTGAAGACTCAAAACTATTTTTCCACTACCCTAAAAGGAAACCAACCCTCCTTCTTCCTAGGAGTCTTATTAATCAGAAAAGGTCTTTGCTACTTGAACTTTTGAGGCTACAACCGATCTGAGGTCCTCAATCTACATGGTACGGATGCTAAAGTCTAATTGTCATCTTATGTCAACCTATGACTGTTGAAAATTTATCCTAGTTTTATATTAACTCTTACCCATATCAACAAAAGGGGTAACTAAAACAAACATGTTGCCTACCCACGAAGACCTAAGATAATAATGACAAATAGGTAATTGCACTCGATGACCTATCTAACATGAGCCTTAACTGAATGAATGTACCTAGGAAATTTAAACTAGTTGCTTATGATCCTTTTGTGTTCTCTACCAACTGAAACCTTGCATCTAAAATTTTGAACAGATCTGTGACAATATCCTATCGTCTTACTGCAAAACTAACACTCAGAGGAAATCCTTAGATATTTCCTTTGACAATATTACAACAACATCTTAACTGATGAGGTGTCTCTTCAGCTGAATCTCCAACAAGTACCACTTCTTATGCAAGTCTTAACGAGTATTTACTCATAACCCTAGCCTCCACTTCTTATTTTCGAAAGTTCATAGGTATACCTTAGGTTTTCTAGTTTCCTTAATTACAATTTTAAAACATTTATGCAAGTCTTAGATTCAGCAACTACCACGTCTTAGTTAAACCCTCATGGCTTAAAATTTTCAAAAGGATAGGGTTCTTGAAACCCTAGGCTCCACATGATAGGTATCCCTTAGGTTGTCTAGTTTCCTTAATTAAAATTTTAATGCCTTAAAACTTGGATAATTAAAAACCTAGTAATCCTAAACCCTTATTTTTGAAATTTAGAAAGGTTATTGGGATTACAATTAAATTTGAATTTATTTTATTAATTGTTTAATTGAAGATAATTATTTAATCCCTAATAACTTAAATTTGAATTATTTTATTGTTTTTTTAATTGAAGATAATTATTTAAATCCTTAGTAATTTAAATTAATTAAATTGGTTCATTAAAGGATAATTGGTAAATCATGAATTTGTTAAAATTAAATAATTAATTGTTAATTTCAAAAATTAGTTTTAAACCTAGTAATTTTGAAAAGTTTTAAAATACACCTTATAATATATATGCTTAAATGTTTAATATATCATACGTATAAGAAATGTCAGTCAAATCGCTAGTACGCCTCATTCATGAAACCATACTAGAAGGGGATATAAGGAAACAAACTATAAAATGACCATTGAATGGGTGTCTATTCTCACCCACCGCTTCCTTCTTTGTTGGAGGGTCATTAGCTAAATGGATTTGATATGACATAACCTCATTAAAAGTATTATGCTATATAGTACTAGAACCAACTTTAAAAATCTCACTCTAGTTACTTTAGGAAAAATGAGAAATATGTGCTAATCCATGAAAACGCACATTGTTTCTTTCTAACTTGTTAGTGGAGCGTGCGAGGTTAACTAGCACACTAATATGGGACTATAAAGATGAAATGATGAACCAACTCTTGTTTATAATTGTTGATGGAGCGTGTATGGTTAACTGGAACATCAACGAGAGATTATAAATCGATCGAGGGTGTTTGAACAGGTTTGCATGATTATTCACATCTTAATTGTGATCATCAGCATCCCAGTCACAATTTGTAAGAGCATAATCTGAGATTAAACATGACATTGATGTTTCAATGAAAATCTCAAAATAGTTTATACCTACCTAAAATAGTTTTGTGATATGACTACGTCATCCTTCTTCATATTACAAAATGAAAATATAGATCCTAGCCTTAATTTAATTATGGTTTAATAACTGGCGATTAAAATCAACTAACTTGAATTCTCTCTTCTCCCAACTTTAGATGTCTTATGAAGATAGAAATGGTCTTCCTCATTCTTACGGAAATGGTTTTACCAAATCTTTTGGAGATGGTATTCCACATTCGAGTCAAGGTGAAATTGTTTTCCCTTCTTTAGGAAATCATGGAATTGGACAATGTCTTTCTTCAACTCTTCCACCTCCTCATCTTGTGATTCCCTAACGTCACATTTTCCTACAGTTGAAATATATTAAACGAAAATCAATCCCTATTGGCATGTAAACATAAACATGGAAATTATATGTGTGCACATGTTCTGAAAATGAAATTGTGCATTGGAAAATTGGAGAGAATGTGTGTCTTATTTCCAAAGGAGCAAGTCGCTGATTTGGTTCTTCTTTCGCTTCCAAAGTCATATGGTCAGTTCACTAAGAACTTTTGTATGATCAATATCAATGTGACCCTAATTGATGTGACCCAAATGTTGAAAGTTTCTGAAGCATAAATGCTTAAGAACACAAGTAAAGCATAAATGCTTGAAGGATCTAATCCTAAAAGTTCATTAGACATTGATAAGGGTAATCAAGAAAAGGTTTCTCTTCTCAGTGGAAAGGAATCGACCAAGGTCAAGAAGTTTGATCAAATGGTAAAGAGAAAGGATCATTTTAAAATCGTTCCAAATGTTGACCCCAATAAGATTATTTGTTTCTACTACCAATTGAAAGTACATTGGAAGCAAAGCTTCCCGAAATACCTAAAAGATCTTAGAGAAAGTAAAGTCAATTCATGGGACTCTACTTCAGGTAAATTCATTATCTTACTCCATAAGTTCCTAATCTTAGATTCTTAGTACACAATGTGATGATCCCATTATGATGGTATTGTAGAATCTAAAAGAAAGAAGGAAGCTTGAGCAAAGTGAGCTAAATCTGATTATGAGAAATGGACTTTGGTTAAATGGTTCGATGGTCATAATTTTGAGCTACTACTAGAGAGTAAGGTAAATTTAATAGATTTATATTAGTATTCGGAGATATCTAGAAATATAGTTTTTCATTTTATGCATTGTAAGAACGAGTTCTAATTTTCTTTTTAGGAATAAAACGAAGTTTTGGTTTATGAAGTTACCTTATTTTTATTTCCTTTCAATGTGTTGGTTATGTTTTTGACAATGGCAATATTATTGGTGGATTCTAGAACGTGCTTGTGGCATTATCATTTTTGACCATGTGAAATGAAATTTCATCACCAAGTTTCAATTGGACTGAAACTTGGAGTCATTCAATTTGAAATTGCATGATGTATGAGAATGTTTTTCATTGGAAAATTATGAATAATTCATTGCTCACATGTTTATGTGATGCAATTAGAGTATGAACTCTTCAGATCCACCACAAAGGACGATAACTCTATTCGTCATTATTTACTGATGCTTCAGAAAATATGATTATGTTAATAGGATTAAACAGAATTCTAATACTTTTGAAAAGGTTCAAAGAGTGGTAGAACGAATAAAAGAATCTATTAGGAAGAAAGATACAAGATGGTTTCAAATTATATGAATAAGAAGAGGAATCAAACATTGTGTGAAATGGTTCGATTATAGATGGGTCTTGCTTTGTTCCAATCAAGTTTTAGAGCCATGCTTTAGTAACTGTAAATCGTATCTTGAAACTCATTTGAAACAATGAAGGATGATAAAACCTCATAATATATGGAGTAAATAATGATTTCCTTACTCTAGCACATTTATAATTGGAGTTCTGATGTTTTCGTTGATCGAGAAACAAAAGATAAACTGAGTCCTATTCTATGGAGTGTTTTCTCTTTAAGAATCCGTATAAACATTTGAATATTTGTTTTAGCTCATAAATGAATGTTCCTCGAGAATGGGATCAATTAGGGTACCATGAAGAAAAGCGTTATTGACGTAGAGCTGATGAAGAGACCAACCATTAATGATGGCCAAAGATAAAACAACACGCACCGTGGATGCTTTCACTATTGGACTAAAGGTATGTGAGTAATCAACACCCGGAAGTTGACTAAAGCCTTGGGCAACTAGACGAGCTTTATAGCGATCAATAGTGCCATCAGAATGATACTTAGTTCGAAACACCCATTTACAACCGACTACATTGCGATCCATAAGTCTAGGAACCAACGACCAAGTATGATTTTTCCATAGAGCATTCATTTCAACATTCATTGCAGTCATCCACCGATACTCCATCATCGTTCTCATTAGATATACAAATTCAAGGATTTTATGAGTAAGATAGGTCACAAATTATTTTTAAGGTAGTTCACCAAAAGTTTTCTATAGTAATTTTATATAACCTAAAAAAAATAGGTGAGTCATTGGACCCACCTTCCATGCACATAGCCTCGCCCCTGATATACGTCGAACCACTTCATCTCTAGGATAGGAGCTCCGGTGAGTTAGTAAGCTTCTCTCCGATTTCTCCTTTGACATCGATTCAAAATTGTTCCCAAATTTTGGTAATAGATAAATCAATGGCTATTCAAAATGCAAATGTAAGTAATCCATTTGTTTCACTGGAGTTTTATGCATTTTGAAACGGGATCTGGGATAATAGAAACCTCAGCGAAGATATCTCCGCTACCAGTAAGGAGCCCAAATCTGAAGGAAATGCAAATGAAAAGACTTGTGGTCTAACTAATTGTTGGATTATCTATTATATGAATCCATTTGTGGTTGTGCTTCCGTTATGTGTGTGGATGAGGAAGAAGAAATGCGATGAAGCAAAACAAAGATTTCATGTTAGGATGAACAAAAATGGAAAACCGGCCAAGAAGATTCACTTACAGCCACTTTGAATTATTAAGTACACTAAGGACAGAATTGTCAATTTCCTTTAAAAATGTATGGATGTATCAAAAAGTTTTGTGGATTTATCAGTTCCCTAATTTTATGGTATGTGTTCAACGCCTAGTTTGGAAATGGAGGTTTTGTATACCGCTAAGCTATTTTTCACAAACTAACACTAAATATACAGCAATATTCTTTGAATGTTTTAAACAACGTGTATAGCTTGACAAATGCTTGCATAAACATTTCAAGATAATATTACCACTGGTCAAAAAGGATGGAAAATCACTAGAAGAGATAATATATATATATATATATATATATATATATATATATATAGGGGATAGGGTCGATCTTGAATTTACATCTTGAAATATTAATCATGAATCCATTAACCATAATCTTTATATAGTAAAACAATGTATTTTCAAGAGGTTTAGTACCTAAGCTCAGGTGGGGCTGTAATGTATATTCCCTTTTCCCATATATATATATATATATATATATATATATATATATATATATATATATATATATATATCAGTGTTGTAAAAAATGTGTGGATGTATCAAAAAAGTCTTGTGGATTTATCAGTTCCCTAATTTTATGGTATGTGTTCAACGCCTAGTTTGGGAATGGAGGTTTTGTATACCGCTAAGCTCTTTTTCACAAACTAAAACTAAATATACAACAATATTCTTCGAATGTTTTAAACGTGTATAGCTTGACAAATGCTTGCATAAACATTTCAAGATAATAGGATGGAAAATCACTAGAAGAGATTATATATATATATATATATATATATATATATATATATAATCTCTTCTAGTGATTATATATATATATATATATATATATATATATATATATATATATA
This sequence comes from Lactuca sativa, assembly GCF_002870075.4. NCBI lineage: Eukaryota > Viridiplantae > Streptophyta > Magnoliopsida > Asterales > Asteraceae > Lactuca > Lactuca sativa. The sequence goes on along the minus strand of NC_056631.2, from coordinate 186,582,715 downwards.
TATATATATATATATAGGGGATAGTGTCGATCTTGAATTTACATCTTGAAGTATTAATCATGAATCCATTAATCATAATATTTATATAGTAAAACAATGTATTTTCAAGAGGTTTAGTACCTAAGCTCAGGTGGGCTGTAATGTATATCCCCTTTTCCCGTATGTATGTATATATATATATATATATATATATATATATATATATATATATATATATATATATATATCAGTGTTGAAAAAATTCCGATTAGGTCCCAATTAATCTCCGATTAATCCCTAGGCGCTACTCGACCAATTAAAGAGCATCTAGCCATTAATCCATGAATACACAATGACTGAAACAGTAGAACCCGATGAAACTTTATCACTTTGAAGAAGTTATAGCTCAATAGAGACTATTTGAGGTATGATTAGTGATATATTTATCATATTAACCTATTTTGTTTTGATATTACAGACATTTACGAACTTTTATATGATATTAGTCATATTAAATTTTTTAAAATCTAACAAATTAGAAATTAATGGTCCCCGATTAATCACCGCCTAGTCGATTATTCGTTTAACCATAGTCCACCGACTAGCTAACGTTGATCGATTTTTACGAACTTATATATATATATATATATATATATATATATATATATATATATATATATATATATATATATATATATATATATATATATATATATATATATATATATATATATATATATATATATATATATATATATATATATATGAAAAAGTTCAATATAGAACAATTATTAATTAAGGAACAAAATAAGCAATCTAAAGCATCAAAGTTTAAAATGATCAATGCAAAAAGGAATATTTGTAGATGTTTACAATAAAAACTCATGCACCGAAAACTATCGAAACTCAATTTTTTCTTTCCTTAGTTTAATTTTTTTAGGCCATGTTTTTTATCGAAAAGAACGAACATACTATGTTCATAATTTTTCGTTATCTTTTTATAAATATCCATATTGATATATAAAAAGTGAACTTTAAAAAAAAAAAAAAAAAAAAAACCCACTTCATTTTCTTTGTTTATTTTTTTTTAATTTAAGATATATTTTTTATCAAAAAAAATTAATAAATATTTCAAAATTCATATTTTTGGTACTCTTTAAACATAGATTGATATTGATGTAAAAAAAACAAAAATCAAAATTTTTGCTTAGATACACAGTACGAATAATAGTAAGTCACATTCATAATGCAAATTTTGAAAACTGAATTATATACAGTTCAGATTTACAATATGAATAACTCTATTTATTAATTTTACAAAACGAATTTATGAATAATCAAAACGTTAAAATATTATAAAATTATATGGAAATATATTTCTATTCATATGTAAATTTCAATAAATAAATATTTTAATGATCAAAAAATTAAAATAGTAAGTCAGATTAACATTGTGAATCTTAAAATTCAAATATTCACAATTCAGATTTATAGTGTGAATTTGAGCATGTCAAGATTTTTTTAATCGATGTTGATATTTATTAATAGAAAACAAAAAAAATTGAGATTTTGGTATATTGAGCTTTTCTGGGATAAAAATAAATCTAAATATTAAAAAAATAATAAAATGAAATGAGTTTTTTTTTTTTTTTCGAAAAAACTTGTTTTTCATATATCAATATGGATTTTTATGGAAACAGAATGAAAAATGGTGAACAATTGTATATTCAATTTTTTTTTGATAAAAAACATGAGTTAAAAAAAATTAAACAGTTTTTTTTATATAATTATATGGGCCCAATGTACAAATATATAAATATATGACACACCACATGTAGCTAGACCAACAACTATTAAGTGCACCATGGTGCTTAGTGGCTCTCATGTGTACTATGGGACATTTGTAATCTCATCATCAACGTGACAATAGATCAACAAATATGGATCACCCTACATAATTTGTTTGATGCAACAAAGCAAGTCAAGACAAGAAACTCACTTCTGTTATAAACACGTTTAACTATTTAAGCCCATCGTGGTGAAAGTCTTACAAACTCATTAAAGAGTTTCAAGCTAATTTTGAGTTTAGTTCCAACTCCACATAACTAGGGCCTACCTTGAGATTTTTGAAGCCCTCGGCAAAATTTAAATTAAGTCCCATACATTTTTTTTGTAAAATATTATTATTGAAATTTCTTAATGTTAAAGAAAAAAGAGTCCATTACTTTAATAAGCAAAATTTTTATTATTAATAATATAAACGAGATTTGTAATATGCAATTATATTTTTATTAACATATTACTATTACATTCTTCTAATTTTTTTTACAGTAATATACAATTAAATAAAATTATCAATCCAAGGCCCCTTTACGATTTGAGGCTCCGTGGCAACCGCACGGCCTATTTGAAACTTATTTGGTTGTAAATTCTAATTATTTTCAAACTTTATATTTTTAACAAATTTGATTCGAACTTATATAAATAATTAAATATAAGTTTTTAGACATTATCTTGGATTTTAAAAGATTCACTTGGGAATTTTCTTTCAGTAATTCTTGTTTGTACTTTGGTTATGCGTCAGATTATTTTTTATTAATCTTTGAATTATCTATTAGAAAAATATATCAATTAGCTTATTTGTAATAATGTGAACGCCATATTATATTATCATTTTATCGAATATCTTCTACAAGGATAATAATAAGAATATGTAATTTTTAGTCATAAACAAGTAATGTTGATATCAATTCTTCTAAAGTTGGGTTTGATACGTCACATCTAGCTAGCTAATAAGATAACTTATTTTTTGAGATTTTTTAATTTGTTATGTTTGAAAAACTAAAATATAGTTTATAAATAAGATTTTTTTAAAACCACTTAAACTAGTATTTGAGAAGCTTTTTAAATTTTTTTCAAAATATAACTTGTAATTAATTTTATAAAACATATTTTTTTAAAGGTTATTTAATTTAATTTATATTTTTCAGCTAGGTTATCAACTAGTTTACCAAACGTTATTTTTAATCAGCTAATTTTTCAGTGATCAACTAGTTTTTCATACAAACACTAGTTTTTTAACTAATAGGTAAAAAATAACTTAATTCTCAGACTAACCACAGTTCAAATCTTTTTCTTTGCAAGGACGTTAATGAAATTGAATCCATGGGTGGATACAGACACAATAGGTGTTACGTGGTGGCACAGACGACCCTTTAAATTTTATTGTAAAGTACAAAACTTAATGTAAATTCGTTAAAATCCGTCACACAATTCATTCGAAATCGGTTACAGAGTCCTAATAAGTGTAAATATGTCAATGAAACTCTTTTACTGACGAATTGTGACGGAAACTCTCGTCAAAAATAAGTTATTCTTAATAATATAACCCTTAAAATAATTAAACCTACGATGTTTTTTTCTACGTTCACCACTGATTGGATAAGATTAAAGAAGTGATTGGATAGTACTAAATTGATCATAAATATAATTATAAATGATATCATATATCATATGTTATTATTGAACATGTGTATCTCGATTTGGGTATCTTGATAGGGGTGTCTATCATTTTATAATTGAAAGGCAACTGTATGTGTCTAGAAAATCTAAAAGCATCTAAATTAAACGTGCTCGGTTTTAAAAACGTGAATATAATATTACTATTACTTGTTGAAAATTTGGGTTGTAAACACCTAGGATGTATTGACGATCAAATTTTTTGGTTGACCAAATCTCCTATATTCACTTTCTTTGAAATTAATCTGCCTTCAATGTTTGGATTACCGCAAATTATTTCTCAAGATCTTACCGGTTTAAAAAAGTGATATATTATAAAATATTGATCCTTATTTTCTCCGAAAAAATAGATAAACATATTTTCGAAATTTAAAAGAAGCTACAAACATTTATAAGTTTGTGAAACTGAAAATATTATTTGAACTGATAGATAATTCTAATCTCAAACTAATAAATTGGCCCCAACCTTACCCAATAAAACTCAAATTGATTAAGTTAGTCCTAAAGTAATGTTGAATTGTTGATCACCCAAACTAGCGAAGTTACCCAAATAGCCCGATCAGACCCCAACTGACCAAGGAAGTCCCAAGCTAGCCAAGTCAATTTTAAACAAAGTTGACCAATCAAACATACCCACTCACTCCTAAACAAGCCTAAACATTGAAGAACCGACATATATTTTATGGGAAAGGGGTGAACGAGTGAATCACATCCTCAGAAGACAGATTAATGTATTAAGACTGTTTGGCACCACAGTTATCTAATAAGTTATTTTATTTTACGATCTTTTTTATGTTCTCATATTTAGGAAACTAAAAAATAGTTTCTAAACTAGTTTTTTAAAAAGCTACTTAGAGTAGTTTTTTATGGATTTTTTTACAAAATTTCAAATACCTCTTAAATAATTATAGAAACACATTTTTTAAGGGCATTTTTAGGTTAGTTTTTTTAGTATAAAAGTGATTTTTAAGAAAAATGCTTATTAGCTTATAACTTTTAGGAAAAGCTAGTTTTAAAAAGTGTTTGTATAAGGAAAAACAACTTTTTAAGAGTAAAATGGTTAAAAAACTAAAAAGTTAGGATTTTTCAGCTTTTTGAAAGCTTTACTTTTTCCTATCCAAAAACTGTTTTAAAAAATGCTTTTCAATTACACAAACACTTTTTTAGTTTATTAGCTTTTTGAAAAGCTAAAAAGCTAATAAGATATTTTAAAAAGTTTTGTCAAACATCCACTAAATGTTATTTTATGTCATTTTCTATCATTTAGCTAATTTTTCTGTTAGTTTATCAAACGTTATTTTTTAACAACTAGATCTTTAGTTAGTACTTAGTTTTTTATTTAACAGCTACCTTTTCAAATATCAAATAGTTTTTCAGCTATTCCGTCAAACAAAACCTAAATTTTAAATGTAAACAAGCTACACCATATTGTACCCCCAAGTTTAAAGGTTGTACCTTATAACCAGAAGGGCTTGTAGCTGCAAAGGCACTGGCTTACATGGGTGTTGGATCAAGGCGGAAGGGTCCATATGGTCACTTCAATTTGGACTTGTCAAAGTCTAAGCTAGCCGTTAGAGCATTGGGTGTGGGCAACTGGATGTAACATTAAATTGGTGTCACCTCATCCATAACATCACCATAACACCAAGGGGGAAATGGTGTTCCACATGTTGTATCATGTTAAGAGGTAGAGAGAGAAAATAGAGAAAATTATTTGATTGGTTGATGAAGGAGATAGCCAATCATCTTTCTTGTTTTATCTTGTCCTCGTTACCACAACATCCAACATAACAAGCTTCAACGAGTTGGGGGCGGTGTTCCCCGCGTCGTGACGTCGTTTTCGTGTGCCAACTCAGCCAATTCGTTTCTTGTTGTGACCCACACCGTATACTCTTAAAGATAAAATTGAAATGTTGTGCTTCTTTTTTCATTTTTTCTTGTGATACAAATTGTCACGTTTAACATTGGGAGAATTGAAGTCGCTAACCTTTCAAATTTGAATTAAATCTCAATATTAGTGATTCAAGAATGTGCTTTTTTTTCCATTAATTGTTTAAGGTTTTACAAAATGTTTTAATCTACTTTTGTTTAAGTTGAATTATAATTATGAAGTAAGGATTTGATTTGCCTCATAAATTTCTTGTTAAATGACCTATATCAAAAATAAGTTAGTAGCATGAACGATTAAATTTTAAATGATTATTTAGTAAATTTCATTGAGAATGTTTTTACAAAAATAATATGAAGATATCATCAATTAATTTCAACAATAAAAACTCGACGAATTTAATTGTAAGTTTTATTATGTTATGCTTTGAGGATTTTACGACTTCAAAACTTCAAACAAGTTTGAACAAATACGGATCTACGGATTCAATTGAAAGTTTTACTATATTGTAAAATTCGACAATGTTTGACTAGGGGATATGAATTCATGGCTTTGCCACTCTTTGGAATTCAATTTTCTCCATTCTACGCTGACATATCATTTTGAATGTATTTTTTGTGAACTACACATTAAGTGCAAAATTATCCATTTAGTGGCTCTATCTCTTGAACCTCGAAGGGACAATGTCCCTTCATCCACTACGAGGAATGATATCATAATAAGCCGTGCTATTCATACGTATTCAGAACAAACTAATGTTGTATAAATGTATATGTTCCACCATTTAACTTATATTAGAATAAAATCTAAGTCTCATTTAGAACTTGTATAAATTTAGTTTCACCAAAACGATCATGTGACACTAGCATCACCAATAATTCTCCCGCATTTTTAGTGTATTGATCAGTCTATTTTGCATTACGTTTATTACTATTTATTTCATTGCAAAACAACTGATTTTATGTAACGTCCCAAAAACACAGTCTGAAAATTTCGTTTAATTTAATAAAAAAAACCATACTCGATAAACCTCATGTAAAAATCATAAGCTATGTATCTCAAAACATTATAACAACTGTCAAGCATATCAGAGTTTAAACATCCCAGGCTGAAACAAATGGTGTGTGCACTGCAATCTTCCCGAGCTCCACTTTTGAAAACTGAGTACCTGAAACCAAAACTGAAAACTGTAAGCACGAAGCTCAGTGAGTCTCCCCAAACTACCACATACCACACAATAACACCTAAGCACATACTGGGCCTCGCCCACTGCATCAGACCGGAGTCCGGAACTAACCAGGATCTTGCCCTGTGCATCGAACCGAGGTCCGAAAACTGCATCGAACCGAAGTCCGGAACTAACCAGGGCCTTGCCCTCTGCATCGGACCGAAGTCCGGAACTAACCAGGGCCTTGCCCTCTGCATCAGACCGAAGTCCGGAAACTGCATCGGACCGAAGTCCGGAACTAACCAGGGCCTTGCCCTCTACATCGGACCGAAGTCCGGAACTAATCAGGGCCTTGCCATCTGCATCGGACCGAAGTCCGGAAACTGACTGAACATAGCATAGCATAATCATAGCATATAACATGAACACATATACTGCATACTGCATCGGACCGAAGTCCAGAACACATAACACAAGGACATGCTTGAATCACAAAGACATCAAGCACACTGAACTACTGCATCAGACCGAAGTCCATAACTGCTAACATCTAACATATAAGGTAAACCACATATCATATAACATCTAACATATAACATGTAAACTAAACCACTGCATCGGGCCCGCCCGGCATCGGACTAGAGTCCGGTACTACTAATATCTAAACGGGCCGGCATTGTGGCCTTAAACCCGTTCCTACTGGAAGAAGACTCACCTCACACTGCTGAAGCCCTGAAGACACAATCCCACACTGCTGAAGTCCCACAGACTAAACCCCTGTTGCTGGATGACAGATTTCCGATCTGTCAATATCAAAACATCACCCAATTAATAATTGGGTTCTACTACAAAACTACACATACATACTTTAGATAATTACTACATTACCCCTAGCTAGGCTTTCCCAAGCCCAAGGTCCAATACATAAGCCCAAAGTCAACTAGGGATCGAAGCCCAACACATGGCCCAACTTTCCAAATTGGGCCCAAACCTCTACATGGACTTCCCTTAAGGCCCACTTGTTCAGTCCAGTCCAACATGTCTCATTCTAAGGGCCCAATATCATACAACCATCTAGGCCCAAACTATAGTCCATCTATGGCCCAATTTTCCAAATTGGGCCCAATCCTTCATATGGGCCTTACCCTAAAGCCTAACTAATTACTCTAGTCCATTTGATTAACCTTGGATGGACCAATAATAAATCAATTACCAAAGCCCAATCGAAAGGCCCAACTCAAGACCCAAGTGAAACTAGGGTTTCACATAAAATGACGATTAGGGTTAAGTGTTTCTTACTTAACTCATTAAGGACTTAATCCCTTAAGAACTTAATCTATTAAGTCCAATATTACTTAGATTAATTTTTGCCAATAATTATTATTTAATATTCCAAGTTATTAAATAACTCCAGTGTGTGTCCCGGTTAATTCTCAAAATTAGGGTTTAATTGACATTAGTGTTTTCCAACCCAAAGACTAGCGCAATTATTAACTTGTTGGGCTTCTAGGTCAATTAGGACTTTATTGGGCCTACTAGGTCCACTAGAATGTCATTAAGCCCATTAGGGTTTTATTAGGGTCCATTAAGGTTTTATTAAGCCCATTAAGTCTTATTGGGCCCGTTAGGGCTTCCTTGGGCCCATTAGGGTTTCAAACCCTCCAAACGAATCAACACAATCGAGACAAGGCACACCGCCACCCGACACAGCGGCCGGTGGCGGCAGCCACCACCCTAAGGTGGCGGTTTTCGGTTTTCTTTCATTAATCCAAATTTTACCTTTTGAACCCTGCTTCCATAAATTCCTTTCCTAGGAGGTCCCCAATTTACAAATCAGCCCTCTCAACCATGATATCTTTTCAAGTTAAATCCATTAATTACCAAACGCACCCTGACCTCCAAAATTCTTTTCAATTTAATCCCGAATTTACACTTAAAACCCCTGACTTTTAAAATTCTTCACAATTTAGTCCGAGACTTTCATTTGTTATTTTATTAAAATAACCAGGGCGTTACAACTCACCCCCACTTAAATTAGATTTCGTCCTCGAAATCATTTCTTACTATTCCCTGCCCGCTCACTTCTCAAGTAACATGGTCACTATCCCGGACACACCCTAGCCTTTCCAGGGTAGCTATGACCAATCCTTGCAAGGTCCTAACATCCATAGGTGAACTAATTCCTCGCAACAAGATCACATTTACTTCATCTGAATTCTGCCGTAAGTAACTTAGCATATCCCAAGCTATATGTGTCTCTAACCATACATGAAATCCCAAAATACCATTACTGCTTGAAACACTAACAACCTGAATCACTGATCTGCCTGAAACACGAAACTGCATGAAATATTGAACTGCCTGACACACGGAACTGCCTGAAATACTGAACTGCCTGAAACACGGTACTGAACGGTTACTATCTGCTTGAAATAATATGTCGCTACATAGCTGCTTCCCTAAATCCATCGAGACTTCCCTTGTCTCAGTTAGTTCACCAATTATCAGAAATACCGGGTTCCCACCCGGCTGCGGAGTCAAAGGACTCCCACTTAGTCATCTCACACGACTCCTGAACGAAATCCTCCTTTGGAACTAGTTGTTACTAGTTATCTTGTCAATGTGGACCTAACGGCCTTCTGATCTAACTGATTGGTTTCGTTCGTCGAATCCTGACGTCACCAAATCCAAAGCTAAAAGTGATTGCTACATAACCATTAGTAGCCTTATGTCATAAATCACCTTAAGCATTCCACTGCTTTCTATCTCTCATCTCTGTAGTGGCGCTTCTACAGTCTTATTACTGGCTTAACCCGCAGTTTCACAACACTTCTAGCACTATCTAGATACTAGTGAATGCTACGGCTACACCCGCAGACTTACAACACTCTAATACTTTCTGGCTGCTAGTGAATGCTACGGCTACACCCGTAGACTTACAACACTCTAACACTATCTCACCCACTGATTACTAATCTGAACACATCTGACGTCGAGCATACATGCGACCTAACGTCCAAAACGGAACCCATGTATTGACTGGAATCCCTGAACTGTCTCCCTAAATCTCGCTAGCAAACATTCCGAGTATGCGATCTCATTATTGGCAAGTTTTCCCGAACTTCCATCTCACACTATCCCCAATCCATATAGTTGCTTGGACTGTCTTCCTTCCTGACCACGATGCTAAACTATTTCTAGTTCCGAAACTGCTCTTGCTTCTGAATCCCTGAATGATTCTCCCCCACTTTGATTCAACTAATGTCTTATGGCACACGAACTGGAAGGATTCTCAATCCTTCTACCATCCATGACTAATCTGCTTGAGACCACTCTTACCCTTGCTAGTATTCCACTACTAGTTAGTTCGGAAGATCACACCACCTCTACGAACCTAATGAATATCATATGAATCACCATAAGGGAGATAACCCTTCATTACTCACCACTAACTCTTGGTATGCAATTGGCATATAATATCTCTCGGGGATATAATCCAAACATACATAGCGGATAACCCTGAATTACGCTTACTCACATCCTTGGATCTAAAGGCTCTATTGTGCAGTTCCCCGCACGTACTGTACCGGATCTGACCCTACGGTCCCTCAAAAGCTATTCCTTAATCTTGGGTCTCTTCCCGAGACCCTTCTGTATAAGTAACTGATCTGATTCTCTCTTACCAAAGGGGCACCAAGTCCCCATCCCAATCTTGGGCTCTAGAAGTCATATCACTCAGATTTTTGTACCCCGAGATACTCACGGCCTCCCTGATATCATTTTCGCAGTATGTCCTGATATCTTACCTTTTCTGTTTCCTCATCTGCTAGCCTACTGTGGAACCAACTAAACTCTTTCTCCTGAGACTTGGCAGTGATCTCTGCCATAGTCTCCATAGTTTGACGAAGAGCTAATAACTCTTGTGCCAATTGTTGCGCCTCAATCAACTGGGCACACTTTGCTCGGAATTCGATCTAAAATCATCCCATGACAAAGCATCAACAACATCAACACTCAACTCACTACTAACCTCTTCCTATCAATTGTGTGCTCTGTACTTCAGGATATAGGAAGTAAATCGGATCGTGTTCCCTCTCAAGACAACAACTTGTACCAAAAGTGTTGGTAACATCTGGCGGTCACCTTCTGCTAGCAATGGGGCTCCTACCCCATGTTAACATGGAGCTTCTCAAGCTCTTAACTCCTGAATCATCATCGTACGAGCTCCTATCCTGACTACTACCTTAGTGCAAAATGCACTCACCTTCTGATCACAATCTCTAATTTCCCTCCTTGATCATACTGAAGATCACAGGAATCTAGTCGATGATACTGTGTGTACTCTCGAATGGAATGAACTTCCTCGCCTGACCATCAAGCTGCCCAGCTCCAAAGCCTGAGCCTGATCCCTTGTTGGTACCAGAACTGTCATCTGGTCTACCTCGTAGCTCCATTATACTCGATAACATACCATAACATTCATCATAATACTCATCATAACTCGAGGGATCTCACACACTACAAGTCCCCTGGTTTCATCTCATCCTTCCTTGATTCGAGTACAGATCCTCTGCTTTTAGTAGTACGGGCCCATACTACCTTCCATATCTATTCGTACTTTCCTCAAGAACTGCCTTGACTCCACCACGTCCTTTCCACTACTACTACTATTGATCTCATACTATTCTCATCTTAGGATTGCCCTAGGGAATTCACTGACCCATCCCGTCCTCAGCTGCTGAAAGACTTCTCAATAATGCCAACTAGCTACCTCATGAATATAGCCACATGCAACAGAGATCAGATAATCCTTCGAGTAAAGGACTCATCCCTAGAACGGTTGGACTCAGACAAGAGCTGTGAAATTGGTTCAAATCTAGCACTCTGAGATTATCCATCATGTGCCACATGTGACTTAGCATATTCACTTAATAGCTAGCTCACGTTGCTAATAATACCACAAAGCACAAAGCAAGCAACATTCAAATATAGGAAAGCTAACCACATAATCCAAACAACTGTTCTATTCTCTACTCAAGAATCTGTACTAGCATGCAATTCATAAAGCTCATACACAAATATCAGGCATAATCTAAATAGGTTATCACATCTCTCGCTGATCAATTCTAGCATGCAATTCTACTAGCTCATAAAAGCATACAAGGCATCTCTTCCTAGATCCTTAGCTCTAATCTAGCATGTTATTTTACATAAACTAATAATCATAACATAGCATAAACTTGTATGGGTAACTTGGGAGTACTTACTTGAGCTCGGCTGATTGCATGCACCACGCCCTTTTCTCTTTTCAAGTTCTTTCCTTTCTAAAATTTCCTTTTACTTTTTCTAAAACTCTTTTCTTTCCTTAAAGTCAATATTACAAAACTTGGTTTTCTTTTTGAAAACTTCTATACTAATCCTTAGTTTGAGTTCAGACATACACGGAAGCATGCCTGAATCCCTCAAACCAAGGCTCTGATACCAACTTGTAACGTCCCAAAACCACAGTCTGAAAATTTCGTTTAATTTAATAAAAAACCATAGTCGATAAACCTCATGTAAAAATCATAAGCTTTGTATCTCAAAACATTATAACAACTATCAAGCATATCAGAGTTTAAACATCCCAGGCTGAAACAAATGGTGTGTGCACTGCAATCTTCCCGAGCTCCTCTTTTGAAAACTGAGTACCTGAAACCAAAACTGAAAACTATAAGCACGAAGCTTAGTGAGTCTCCCCAAACTACCACATACCACACAATAACACATAAGCACATACTGGGCCTCGCCGACTGCATCGGACCGGAGTCCAAAAGTAACCAGGGCCTTTCCCTCTGCATCGGACCGAGGTCCAGAAACTGCGTCGAACCGAAGTCCGGAACTAACCAGGGCCTTGCCCTCTGCATCAGACCGAAGTCCGGAAACTACATCGGACCGAAGTCCTAAACTAACTAGGGCCTTGCCCTCTGCATCGGACCGAAGTCCGGAACTAATCAAGGCCTTGCCCTCTGCACCGGACCGAAGTCCGGAAACTGACTGAACATAGCATAGCATAATCATAGCAAATAACATGAACACATATACCGCATACTGCATCGGACCGAAGTCCGGAACACATAACACAAGGACATGCTTGAATCACGAAGACATCAAGCACACTGAACTACTGCATCGGACCGAAGTCCGAAACTGCTAACATCTAACATGTAAGCTAAACCACATATCATATAACACATAACATATAACATGTAAACTAAACCACTGCACCGCCCGACATCGGACTAGATTCCGGTACTACAAATGTCTAAACGGGCCGAGATTATGGCCTTAGACCCGTTCCTACTGGAAGAGGACTCACCTCACCGTAAAATTTAAAACAATTTTTCACTTTTTAAAACCATATAAATTCATTCATAATTACTTTTGAGAAAACAATGCATCAACATTATCTCATTACAAATCCCAATATCAAATCATAATAAACTCCGTGGGTGTGTGTACAGATCATGCCGGCGCCTTCCCATGATCATCACTGGTACCTAAAACACATAACACATAACACTGTAAGCATAAAAGCTTATTGAGTTCCCCAAAATACCACTCTAACACATATTATCCACTCAAGGCTATAACTCTGTTGACCCTCTGGTCAGTGTGTCTCAGTGGGACCCTCCAGTCCCAACTCTCTGTGGGCCCTCTAGCCCTAACTCTATGGACCCACTGGTCCTATCTTTAGAAACTCTGAATCATGCATATCACATATCACAATAACACATAAATAGCATACAATTACACTGGGACATAACTCAACAGTACACTAGCACATAACTCTGTTACCACTCTAGGCAAGTATAGTGAGAAGACTCACCTCGGATGTCTCGGTAAATCTCTGACTCGGTAGGAATATGGCCTAGCCTCCGCCTAATCACATAAAGTATATACTCTCATAAATATAACTCTCGAGACTAGACTCAACCCTCTCTTGGCACCCTCAGAAGGGTAAAATACCATTTTACCCCTCTTTTGACACAAAGACCCTAATGTTGACCAAACCCTCAAAGTCAACAAAAGTCAATGGTCAAACTATGACCTGACTCGCCGAGTACATTTGGGCGACTCGGCGAGTCTACACGTGTCCACTATCCCTCTAGTCTTGCATGACACGTCAAGTCTTTCCCCTGCTCGACGGGTTACACCTGGCATGAATCGCGGGGCCACCCCGACTCAACTCGCCGAGTCCCATTATGAACTCGGCGAGTTCTGCCTTGAACTCTAGTCCTCTATTTCCCTCTGACTCACCGAGTCATTCCCCCAACTCGGCAAATTACTCACCGAGTGAACTATGGGAAACCCTAGCCCTACTCGTCAAGTCTGCTCTTGGGACTCGGCGAGTTCATGCCATGCTCAAGCTCGAATGACCTCCTGAGGTCAGATCCGTTCCTCTAACCCATAGATCTAGCCTCCTTAAGCAATATAAACATGTAAAGTCTGGATCTTGATGCCCATGCAAAGACCCAATGGCTCTATTTGAAGAAATGGCCTCAATATGTCACCCTAAGCTCATATTACCCAATGTTACCCATAAAGATTAGGGAGTTAAGGTCTCTAGACCTCTTTGGATCCAGATCCGAAGCCTCAACACAAGAAGGGATCAATTGCACCATCATTCACACTCTAAATGGGCTAGAAACCCTAACTCTCAAGGATGAACACCCAAAACTGAAGAAGGATCGAAAAATATACCTCAATATGAAGTCCTTAGGCTCTAAAATCCACAGAATAGCACCCTCTTCAGCTCCCTCTTTCCTTGGTCACCTTCTTCTTGCCAAAATACCCACACAAGGATCAAAAATGGCCTCTTCTTCCTCACAAATGCTCTAGATCGCTTAGGGTTTCACCCAGGGGTCTAGTAGCCGCAATTGATGGCTATAAGCCCCTTTAAATAGGTCTCAATCCCTGGGAATTAGGGCTTCATTAAACAGCGTGGACTCGCCGAGTCCACTACTCGACTCGCCGAGTCCGTTCATTAACCCGGATGGAATTCGCGACTCTACTTGGTGAGTCTAAGCATCAACTCGCCGAGTCCCTCCAAAATCTCCAAAATAAAGAATAAATAATGTACCTGGGAAGCCGGATGTTACCATTCTCCTCCACTAGAATCAGACTTCGTCCTCGAAGTCTTACTCTGAAAACAGCTCTGGATATTGCTCACGTATCTCTCGCTCCGACTCCCAAGTCAGCTCGGACCCTTTCCGATGTTCCCACTGGACCTGCACCAGGGGCACTTCGTTGTTCCTCAGAACCTTGATCTTCTGATCCATAATCGCCACCGGTCTCTCAACATAGTTCAGGCTCGCATCCACCTGAATATCCTCTAATGGTACCACTGCCGACTTGTCGGCAATACACTTCCTCAGCCGTGAAATGTGAAAGGTGTCATGAATCTGACCTAACTTTGTAGGTAGCTTCAACCGGTAGGCTACCCGGCCTACCCTCGCAATCACTCGGAATGGACCAATATATCGGGGTCCCAACTTACCTCCCTTTCTAAACCGGATCACTCCTTTCCAAGGAGATACCCTCAGGAGTACGAAGTCACTGACTTGGAACTCGAGCTCTGACCGTCGTCTATCCGCATAACTCTTCTGACTGTCGTCTATCCACATAACTCTTCTGACCTCTGTCTGATCTGCTGAATATGCTCGATCGTCTAAAGCACAATCTTTGTACTACCCATCACACATTGCCCTACCTCTCCCCAGCAAATGGGAGTCCGACACTTCCTCCCATACAACAGCTCAAAGGGTGGCATATCAATGCTCGAATGATGGCTGTTGTTATAGGAAAACTCAGCCATGGGTAAGTACGTGTCCCAACTTCCTCCGAAGTCCAATACACATGCATGAAGCATGTCCTCAAGCGCCTGAATCGTCCGCTCGCTCTGTCCGTCAGTCTGTGAGTGGTATGCGGTACTAAAATGCAGCCTCGTACCCAATTCCTCATGAAATTTCTTCCGGAACCTGGAAGTGAAACACACATCTCGATCTGAGACGATCGAGATCGGCACTCCATGTTGTGATACCACCTCCCTCACGTACAACTCTGCCAACCTCTCAGCGGAAGAGCTCTCACTGATAGCAAGGAAGTGAGTGCTTTTCGTCAACCTGTCCACAATCACCCAAATTGCATCGACGCCCCTTGCAGTCCTTGGCAATTTGCTGATAAAATCTAGGGTAATCTGGTCCCACTTCCACTCGGGAACCTCCAACGGCTGCAACTTACCATGCGGACTCTGGTGCTCGGCCTTAACCCTGCGATAGGTCAAACACCTCTCAGTGAACCATGAAACATCCCTCTTCATACAGGGCCACCAATACTCTCTCTTCAGCTCTAAATACATCTTAGTGACCCTGAGATGGATCGAAAACCTCGATCTATGCGCCTCCTCCATCAAGATGGTACGCGTTCCGCCCACAAACGGTACCCAAATCCGACCCTGAAAGGTCATAAGCCCTCGGCTATCGGTGACGAACTCCAATACCTTCCCGATAACCCACTTTCTCTTACGGTTCTCTGGTCTCACAGCCTCAGCCTGGGCCCCTCGAATGGCGTCAAACACTGGAGTCATCACTATCAGTCTCATACAAACATCTCGTATCGGGGCGCCCTCCACCCTACGACTCAGGGCATCAGCTACAACGTTAGCCTTGCCCGAGTGGTACAGGATCTTACAATCATAATCCTTCACCACATCCAACCATCTCCTCTGGCGCATGTTCAGGTTGGGCCGATCCATTAAATACTGCAAGCTCTTGTGGTCCGTGTATATGGTACACCGAACGCCATACAGATAGTGACGCCAGATCTTGAGGGCGAACACCACTGCCCCTAACTCCAGATCGTGGGTGGGATACCTCATCTCATGAGGCTTCAGCTGCCTCGATGCGTATGCTATCACATGCCCTCTCTGCATCAGCACCGCTCCCAACCCTGATATCGACGTGTCACAATACACCACAAAGTCCTCCATCCCCTCCGGAAGGGCTAATACCGGGGCTTCGCACAGTCTCTGGTGAAGTGTCTCGAAGGAGGCCTGTTGCTCTGGGCCCTATGTAAAAGCAACACCCTTCCGGGTCAATCTGGTGAGTGGCACGACGATCTTGGAGAAATCCCTAATGAATCTCCTATAATAGCCAGCCAACCCTAGGAAACCGCTGATCTCGGTGGGCGGATCTGGCACCTCCCAACCCATCACTGCCTCAATCTTGGCCGTATCAACCAATATCCCATTCTGGTTAACGAGGCGCCCAAGGAACTGGACCTCTCGTAACCAGAAATCACACTTGGAGAATTTGGCGTAAGGCCTCTCCGATCTCAAAACTCCAAGGATCTCCCTCAAATGCTCCTCATGCTGCTCTCTGGATTTCGAATACACCAATATATCGTCGATGAGCACGATCACCGAGCGGTCCAACATCGGCCTACACACTCTGTTCATGAGATCCATGAATGTCGCCGGTGCATTGGTGAGCCAGAAAGGCATCACCACGAACTCGTAATTCCCGTAACGAGTCCCGAACGCTGTCTTCTGGATATCCTCATCTCGCACCCTCATCTGATGATATCCAGACCTCAAGTCGATCTTGGAGAACCAAGATGCTCCCTGTAACTGATCGAACAAATCGTCGATCCTCGGCAACAGGTAACGATTCTTGACTGTCAACATGTTCAAATCCCGGTAATCAATGCATATCTGGTGTGAACCATCCTTTTTCGTGATAAAGAGGATAGGCGCTCCCCACAGCGAACTGATCGGCTGAATAAACCCCTTCCCCAGCAGCTCCTGAAGTTGCAAGGATAACTCCTGCATCTCTGGAGGTTCAACGCGATAGGGCGCCTTGGCGATAGGTGCTGCCTCCGGAACCAAATCGATCCGAAACTCTACCTTCCTCTCAGGAGGAACGCCCGGAAGCTCCTCCGGGAAAACATCTGGGAACTCTCGCACTATCGGAACCTCATCAACTAACCTCGGCCTCCCTGAATCAACCCCCGTATCTATCACATACGCCACAAACCCACTACAACCCTGTTGTAGACTCTGTCTCGCTCTAGCGGCCGAACAAAAGGCTGAACCAGAACGTGTACCCTCGCCGTACACCGTAAGAACTCCCCCACTAGGGTCTCGTATGGTCACCAGCTGTCTCTCGCAGCCGATAACCGCTCCAAATTTGCTCAACCAGTCCATGCCGACGATGAAAGAGACATCTCCCATCGGAATAGGAACTAAATCAATCGGAAACTCAATGCCGAAAATCTCGAGTACAGACCCTCGGATCACCTCGGTGGCATACACCGCCCCCTCGTCAGCTATGGAAACTCTCTGAGGTCGACTCAACGCCTCTCGGCTAATACTGATGTGCTGACTAAAAGCCAAAGATACAAAAGCCCGACTCACACCCGAGTCAAATAACACCAAGGCAGGTACAGAAATCACAAGAAAAGTACCTACACATAACATAATATAAACACAATATCTCAAACATCAAAATAAATACATGAAAGAATACATACCAGCCACAACATCGGGCACTGCGCGGACCTCCTCCGCGGTCAACTGGAAGGCTCTCCCTTGTGCCTTCGGTGCCTCGGCCTTTATAGACCGACTGTCTGTAGCTCTCACTGCAGTAGGGGCAAATCCCTAAGATGCTCCCTGAGCTGTCCCTCGCAACTGTGGACACTCTGCCTTCAGGTGTCTGGTCTGGCTACAGTGAAAACATACTGTAAACCCCTTGGGGCAATCCTTGGCCATATGCCCCTCATTACCACATTTGTAGCAAGACCCCACTCTGCACACCCCATCGTGGCTCTTGCCGCACTTGCGACAAGTGCGGCCCCTCTGACTCCCAGATCTCGAATCAGCGGGTTGGGCCTACTTGGCTGCCGGCTGAGACTGCCCGGTCGCTGATCTCTCCCCTGAGACTCAGCCTCCTCCCTAGCCTGGGTCTCCAGCTCTATCTCCCTCTTTTGGGCATTTGCCTGAAGCTCAGCAAATGTCCAGTATGTTGAGTTCGCCACGAACTCTCGTATATCCCTCCTCAAAATGCTCAGATATCGGCTCATACGTGCCTGCTCGGAGGACACGTGCTCTGGGCAGAACATCGCCCGCTTATGGAACATCCTCGTAATCACTGTAACAGACTTAATACTCTTCTTGAGGGTCAAAAACTCCTAGGCCAAACGCTCCCTCTCCACCTGGGGAACGTACTCATCTCGGAACATAGCAGTGAACCTCTCCCAGGTTACTGTAGCAAGCTCAGCAGGCGAATAGTGCACCGTCACAAACTTCCACCAGTCCTTCGCTCCCAAGCGAAGATGGTTCAATGCGAACCGGACTCTCAAATGCTCTAGAGATGAGCAAGTAAAGAAACACCCCTCGATGTCTGAAATCCACCTCATCGCTGCAATCCGTCCTGGGTCCCATCAAACTCCGGTGGTTTTGTGTTGCTGAACTCCTGGAACAGCAACGCATCACCACTCTGCGTCCTAGTCGCAGCTATAGCTGTAGTGGCCACAACAACCATAACCTCAGAAAGAGCAGCGTATCTATCGTCAAATTTCTCTATCAGCGTGGTCTTGATAGACCCGAACATCTTTGGTATCTCTGCCCTGATGGCCGCAGCCACCTCCTCATGAATGATCCTACGGATCTCCTCATCACTAGTATTGCTGCTCCCTGGTGTGTGGCGTGTCCTAACCATGATCTCCCTCTGAAATATGACATAAGAATATTAGGGACTCGCTCGAGTATACCCACACATGATGACTCCACCCTACTTGTTCCTTAGTACTCTATGGATTCTTACTTGGACTGTGCACTGAACCGGTGCTTTCAATAGTACGGGCCCAATACTACCGTCCACACCGCATCAGCATTCATCCAAAGCCCTCCTCCCAGAGTCCCAAATCCCAAGTACTCTACTATCCTTAATCATATGCTACTCGCTATCAGATCTCTCGTAAGCTCCTCACTGCTATCTAAACATTCTCAATATCTCTGGCAGCAAAACTCCTAGACTAAGGCATCATATATCAGGCCACTATAGTCCTAATAAGAATACCTAGTCCACTCTAGCATGCAGTAATATAACTCATCATATATCATAACATAATATATCTCATAACACTTATTGCAATGGTATTTTGAGAAATCACCATTCGGGCGCTGGCTGATCGTACACACGGCTCTGCTCTGCTCTGTTTGTATCAAAACTCTTTTTACTCTTTTAAAATTGTTTTGTTATCAATTTTTTTTTCTCAAATCCTCAGTTTGAGTTTAGATACGCCCGAAGATGCATCCGAATCCCTCAAACCAAGGCTCTGATACGAACTTCTAACACTGTAAAATTTAAAACAATTTTTCACTTTTTAAAACCATATAAATTCGTTCATAATTACTTTCGAGAAAATAATGTATCAACATTATCTCATTACAAATCCCATGATCAAATCATAATAAACTCCGCGGGTGTGTGTACAGATCATGCCAGCGCCTTCCCGCGATCATCACTGGTACCTGAAACACATAACACATAACACTGTAAGCATAAAAGCTTATTGAGTTCCCCAAAATACCACTCTAACACATCTTAGACACTCAAGGCTATAACTCTGTTGACACTCTGGTCAGTGTGTCTCAGTGGGACCCTCCAGTCCCAACTCTCTGTGGGCCCTCTAGCCCTAACTCTATGGACCCACTGGTCCTATCTCTAGAAACTCTGAATCATGCATATCACATATCACAATAACATATAAATAGCATACAATTACATTGGCACATAACTCAACAGTACACTAGCACATAACTCTGTTACCACTCTAGGCAAGTATAGTGAGAAGACTCACCTCGGATGTCTCGGTAAATGTCTAATCACATAAAGTAAATACTCTCATAAATATAACTCTCGAGACTAGACTCAACCCTCTCTTGGCACCCTCAGAAGGGTAAAAGACCATTTTACCCCTCTCTTGACACAAAGACCCCAATGTTGACCAAACTCTCAAAGTCAACAAAAGTCAATGGTCAAACTTTGACCCGACTCACTGAGTACATTTGGGCGACTTGGCGAGTCTACACATGTCCACTATCCCTCTAGTCTCGCATGACACGTCGAGTCTTTCCCCTGCTCGACGGCTTACACCTGGCATGAATCGCGAGGCCACCCCGACTCAACTTGCCGAGTCCCATTATGAACTCGGCGAGTTCTGCCTTGAACTCTAGTCCTCTATTTCCCTCTGACTCACCGAGTCATTCCCCCAACTTGGCAAATTACTCACCGAGTGAACTATGGGAAACCCTAGCCCTACTCGTCGAGTATGTTCTTGGGACTCGGCGAGTTCATGCCATGCTCAAGCTCAAATGACCTCCTGAGGTCTGATCCATTCCTCTAACCCATAGATCTGGCCTCATATTACCCAATGTAACCCCATAAAGATCAGGGAGTTAAGGTCTCTGGACCTCTTTGGATCCAGATCCGAAGCCTCAACACAAGAAGGGACCAATTACACCATCATTTACACTCTAAATGGGCTAGAAACCCTAACTCTCAAGGATTAACACCCAAAAATGAAGAATGATCGAAAATATACCTCAATATGAAGTCCTTAGGCTTTGAAATCCACAGAATAACACCCTCTTCAGCTCCCTCTTGCCTTGGTCACCTTCTTCTTGCAAAAATACCCACATAAGGATCAAAAATGGCATCTTCTTCCTCACAAACGCTCTAGATTGCTTAGGGTTTCACTCAGGGGTCTGGTAGCCGCAATTGGTGGCTATAAGCCCCTTTAAATAGGTCTCAAAACCCGGGAATTTGGGCTTCATTAAACAGCGCGGACTCGCCGAGTCCGGTCATTAACCCGGATGGAATTCGCGACTCTACTCAGCGAGTCTAAGCATCAAGTCGCCGAGTCCCTCCAAAATCTCCAAAATAAAGAATAAATAATGTACCTGGGAATCCGGATGTTACAGTTGAAGTCCCACAGACTAAACCCCTGTTGCTGGATGACAGATTCCCGATCTGTCAATATCAAAACATCACCCAATTAATAATTGGGTTCCACTACAAAATTACACATACATACTTTGGATAATTACTACATTACCCCTATCTAGGCTTTCCCAAGCCCAAGGTCCAATATATAAGCCCAAAGTCAACTAGGGATCAAAGCCCAACACATGGCCCAACTTTCCAAATTGGGCCCAAACCTCTACATGGACTTCCCTTAAGGCCCACTTGTTCAGTCCAGTCCAACATGTCTCATTCTAAGGGCCCAATATCATACAACCATCTAGGCCCAAACTATAGTCCATCTATGGCCCAATTTTCCAAATTGGGCCTAATCCTTCATATGGGCTTTACCCTAAAGCCCAGCTAATTACTCTACTCCATTTGATTAACCTTGGATGGCCCAATAATAAATCAATTACCAAAGCCCAATCGAAAGGCCCAACTCAAGGCCCAAGTGAAACTAGGGTTTCACATAAAATGACGATTAAGGTTAAGTGTTCCTTACTTAACCCATTAAGGACTTAATCCCTTAAGGACTTAATCCATTAAGTCCAATATTACTTAGATTAATCTTTGCCAATAATTATTATTTAGTATTCCAAGTTATTAAATAACTCCAGTGTGCGTCCTGATAATTCTTAAAATTAGGGTTTAATTAGCATTAGTGTTTTCCAACCCAAAGACTAGCCCATTTATTAACTTGTTGGGGTTCTAGGTCTATTAGGGCTTTATTGGGCTTACTAGGCCCAGTAGAATGTCATTAAACCAATTAGGGTTTTATTAGGGTCCATTAAGGTTTTATTAAGCCCATTAAGTCTTATTGGGCCCATTAGGGTTTCAAACCCTCCAAACAAATCAACACAATCGAGACAAGGCACACCGCCACCTGACACGACGGCCGGTGGCCGCAGCCACCACCCTAAGGTGGTGGTTTTTGGTTTTCTTTCATTAATCCAAATTTTACCTTTTGAACCCTGCTTCCATAAATTCCTTTCCTAGGAGCTCCCAAATTTACAAATCAGCCCCCTCAACCATCATATCTTTTCAAGTTAAATCCATTAATTACCAAACGCATCCTGACCTCCAAAATTCTTTTCAATTTAATCCCGAATTTACACTTTAAACCCCTTACTTTTAAAATTCTTCACAATTTAGTCCGAGACTTTCATTTGTTATTTTCTTAAAATAACCAGGGCGTTACATTTTATTTAAGAATCATGTTACTTTTTATGTTTTTTAACTGAATGTGCATATGTTAAAAATGGATAAGTAATGCAAAAAAGTGAAATGAGCACATTGGTGAAACGAACAAGGTGAGGAGTAAGAAGACGTTGGTGCATAAATTGATGGCTATCTATTCAAGACGACGGCTCCTGTGGTGAAGAGTTGAGATTTTAAAATGACAGCAGAGGAGGCTAGAGCAACATTAGATGTTGTTACTGTATTGATTGCTTTATTTAATGTTATTATGCTTATTGTTATGATTGTGATTACATATGTTCGTAGTCATTGCTATACTTACTCTTCTTCTGTTTGATTCGTGAGCCAGTAGATCGTTCGTGTCCCTTGCGTTTTGCAAGAATTCTATTATCGCTCTGGAAGCATTGGATCACCCTCTGGTGGTGGAGATTATAGATGATCATATTGTTAGTGCGTCGAGAGTTTATCGGGAATGTGTCTTGGAGATGTTCGGAGTGAAGTTTCCAATTGACTGTGTTCCAATTCCACTGAGATAGAGGCATGTTATTGTGGGTATGGATTAGTTGATTTGATTTGAGACTATGATCGACTGTGAGCGTCAGTTGCAGCGAGTTCGAACTCCAAGCGAGGGAAAAATTGTTATTTATGATGAGAGCATACAGGGTGAACAAACCATTTGTTCAACTGTAAGGGCTAGGAGATACTTGCAACAAGGGTGTTCAAGATTTTTGGCTTATATTATGGATACTCGGGTTATGCGGAAGATAACCATCGCTTATGTTCCTTTAGTTCGAGATTTTCCAAATCTGTTTCCCATGGATTACGGGGAGTGCCTCCTGAGAAGTATGTTGAGTTCAGGATTGATCTAGTCCAGATGCGGTTCCGATAACAAAGGAACCCTATACTCTTGGTTAGTCTAAACATTATTTTTTAGATAAAGTGTGAGACAAACTTTTGGCTAAGAAACGAGAAATCACCTCAATCAAATTTTTATTCAATCCATTCATTTTTTCTTTTATCTATTATATTTTTAATGTATAAATAAGAAAATCTATATTTTCTATACCATACCAATTAATTTTTATAATTACAGAATAACCCTTTGTTTTTTTATTTTCCTTTTGGAAGGACATTTTAAATATATGAAACATATTTGTTAATTCTAGAATTATCTATATTTCAAATATATTGAAAGTTGTCGTTAATAATGAAATATGAGTTTTTGTTATCTATATTTCAAACGACGCTTGATGCCTGAAAAATCGAAAATAAGAAAAATCTGTAGCTAATCCATAGCTAATCAGCTACGGATTAGCTATGGAATTCTAACGGAAAGCATACTCTGTAGCTAATTCGTAGGTAATTGGTATCCGTAGGTATTCCGTAGCCATTCTGTAGCTAATTAGCTACGGAATAGCTATGAATTAGCATATGTAGCTAATTACCTACGGACTAGCATCTGTAGCTATTCCGTTACTAAACTAGGTCATCCCATTCTGTATGTAACACCCGAAATCAGAAAGGTCAAGAAAGGAAAGGAAAAATCATAAGTTAAAAAGGGTCGACTCGTCGAGTCTAGGGAGGAACTCGGCGAGTCGGAGCGGGATCCGGGTGTAAAGTAAGTGACCGACTCGCCGCTTCCAGAGCATTTGAAGGTAATCAGCCGCTACCTTCACTCTTTTGCATTTATATCAACCTTTATCATGAGATTTTGGGCTTTTAGGGCAAGTTTAAGAACCATTTCGAGTTAGAAGCTCAGATCTGAAGTTGCTACTTAAAATCTAAGTGTATCTTGGCCTAGAGAATCATAAAGCATCAGTCTATGGGTTGATTATTAAGCCCCTTTGTCTTAAACCCTAGTTTATAGTATTTTGAGCCTAGATCTCCTTAGCTACACGTAAAGTTTACCACTTTAGGTAAGGAATAGGCTTTGGAAGAGTGGATCTACAGTTTGGAGTCCATCCATGACTCAAAAGCCTCTGAATATATAAAGGACTGAATAGACTCGACGAGTCTTTCGAGTGGAAGCGGCGAGAAGTATGAAGATGAAGATGAACTCGACGAGTTGGATGAACAACTCGGCGAGTCTATTGAAGATTGCCTTGGACTCGGCGAGTTTGTTCTTGGACTCGGCGAGTCAAGTCGCGAAACCCCAAACCCTTCGAGTTAAGACTCGAATCAGTGAGTTGAGTGGGGACCCAGCGAGTTGGACAGGTCAGGACTCGGAAATCGGTAGACTCGGCGAGTCAGGGGCTGACTCGGCGAGTCGAGTCGCGAATGAAAGGATTCTGAACGTATGAACTCAGCGAGTCAGTAGGCAGACTCGGTGAGTATGGTCGACCTGGAAGGTTGACTTTGACCAGAGTGGAATTAGTTGACTTTCGGAGGACAGTTAGACTAAGTGTTATATTTGGTATTAGTAGATCGGGGAGTTTTGGAGCAGCAGTTCAAGAGTGTCTGATAGCAGTCAGAAGGGTATCAACAAAAACCTCCAGCAGTGCAGGTGAGTTTCCTTCCAGTAGGAACGGGTCTAAGGCCACAATGCCGGACCGTTTAGTTAGCAGTAGTTCCGGACTTCGGCCCGACGCAGTAATTCAGTATGCTTGGTGACTTTGTGATTCAAGCATGTTTATGTGTTATATGTTCCGGACATCAGTCCGATGTAGTATGGAGTATATGTGTTTATACTAGTTGATATGTGTTTATGCTATGCTATGGTCAGTCAGTTCCGGACCTCGGTCCGATGCAGGGGACAAGGTCCTAGTTAATCCGGGCTTCGCCCCGATGCAGTTTCCGAACTTCAGTCCGATGTAGGGGGCAGGGCCCCAATTAGTCCGGGCTTCGGCCCGATGTAGTTTCCGGACTTCGGTCCGATGCAGGGGGCAGGGCCCCAGTTAGTCCGGGCTTCGGCCCGATGCAGTTTCCGGACTTTGGTCCGATGCAGTGGGCAAGGCCCAGTATGTACTTTATATGTTATTGTACGGTATGTTATTGTTTGGGGGAGCTCATTAAGCTTCGTGCTTACGGTTTCAGTTTTTGGTTTCAGGTACTCAGTTTTCAAAAGAGGAGCTCGGAGAGGTTGCAGTGCACACACCATAGTCAGTTAGCCTGGGAATGTTTTACTCTGATAAGAAGTTATGTTTGGAATTAATATTATGAAATTATGTTATGACTTGTGATACGGTTCTTATAAATGTGGTTTTAGTAATGTTTTAAAAGAAAATTTTTAGTCGTGAAATTGGGTCGTTAAAAGTTGGTATCAGAGCCTTGGTTTGAGGGATTCGGACATACTTGAGAGTGTGTCTGGACTCAAACTAAGGAAACGGTAAAAGGTTTTCAAAAGAAAAACATTTTCGAAAAGAATTTTAGAGGAAAGAAAAGAGTTTTAGAAAAAGCGATAAGAAATTTTTAGAAAGAAAAGAACTTTGAAAAGAGAAAAAGGGTGTGGTGCATGCAATCAGCCGAGCTCAAGTAAGTACTCCCAAATTACCCATAGAAGTTTATGTTATCAGTTTCAGTTCCAGTAGAACAAGGTGCTAGTATAGGACTAAGGATCTAGGAGGATGCCTTATGTGCCTGCTTATTGTGTTTTAGCTTGATAAGAATTGCATGTAAGTATTGAGGAGACAGAGGTAGGATAGCCTATGTAGGTTATGCCTGATAGTATGAGACTAACATTGTACGCTAGTACAGTCTCTCGTAATGAGCATAGTTTCGCATGAGTATGTTCCCTTTATCCGAATGCTGCTTGCTTTGTGCTCTGTGGGACTCTGAGTGATGGGAGTTAGCCATAAGGTGAATACGTCACATCACATGTGATCAGGGTTGAATAATCTTAGAGTGCTGGATTTGGCCCTACTACGCAGCTCTCATATGAGTCTACCTGTTGTAGGGACGAGTCTTCCACTCGAAGGATTATCCGAGCCTCATTGCATGTGATGGTGTTTAGGTGGTGGCTAATTGGCATTACAAGGAGGCCTTTAGCAGCTGAGGACTGGTTTGGGTGGAGTCAGAGGTTCCCTAGGGTAAGCCTAGGAAGGTAGTAGCAGAGATCAGTAGCAGGAGAGTGACTTGGTGGAGTTGAGGTAACTCTTGAGGAAAGTACGGATAGATGTGGAAGGTAGTATAGGCCCGTACTACTGAAGGCAGAGGATCCGTACTCGAGTCAAGAGGGGCCAAGACAAGACCAGGGAACTTGTAGAGTGTGTGAGGAATCCCTCAACAGCGGTGTGTATATTGATCGGGAAGTGTTATATTTTCAGCTTGGTGGCATTGCGCGAGTTACCAGTTAGCAGTTCAGGTACCGGGGAGGGGTCTGGCTTGGACTCTGGAGCCAGGCAGCTTGATGATCGGATGAGGGATTTCATTTCGACAGAGATCATGCGCAACATCATTGATCAGACTCCAGTGATTTTCGGCTCGGTTAGAGAGGCCATTGTGGAGCTTATGGACAGTCATCTTGAGGCCTTTAGGGTCGGGATAGTTTCAGGACAGATTGGGGTTCGTCTAGAGCTTGGTGCTTATGGAGATCAAGGATCCATCAGGGAGGGAGATCCCATTTCTAGTTTTTGCCATCAGGGGACAAGAGTGAGTGGGGCACCCTGTCTCCAAGGGAGACCTCTGCATGATTGGATAGTTGAGGAGGTCTCGCGAGACATTTGAGAGGATTTGCCCGACATGGTCAGGAGATCACTGATTGGTTGACCGCGATGCTCCAGGATCAGACAGCTGTTGTTCAGACGGCAGATGGGGTCGACAAGGTAACATAGGAGCGAGAGGCGGGCAGGGAGTCGGAAAGGAAGAGGAAAACGGATGAGACTCAGGTAGCCACAGGTTCGAGCAAGAGGCCCAAGGGGTCGGATTTGAGAACGAGGGACTATCAGAGTTACAGTCGATGTGGGAAGTGTGGTAGGACGCACAAGGGTGCGTGTAGACGTAGAAGTGGTGGCGATGCTGGATGTTTCAAGTGCGGTCGGATTGGCCATTTTAGCAGAGATTGTACTGTTACCGTCGCCCAGGAACTTGACCCGATATGTTTCCATTGCAGTCGGAGGGGCCATAAAAAGGCCCACTGTCCGAGTTTGTATACAACAAAGCAGGTGATAGCTCCTGCTCCTGTGATTTCGAGTACCACCAGCGGTTGCCGAGGCCGGGCAAGGGCACCCGCGGCTCAGAGCAGAGTATTCCGAATGATTTCAACAAGGATTCAAGCAGCACTGGATGTTGGGGGTACATATCTTTTACCTTCCTATCAATTATTATTCATGATATTATTGTTATGTTGTTGCATTAATATCAATAAGCATATGTGTTGGGGTATTATATTACCTGCCTATGGTTAAGTTATATGCCATTTGCATACCATGGGATTAGAACGGTGAATTGGAGGTCGTTCCCTCTAGATCAGCTTACTTCAGATGCGGTGACTGTAGCATGTATGTGTAAGATTTAGTAGTTCCTCACTACTTGCGGAAGGTGTTAGTCGAGTAATGATCAATTATATTCTCAGTGGTGACAATCCAGAGCTTTTAGTGGAGTAGCAAGCGGTCGGTAAGGAAGTGGGTTAGAGATGTTCACCCTAAACGCAAGTTATCGGGATGCAGTCACTAAGTAGATACAGTGAAGGATTGAAGAGTGCTCGGTTAGTTAAGCAAGAATGGTTCGGATCTGGTAAGGGTTAGTGGGAGCGCTAACAGAGGTAAATGTGGGCGGGCAGCGGATTGCCCCTTTTCATGGAAGGAAGGTTGGGGGAATCCTTTCGACCAGTGAGCAGTGAGGAGTTAGCCGGATCCAAGTGGGGGAGAACCCTCCGAGTATACAAGGATAAGAGCGCATAGACCTAGAATGAGTACGAGGCCTTTGAGAAGAAAAGATAGTAGCACAACGATGGATGTATTGAGGAGCATAGGATTGGGAGTTTGAGGAACTTCCCAACAGTTAGTTCATGAAATCGAGATGGTTAGTAGCTGGTTGGGAATCCAGGATTGGAGGATCGCCTGTAGGACTCTAGTGAGTCGGAATGAGGATCTTGAGAACAGTTAGCAAGAGATGCTTCCGTGTTAGTAGCCAGTGGCAGAGACAGCATGCAGGGTTGTCTAGATTCAGGAATTGGGAGTTCGGAAACTTCCCAACAACAGCTTCATGTATCCGGATTAGTAAAGGCTTGGTTTGGGAACCAAGCCGATGAATTCCTCGATGAAACGCTAAGTATATCAAGGATATAGGATGTCGAGGTTGATGCAGTATTCGATGACTGAGGGCTGGTTTTGAGAAATAAAAATAAGGAATCGCTAGCAGAACTAGGGATATTCAGGATGTCCTCGGGATAGTAGTAGTAGTGTTGTAAGTCTGTGGGGGTAGCCATAACATTCACTAGCACTTAGATAGTAGTAGTAGTGTTGTAAGTCTGCGGGGGTAGCCGTAGCATTCACTAGCAGTCAGATAGTAATAGTAGTGTTGTAAGTCTGCGGGGGTAGCCGTAGCATTCACTAGCAGTCAGATAGTAGTAGTAGTGTTATAGGTCTGCGGGGGTAGTCGTAGCATTCACTAGGAGTCAGATAGTAGTAGTTTTGTAAGTCTGCGGGGGTAGCCGTAGCATTCACTAGCAGTCAGATAGCAGTAGAGTGTTGTCAGTCTGCGGGGGGTAGCCGTAGCATTAACTAACAGTCAGATAGTAGTAGAGTGTTGTAAGTCTACGGGGGTAGCCGTAGCATTCACTAGCAGCCAGATAGTATTAGAGAGTTGTAAGGCTGCGGGGGTAGCCGTAGCATTCACTAGCAGTCAGATAATAGTAGAGTGTTGTAAGTCTATGGGGGTAGCCATAGCATTCACTAGCAGCCAGATAGTATTAGAGAGTTGTAAGTTCGCGGGTGTAGCCATGACCTTTATTAGGTTGGTAGGCAGCATGAGTGCGTTGTTGGACGCGGGGAAAGTAGTAGTACCCACCAGTTCGGGTGCAGCAATGAGGATATGGGAATCCACGGGTTAGATTTCGGATTTCGCAAATGGTGTTGTTATGGTTAAGTCGGCGATTTGTCAGTAGATCGTCACCTCAGTTATGAGATCAGGGAAGCGGTGGACCATTTGGGTTCGTGTATGTTAAGGGCTACCGTTAGTCTGGGGGCCATCATTTTTAGTCTTGGATCTGACGATGTCAGGATTCGACGGATGGACTCGATCGGTTGGATCGGGAGGTTGTTAGAGCCATAATGGCAGGATAACTAGTGAAAACTAGTTCCAGAGAAAGATTTCGTTCAGAAGTCGTGGGAGCGACTAAGTAAGGAGTCCTTATGTAACAGCCCGAAATCTCAGGTATTATTAAAATTATGTTTTTGGGGTGATTTAAGAGGGGACTCGGCGAGTTGGAGCTTAGACTCGCCGAGTAGGATCGCAGACTTGGTCGCGGGTCCGCGACTGGACTCGACGAGTCCAGATATGGACTCGGCGAGTCGACGCTGTTCAGCAGAAACCCTAACCGTTCAGTTTGGATCGTATTTAACGCCTCTTAGGCCGTCATTTTCAGTCTTTTGGTCGATTGAGAAGAACCCTAATCACTGTGGACGTCTAGAGCAGGAGAGAAAGCTTTTGGAACTTGGAAGAATTGGTTAGGCAAGAAGAAGAGGGATTTGGCTAAAGGAATATCAAGGAGGATTGAGTCCTGAGATTTGGGGGACACAGAGAGTGCGTTTTCAGGTAATACTCGGACCAAATCTGTTATTTTGATGTGTATGTGAGTTTAGGGTTTATGAAACCCATTTAGTGATTAGATGGGTTATTATGTTATTACCCAAACGCTTTTACCCCAGTAATGAGATGTTTAGACGTCCAGAGGGTCCCATGGTTGTATACCTTGGGACCATACGTAATTCAGGAAGCAGTTACTCGTCTGCATGGCATGGACTCGCCGAGTTGTTCTTCAGACTCGGCGAGTAGCTTGAAGATTTACTGGGACTCGCCGAGTTGTTCTTCAGACTCGGCGAGTGGAGTCGGGGTGGCCCCGCGATTCTTCCAGGAGTAACTCGTCGGGTCGAGGAGGGTACTCGACGAGTAGATAAGGAATCTCAGAAAGTTGGAAGACGTCTAGACTCGCCGAGTCGCCATGGTACTCGCCGAGTCCGGTTGAGCTGACTGTTGACCGTTGACCAGAGTTGACCTAAGTCTGACTTCTTAGGGATAGTCACACTTAGAAGAGATAAGTATTAATGAGTTACGTAATGTTATAGGGAGGTTGTAGCTCGTCGGTTGTGCACGAGTCATTTCAGGAGTTGCTAGCTTTCAGCATATACGAGGTGAGTCTTCTCACTATACTGTACCCGGAAGGGTTTGACTGTGTGACCGGAAGGTCGAATATGTTATGTGATATGTATGCTATATGTGGTAAGTTAATTGTTATATGTGCTATGTATGATATGTGGGCCGGAAGGCAATATGTTATGGGCCGGAAGGCGATTATGTTATGGGCCGGAAGGCGTTGTATTGAGACCGGAAGGTCAGGGCCTGGAAAGGCGTATGTGTGTAAGTGTATATTGGGGAACTCACTAAGCATTTATGCTTACAGTTGTTGTGTATGTATTTCAGGTACTAGCGAGGACCGTGGGAAGGCGCCGGCATGATCGATACACACTGAAGATTGTTTTATGATCTTGGGAGTTTGAATAATTGTATTGACCGAATAATTAAACTATTATGCCTTGTTTTAATGGAAACAATTATGTTTTAAAAATGAAAAATTTGTTTGAAAAATTTGAGTTGTTACAATTGGTATCAGAGCCTTGGTTTGAGGGATTCGGGTGCACCTTTGGGGGTAACTGAACTCAAACCGAGGATTTGAGGAAACTTTTCAAATAAAGGCATAAACTTTTGTAAATGGTTTTGTGGTAAGCAAGAAAGAAGCAGTGTGTACGATCAGTCAGCGCCCGAACGGTAAAGATCCCCAAAATACCTTGCAATATTATATGATATGAATTGTTATGCATGCTAGAAGACTAGGTATTCATGATAGGACTAGAGTGGCCTGATTTGTGATGCCTTAGTCTAGGGAAGTTGCCTATATGAGATGCTTTGCTAGTATGCGGTTAGATAGAGCGTAACAGAAGTAGAGTACTCACTATCTGGAGTTTGGGGAGGAGGACTTGGGATGAACATTGATGCGGTGTGGTCGGTAGTATTGGGCCCGTACTACCGAGGACACCGGGTCAGTGGGAGGTCCAAGTAAGAATCCCTGGATATCTGGGACTGAGTAGGGTTGCGTGACGAGTATGATTATACTCGGTAGAATCTCTGATAGTTTTATGTTGTATTTCAGAGACATCATGGTTAGACCGCGGCACGGGGCAAGTACGAGCGGTGTGAGTGACGAGGATATTCGTCAGATGATCCACGAGGAGGTGGCGGCGGCGATCCGGGCTGAGATCCCGGAGATGTTTGGGTCTATCAAGACCACCCTGATGGAGACGTTCGACGAGCGGTACGCCGCATTGACTGAGGCTGCAACCGCTGCAGCTACCGCAGCTGTGGCCGCTGCTAGGCCACAGGGGGGTGATTCATTGCTGTTCCGAGAGTTCAGCAACACGAAGCCACCAGAGTTCGATGGGACGCAGGATCCGATTGCTGCGATGAGGTGGATCGCAGATATAGAGGGGTGCTTCTACACTTGTTCATGCCCGGAGCACCTGAGGGTACGGTTCGCTTTGAACCAGCTCCGTCTGGGAGCCAAGGACTGGTGGAAGTTCGTGACGGCGAACTTCACTTTAGCAGAGACTGCGGCAGTGACATGGGAGGGGTTCACTACCATGTTCAGGGATGAGTACGTTCCCCCGGTGGAGCGGGAACGATTGGTTCAGGAGTTCTTAACCCTCAAGCAGGGTACTGATTCGGTGGCGGCGATCACGCGGAAGTTCCATGAGAGGGCGATGTTTTGCCCCGAGCTAGTGGCCACAGAGCAGGCTCGGATGAGCCGGTACTTAGGTGTTCTGAGGAGGGAGATCCGGGAGTTTGTGTCAAACTCCACTTACCATACTTTTACTGAGCTTCAGGCGAATGCCAGGAAGCGTGAGATCGAGTTAGAGACTCAGGCCAGGGAGGAGGCCGAGTCTCAGCAGGCAGACCGGCGACCGGCTCAGTCTCAGCCGGCAGCCAAGCGGATCAAGTCCGCCGATTCGAGGACGGGAGGTTCGAAGAACCGCACTTGCGTAAAGTGCGGTAAGGGTCACGATGGGGCGTGTCGAGCCGGTGCTTGCTACAAGTGTGGCAAGGAGGGACACATTGCTAGGGAGTGTCCCAAGGGATTTACGGTTTGCTTTCATTGCAACCAGACCGACCATCGGAAGGCCGAGTGCCCTCAGCTTCGTCAGGGATCTGCACCTGTTGCCAGGACTACTGAGACTCGACCGGTGAAGGTCGAGGCCCCGAGGGCTCGTGGGAGAGCCTTTCAGCTGACTGCGGAGGAGGTCCGCGCTGCGCCCGATGTTGTGGCAGGTATGTTGTAATTCATGTATTTATTTTAATGTCAAGATGTTATGCTTATATTATTATATGCGTAGGTACTTTCCTTGTGAACTCTGTGCCTGCCTTAGTGTTATTTGACTCGGGTGCGAGTAGGTCCTTTGTGTCCTTAGCCTTTAGTCAGCATATCGGCGTTAATCGTGAGTCGTTGAGTCGACCTTTGAGAGTTTCTATAGCTGACGAGAAGGTGATTTGTGCTACGGAGGTTCTTCGGGGATGTGTACTAGAGATTTTCGGGATTGGATTCCCAATTGATCTGATTCCTATCGTGATGGGGGATGTCTGTGTCATCGTGGGCATGGACTGGCTGAGCCGGTTCGGCGCTGTCATCGACTGTGAGCGTCAGTTGGTGACTATACGAGACCCTAGAGGGGGAGTTCTTTCGGTGTACGGCGAGGGTACCCGTTCGGGATCAGCTTTTTGTTCGGCCGCTAGGGCGAGGCAGTGTCTACGGCAGGGCTGTAAAGGTTTTGTGGCGTATGTGATGGATACGCGGGAGGTTTCCGAGAAACCGAAGTCAGTTGAGGAAGTTCCGGTGGTGCGCGAATTTTCAGATGTCTTTCCCGAGGAGTTGCCGGGAGTACCGCCCGTGAGGCAAGTAGAGTTTAATATCGATCTGGTTCCGGGGGCAGCGCCTATTGCTAAAGTGCCCTATCGTCTTGCACCTCCAGAGATGCAAGAGTTGTCCTCGCAACTCCAGGAGTTGCTAGGGAAGGGATTCATTCGGCCGAGCAGCTCGCCATGGGGAGCACCTATTCAGTTCGTCAAAAAGAAGGATGGTTCACACCGGATGTGCATTGATTACCGGGAGTTGAACAAGCTAACGGTCAAGAACCGTTACCCGTTGCCGAGGATCGATGATTTATTCGATCAGTTGCAGGGAGCATCTTGGTTTTCCAAGATCGATCTGAGGTCAGGTTACCATCAGGTGAGAGTACGGGATGAAGACGTCCAGAAGACAACGTTTAGGACGCGATATGGGCATTATGAGTTTGTGGTGATGCCTTTTGGACTCACCAATGCCCCGGCTGTGTTCATGGATCTCATGAACAGGGTATGCAGGCCGATGCTGGATCGGTCGGTGATCGTATTTATCGACGACATTCTGGTGTATTCGAGATCGAGAGAGCAGCATGAGGAGCATTTGAGGGAGGTCCTTGAGGTATTGAGGTCGGAGAAACTTTATGCAAAGTTCTCCAAATGTGAATTCTGGTTGCGGGAGGTCCAGTTTCTAGGACATGTGGTTAATCAGAAAGGGATATTGGTCGATCCGGCCAAGGTTGAGGCGGTGATGAGTTGGGAGGTGCCGAAGTCACCCTCTGAGATCAGAAGTTTCCTTGGGTTGGCAGGGTATTATCGGAGATTTATCAAGGATTTCTCCAAGATCGCTGTGCCACTCACCAGATTGACCCGGAAGGGTGTTACGTTCTCATGGGGGCCCGAGCAGCAGACCTCCTTTGAGACACTTCGCCAAAGATTGTGCGAAGCCCCGATATTAGCTCTTCCAGAAGGGATGGAAGATTTCGTGGTATATTGCGACGCATCGATTTCGGGATTGGGTGCAGTGTTGATGCAGAGAGGTCATGTGATAGCTTATGCGTCGAGGCAGCTGAAGCCTCATGAGGCGAGATATCCCACGCATGATTTAGAGTTGGGGGCAGTAGTGTTCGCTCTCAAGATTTGGCGTCACTACTTGTATGGGGTTCGATGTACGATATACACGGACCATAAGAGTTTGAAGTATTTGATGGATCAACCCAACCTAAATATGCGTCAGAGGAGGTGGTTGGATGTGGTCAAGGATTATGATTGTGAGATCCTGTACCACCCAGGCAAGGCTAATGTGGTAGCCGATGCATTGAGCCGCAGGGCGGAGAGCACTCCATTGCGAGATGTGTGCTTGAGACTGACCGTGATGACTCCTGTATTGGATGATATTCGTAGGGCACAGGCTGAGGCTGTGCGACCAGAAATGCAGAAGAAAGAGCGGGTTGTGGGGTTAATCTCAGAGTCTGTCAAGGATGATCGAGGCCTTATGACGTTTCAGGGTCGGATTTGGGTGCCGTTCGTGGGCGGTACGCGTATTACGTTGATGGAAGAGGCTCATAAATCGAAATTCTCGATCCATCCCGGTGCTACAAAGATGTATTTGGATTTAAGGAAGGAATATTGGTGGCCCTGTATGAAGAGGGACGTGGCATGGTTCGTTGAGAGGTGCTTGACCTGCCGTAGGGTTAAAGCTGAGCACCAGAGACCGCATGGCAAGTTACAGCCATTGGAGATCCCCGAGTGGAAGTGGGAACAGATCACTATGGATTTTATCACCAAATTGCCAAGGACTGCTAGGGGAGTAGACGCAATTTGGGTGATTGTGGATAGGTTGACGAAGAGTGCACACTTCCTTGCCATCAGTGAGAGTTCTTCAGCGGAAAAGTTAGCGGAGATATACGTGAAAGAGGTGGTATCTCGGCACGGAGTGCTGATCTCGATTGTGTCAGACCGCGATGTGCGCTTCACTTCCAGGTTCTGGAAGAAATTCCATG
The DNA here is from genome assembly GCF_002870075.4 of Lactuca sativa. Lineage (NCBI taxonomy): Eukaryota > Viridiplantae > Streptophyta > Magnoliopsida > Asterales > Asteraceae > Lactuca > Lactuca sativa. The sequence goes on along the minus strand of NC_056631.2, from coordinate 186,546,850 downwards.
AGGAGCTGGGTACTAAGTTGCATTTTAGTACCGCATACCATCCCCATACAGACGGTCAGAGCGAGCGGACAATTCAGACACTGGAGGACATGCTCCGAGCGTGTGTGTTAGACTTCGGGGGTAGTTGGGATGCGTATTTACCATTGGCGGAGTTTTCCTACAACAACAGCCATCATTCGAGCATTGGTATGCCGCCTTTCGAACTGTTGTATGGTAGGAGGTGTCGGACTCCCATTTGCTGGGGAGAGGTGGGACAGAGAGTGATGGGCAGCACGGAGATCATACTCCAGACGACAGAGCAGATTCAACAAGTGAGACAAAGATTATTGACTGCCCAGAGCCGACAGAAGAGTTATGCAGACAGGCGCCGATCCGAGCTTGAATTTCAAGTCGGCGACTTCGTTCTCCTGAAGGTCTCTCCTTGGAAAGGAGTGATCCGATTCAGGAAGAGGGGCAAATTGGGGCCCCGGTATGTTGGGCCATTTCGTGTGGTTGCAAGGGTAGGCCGGGTAGCCTATCGGTTGGAGTTGCCAGCGGAGTTGGGTCAGATCCATGACACTTTTCATGTATCGCAGTTGAGGAAGTGCATAGCCGATGAGTCGGCAGTGGTTCCATTGGAGGATATTCAGGTGGATGCGAGCCTGAATTACACGGAGAGACCAGTGGCGATCAGGGATCGGAAGATCAAGGTTCTGAGGAACAAGGAAGTACCTCTGGTGTTGGTTCAATGGCAACACCGTAAGGGATCAGAAATGACTTGGGAACCGGAGCGCGAAATGCGGGAGCAGCATCCGGAACTATTTGCAGAGTGAGACTTCGAGGGCGAAGTCTAATCCAAGTGGGGGAGAGTTGTAACAGCCCGAAATCTCAGGTATTATTAAAATTATGTTTTTGGGGTGATTTAAGAGGGGACTCGGCGAGTTGGAGCTTAGACTCGCCGAGTAGGATCGCAGACTTGGTCGCGGGTCCGCGACTGGACTCGACGAGTCCAGATATGGACTCGGCGAGTCGACGCTGTTCAGCAGAAACCCTAACCGTTCAGTTTGGATCGTATTTAACGCCTCTTAGGCCGTCATTTTCAGTCTTTTGGTCGATTGAGAAGAACCCTAATCACTGTGGACGTCTAGAGCAGGAGAGAAAGCTTTTGGAACTTGGAAGAATTGGTTAGGCAAGAAGAAGAGGGATTTGGCTAAAGGAATATCAAGGAGGATTGAGTCCTGAGATTTGGGGGACACAGAGAGTGCGTTTTCAGGTAATACTCGGACCAAATCTGTTATTTTGATGTGTATGTGAGTTTAGGGTTTATGAAACCCATTTAGTGATTAGATGGGTTATTATGTTATTACCCAAACGCTTTTACCCCAGTAATGAGATGTTTAGACGTCCAGAGGGTCCCATGGTTGTATACCTTGGGACCATACGTAATTCAGGAAGCAGTTACTCGTCTGCATGGCATGGACTCGCCGAGTTGTTCTTCAGACTCGGCGAGTAGCTTGAAGATTTACTGGGACTCGCCGAGTTGTTCTTCAGACTCGGCGAGTGGAGTCGGGGTGGCCCCGCGATTCTTCCAGGAGTAACTCGTCGGGTCGAGGAGGGTACTCAACGAGTAGATAAGGAATCTCAGAAAGTTGGAAGACGTCTAGACTCGCCGAGTCGCCATGGTACTCGCCGAGTCCGGTTGAGCTGACCGTTGACCGTTGACCAGAGTTGACCTAAGTCTGACTTCTTAGGGATAGTCACACTTAGAAGAGATAAGTATTAATGAGTTACGTAATGTTATAGGGAGGTTGTAGCTCGTCGGTTGTGCACGAGTCATTTCAGGAGTTGCTAGCTTTCAGCATATACGAGGTGAGTCTTCTCACTATACTGTACCCGGAAGGGTTTGACTGTGTGACCGGAAGGTCGAATATGTTATGTGATATGTATGCTATATGTGGTAAGTTAATTGTTATATGTGCTATGTATGATATGTGGGCCGGAAGGCAATATGTTATGGGCCGGAAGGCGATTATGTTATGGGCCGGAAGGCGTTGTATTGAGACCGGAAGGTCAGGGCCTGGAAAGGCGTATGTGTGTAAGTGTATATTGGGGAACTCACTAAGCATTTATGCTTACAGTTGTTGTGTATGTATTTCAGGTACTAGCGAGGACCGTGGGAAGGCGCCGGCATGATCGATACACACTGAAGATTGTTTTATGATCTTGGGAGTTTGAATAATTGTATTGACCGAATAATTAAACTATTATGCCTTGTTTTAATGGAAACAATTATGTTTTAAAAATGAAAAATTTGTTTGAAAAATTTGAGTTGTTACACCTTAGACTCCACAGTTGAGTTTGAACTCGGTGTTGCAGATAACCGACAGGTGATTGGAGACCAGGAAGGTCTTGAGATATTTTAGGAAGCAGCCATATGGCAGTTCAGTGTTTCAGTCGGTTCAGTGTTTCAGGCAATTCAGTGTTTCAGTCAGTTCAGTGTTTCAGTCAGTTCAGTGTTTCAGGAAGTTCAGTGTTTCAGTCAGTTCAGTGTTACAGTCAGTTCAGTGTTTCAGTCAGTTTAGTGTTTCAGGCAGTTCAATGTTTCGGATAGTTGCAGTATGATGGTCAGTATTAGTATGTGTGTTGGAATGCAAGTGTTGACGGTATAGTTGTATGATTTGGAAATGGCAAGTCCCTCTCAGCAGGATCAGTTGAGCGTTCTGCCAAGTATAAGTGATCTGTAAGGATAGTTAGGCAGGTAGCTTTTCTTTCAGGATGAAGGGCTCGAGTTAGTGGGAGTTGAGTAGTCAGATGGGAGATAAACAGGCTGGTTCCAGCAGCATTGTTTCAGTATGAGCGGCAGAGTGGATAGAACAGTTATAGATAATCTAAGTATCTTCAGAAGTCGCTGGAAGTGACTAGGAGATTGCGATGGGGTGTAGTGACGGGTGGGAGTTCGGTAACCCAGATATCAGCAGATTAGTTGGACCAGGGTGGTCTCAGTGCATCCGGTAGGCGGATAAGGGGCAACATAAATTTCAGTCAGAGGCAGTAACGACAAGGAAGTACGGTAAGAGGCAGCAAGTTGATAGAGGGTGCTACGCCTCTCACGGCAGGGTTGGATAATCTCAGAAGGGAGGGTTTGACCTTGTTGCGTAGCTCTCGTATAAGTCTTAACCGTTGCAGGGATGAATTTTTCACTCAAAGGATTATCTGATCCATTCGCTGGGACGGGTGCTCAGCCCCAAGTTATGGAAATAAGAAGCATTCAGTATGTACCATCAGTAGTGACCAGCACTGAGAGTGGCTGGAGTGATGGACAAAAAGGGTTAAAGTCACCAGGCAGGGTGTTTGAGGCGGATTGCAGGTCAGTTGACCATAGAGAACTTCGAGGACGAAGTTTAGTTTAAGTGGGGGAGAGTTGTAACACCCGAAATCAGAAAGGTCAAGAAAGGAAAGGAAAAACCAAAAGTTAAAAAGGGTCGACTCGTCGAGTCTAGGGAGGAACTCGGCGAGTCGAAGCGGGATCTGGGTGTAAAGTAAGTGACCGACTCGGTGAGTCGGCAAGTGGACTCAGCGAGTCTGGTCTGGGTTGAGAAACCCTAATTCCGACACTTGGTACCCTATTTAAGCATCTTATTCTCTTCCCTAGGGCTCATTTGCAGCCCTTATAGTCCAGAACCCAAAACCCTAAGCCTCCATTGTTTCTCATTCAAGCTTTCTTGCCATTTTGGGTGATTTGAAGGAAGAAGGAAGAAGGGAACCATTGGGGATACAAGGATTTGCAGTAGATCCAGAGTTTGTGGGATTTTCCAGAGCATTTGAAGGTATTGAGCTGCTACCTTCACTCTTTTGCATTTAGATCAACCTTTATCATGAGATTTTGGGCTTTTAGGGCAAGTTTAAGAACCATTTCGAGTTAGAAGCTCAGATATGAAGTTTCTACTTCAGATCTAAGTGTATCTTAGCCTAGAGAATCATAAAGCATCAGTCTATGGGTTGATTGTTAAGCCCTTTTGTCTTAAGCCTTAGTTTATAGTATTTTGAGCCTAGATCTCCTTAGCTACACGTAAAGTTTGCCACTTTACGTAAGGAATAGGCTTTGGAAGAGTGGATCTACAGTTTGGAGTCCATTCATGACTCAAAAGCCTCTGAATATATGAAGGACTGAATAGACTCAACGAGTCCTTCGAGTGGACTCGACGAGTAGTATGAAGATGAAGATGAACTCAATGAGTTGGAAACAAGTGTTTTTCTAACACTATAAATAATGGTTTCGCTAATAAAAAACAATTATGTATTTAATTTTTGGTTAGTATCCCATTAAGTACAGCGTGCATCCACCCAAGGGTCTTCACTCCCATTTTCGCTATCCGACTATTCACACGACCAACAGTGAGTTCATACCCCTATACTATTATAGTTTTAGTGTTTTTAGGGGGAGATTACAAGACAAACACAAATGACTTTGTGAATTTAAACAAAAGGATTCCAAACACTTAAAACTGATGCAATGGATATAATCATAAGGTTTTCACATTTCTTAAAATATTTATATATTTTATCCCTTTAGTATTATGTTGAGCATAAGGGATGTTTTCAACTTACTAACAAATTTCATAGTTTTTTAGATCAATTCATGACCCAATTACATAATACTCATGCAAACTATAATAGGTATAGTTTAAGGTTTCAATATACAGTAATACAAATTCAAGGCTTATACATTGCTAAACATATAAACTATGACAGACTTAGTTTATAACATACTCGTGTAACAAAGATACTTTATCACATAATTATTTAAGTATAATTATTACTCTATAAAGTATTCACACGGATTTAAATACAATAGATCAATACATAACTACATGTAAACTAGATTATACAAAATTGTGAGACTCTATTTCAAAATTGTACCCCTTGGTGTACTGAACTAAATCCTATCATAGTATAATTAGAGTCTCCTGGAGGGAGAGCGTGAGATTTATGAATAGATCTATTCGGGACTGACAATCCAATGCTTGAACTGCTAGTTACAGTTAGGCAGGCATTCCTAGGGTGACAAATGTCATTTATCTGACACTTGAAAAATGTCGTAAAGGTCACTAGGTCATATCAAGCATGGTTATATGACTCATAATAGTATAAACTAACATTTTATTTACAGAAGTTCATTCTTTATTAGTTTTATTTTAATAAATAGAACTACTATACATTATACTAGAGGATTCTAGGGGATAAATACATGGTTTTATTTAAATTAATGAAACTACTATACATATTGGCGGTAACCAGGGTTTTCCAAAAGAACATTCTATACATACTGGTGATAGCCAGAGTTTTCGTACTTATAGATCAATATAACAAACTCATACATTAGAAAATATTGGATTTTCTTGGAAGAATATAAGCATTTTTATCGATTCATTAACAGGTTTTCATTTCAAAAACATGTTTATGAACTCACCAGCTTTTATGTTAATACAATCTTTTCAAAACCGCTTGTATTCTCAGCAAATCAGTAGATAGCAGGTACCTTGGCAGAATTTTGAGAAGACGGAGCATTAGAGCCTCGTCTTTATTTTGCTACTTTTGATGTATATGAATATGAATAAAAAATATGTAAATATTTTTTTTATATATCCAATGTAATGCTACTTTGATTACTATGATGCAATTGTTGTGATACTACATATGACGTCATCCACCCCCGAACGTTTCCACCGTTCCGTTTTGGAGGTTCGACAGTATTGTTTCAAGGTACACTTCCAAAAATATGATATGGAATAGTACCGGGAGAACATAAGATGTTGTGATGCGTCATCCCGTTGATGGAGAGTATTGGAAAAAATTTGATATAGATTACCCTGACTTTTTGAGTGAACCCCGCAACGTACGCCTAAGGCTGGCAGCTAATGGCTTTAATCCATTTGGTAACATGTGTAATTCACATAGTACGTGGCCTGTCGTACTCACCACATACAATCTGCCACCATGGCTTTGTATGAAAGAGTCATCATTCATGTTAGCCTTGTTGATTTCCGACCCTAAAGCACCTGGAAAGGACATAGATGTTTTCCTTTGGCCATTAGTGGAGGAACTTATGTTTTTATGGCACTCAAGCGTACGTGTTAAAGATGCATCGATAAGAGGTGTTTTATAGTCCTGTAGTTGAGCAACAATGCGTACGTGGTTAATTTGTATTTTCATATAAGTGTTTATATCGTCAAGGATATTTAGTAATATAATTTTTTATGATGTTTATCATTTCTTGAAAATACAGAATGCTTTACTCCAGGAGATCAATCAACAAACCCAAGCTTCTTCTACATCAAGCGATCTAACACCAAGTGATATAAGAAAATGTTTGAAAGAATATTGGGTGTTCGACATGCACATATTAGAGGCATTGGGTGTAAACCTCATACCGTTGCGTCTATGTACGACTAGGAACAACCGATGACACAAGAACCACCACAATCACAAGTAATTGTTAGTTTAAGTTGAAAGTATAATGTTATAATGGTAAAACAAAAAAAAAGTAGGATGCTATAATGATATGTTGATATTTTGTAGTTTGGAAATTTTTGGAAAGTAGAATGCTATAATGATATGTTGGTTATGGTTTGATATGTTGATATTTTGTAGTTTGGTAATTTTTGGAAAGTAGAATGCTATAATGATATGTTGGTTATATGTTGATATTTTGTAGTTTGGTAATTTTTGGAAAGTAGAGTACTATAATGATATGTTGGTTGTGGTTTGATATGTTGATATTTTGTAGTTTGATAATTTTTGAAAAGTAGAATGCTATAATGATACGTTAGTTATGGTTTGATATGTTGATATTTTGTAATTTGGTAATTTTTGGAAAGTAGAGTGCTATAATGATATGTTGGTTATGGTTAGATGTGTTGACATTTTTTATTTTGGTAATTTTTGGGAAGTATAATACTATTATGATATGTTGGTAATATATTTTGTTTGTTTTTGTAGTTGGAAATGTTACAAACGATACTAAAGGACCCGACATGTTCTGCAACATTGGAATAGTGGTTTCGTTCATTGCCACCACCAAATAATAATGAAGGAAATTATGAGAGTGGTGACGACGAGTATGATTTTATGAAATGTTTTGTTTGGAAGAATACTTTAGGTTGTATGGATTAATATTTTATAAATGTTATATTGTTTTTGATTGTGTATGGGTTAATATTTCTATAAAATTGCACCAGATCTTATAGGTGATATAATGTTTTTTTTATAGTTTTAATATTAAATATATTAGAGAAATCTCTAGAAAACTCCTAAAATTTTACCATAATTTACAAAAAAATCCCAAACTAAAATTTGTTTACGAAAAAGCATGAATTATCGGTAAAAATGGGGATTTAACCCATTTTTTCCCGTTTACCGGTTGTATTACTTACATGTTTCACTAAAGTCCATTTATTTTACCCTAATTTGCGAATAAGTCACAAAATAAAATTTATCGATAATTTGGTATTTTTCTTCATGTAATATACATTTTATCGGTTTTATTGTTGACTTAACACCTAGTCATTAAATTAGTTGATAAGATGAATACGATGGGTTATATAATGCCACATTTGCTGTAATATTTGATACCCATCTCATCGGCTTATTTATGACTATGTATCTACGTCAACAATAAAACCAATAAAATATGTGTTTTCTAGAAAAAAAAGGCAGAAAAATGAGTTGATGTCTGATGAGATGGATATATTGGGTTACATGAGATTAGATAGACAATTTGATATGTCTTATAAACGTAAAAAATAACGCAGTTGTTGTTAGTTTATTTAATTATAGTAGTCTTTGTTGGATGCATTTTATGTTCCAAAAAGATATACAATATATAATGATATCAAGTTTTATGCTAAACATATCATTATATAACTCAATATATTCATCTCATCATCACATTTAATGATTAGGCCTCCGGGTCAGCAATGAAACCGGTAAAATGTATGTTATATAGAGAAAATAGCAAATCATCAGTAAATTTTATTTTGGGACTTATTCGCAAATTATGGTAAAATAATAGGGCTATAGTGAAACAGGTAAGTAATAAACCGGTAAACCGGAAAAATGGGTCAAATCGCCATTTTTACCGGTAATTAATGATTTTTCGTAAACAAATTTTAGGTTGTTACTTTTTCGAAAATTAGGGTAAAATTTTAAGACTTTTCTGAAGATTTCCCTAAATAAAAAAAAGCCAAAACAGTTTTTGCTGTGACGTCTTTAGCGGCGCCAGAACAGTACTAGCGGCGACATAGTTTTAGCGGCATCGGAGAAATATTAGCGGCGACGGATTTCTATTAGCGGCGACCAACTGGCTATTAGCGACGAAGCATTAGTGGCGACCTTTTTCCAGCAACATGTCGTCGTTAATGCCTTTAGCGGCGACGGCCCCTATCTTTTGCGGCGACAGGCGTCGCCGCTAATGCCCGACTTTCTTGTAGTGTATGTGTGTGTTAATTAGTACTTTTGGCAGATTTCATCCATAAGCTATAATTAGTAAGAGAGGGTGATTCTTTAGTACTGCAAATGGTGTAATAAAAAAATGAACTGTAGGAACTTTGGGAAATTATAAATTTGTAATTACACATTTGTCAAAAAAGGTGGTAGGTAGGATTTGCCTAAACATATGTTGGTGCGTGGTGGCTTGTAAAATAATCGTTAAAGAGTATTTCGAAAAAAGAAATAGGGATATCGAGATCCACGTTTATGGTTTGGTTTTAGAATATTTTCATATCAAATATTTTAATCTGAAAGTATGCAGCAGATCGTTTTCTCTGACCTAATATGTTTGAAATGGCAATTTATTATTTTTATATAATAAGTAGAGCATATTTTCATGAATAGAAAACATATTGTAGCGAGAAACTGGCCAATAAATGGAGCTTTACTGAAACAAGAAGAAAGCGTTACTAAAATAGTACTCGATAATGTTTATTGATATCCAAACATAGGAGTTACAATCAAGCATGACAACAAACTTGACAAAATGGTCATTATTAGATTACGAGAACCACAAACATCCTCGTATGACCAAACACAGAAAACTGTTTTACCCATGCATACAAACGCAAATGAAAACGATGTTACATCAATGAACTTCAGACAATGGGAACCAACTTAATCTTAATCTCACCGACAGTCACATCATCACACCCTATCTTGGGCACCAAAGTCACCAAAATAGAGTCATCATCTTCAGCTTCAATGTCCTCCAACAGCTCCGTAAGCCCAAACGCCGCCCCACTCGTCATTGACATCTTGGTGCCATGTTTATGGCCATGGGGCAATTGTGAGAAACTACCAGCAAACTCACTCTCAGCTGCGGTAGTCTCCACTCCATCGTCAACGTCATTGACAAACACGTCAAACTTGACAAACTCCTCGCCATCGAACTTGATTTTATTCAAGAACAACATCTCATTCGCTTCCTGCTTGTTCTTCTTGTTCCTCTTCTTAGTAGGCCTTTTCACAAGAACCTTCACTGTCTCATTTAACTTCAACGGGAATGTAACGTCTTCCACCTTCTTCACGATTCCGACCAGTTTAGCTGCAACATTGGCCCCCTTGGTATGTGGAACCGATCGACTATGGAGCCACGGGATTTCGGACCTTTCATAGTCGTATCCCATTGCAGTCATGTTTACACTGTCTCGGTTATAGACACGTACAAGCTCTTCGTTCTCATCATAAAACACGTATGAAGCATCTAGCCAGTCGGTGGACGTCGGTTCAGTGTGTCCCTTGATTCCCAAATCTTTCCAGATTTTCCACATCCGGTCGACGTTGGCATGGTGGACGTAAAAGAGAGGATCATACCCTGCGGAGTAGAAGTTCCCCATGTCCTCGCTGTTGGCCATCCTAGGATCACCCACCCATCTATGCGCCGCAGTGTGAACCCCAGCCTCTATGGACCCAGCAACGTTAAACTCTTTGTTAAGAGGGTCATCCCCAGCAACAAATTCTCCACCGAAGAACGTTGTTGTATCAGGAGCGTTGGTGATCATTTGCTTGTACATCAAAGACAGATTAGCGCTTATCTGGTCTATACAAGTGGCGCCACTGTCTGTCCCATTATATCCCACTTCAAAGATAGCTGGTGGGAGGTGTGTGGCATTCCTGTAAGGGTCAAAGATAGGGTTCCTTTTGCCGTCGGTTTCGAACATGGCAGGGAGCACCATTCCGGTAGGGTTATCCCAGTTCCAGTATGGTAAAGCGAAAGTTGGATCATTAATCAACTTCCCCAAAATCCTCTCGTAGAAGTAGAGGTACCATCGGTGGAAAGGAAAGAAGAGCCATGTGTTGTGAATCTGGAGTTGTATGTCCGGGAAACCACTCTGTTCTTGATTGTAACCACCGTTGCAATAAGCGCAGTGGATCTTAGCTTGTTGCTTCCAACTGTGTGGATGCTCGTCGGGGAGATTCTTCATGGCTTGAATCGCTGCTTTGTACTTTACGATGTACTCGTCAGTAGCTCTCTGTGCAGCTGGTCGAACACGAAGGACTGGGTTGGTAGGCAAGACGTAATCTTTTGGTTTATCTGTTGAGAGTACTGGAGGGCAACAAGCTAAACCCCTTACAGCGTCATTGGCGTTCTGGAGGTTTGACGACGCAGTAACACAATCTGAAATATTGTCCGGAGCAGCGATGGGAGTGCCAAAGGCTGATGGGATGGATGTCAAGTTGGCAGCGCCGTAGAGACCTCCAAGCCCCAGGAGCAGGTTTCTCCGGTCAACATTCTGCATTTCAAGTGGTGTTTTGGGTAGTATGAGCTTCGGGGTTTCAGAGTTTTTGACTGTTTTCTCATTGTTGTTAGCGGCGGAGTTGCATGAGACTTTGAAGCGATGGGATTGCTTCACGTGGGAGGAGGTTTTGGAAAATAAAGGCTTTTTTGTGGGGGTGGAGGTGGGAAGAGTGGACAAGCTGAGGGAAGCCATCATCTATAGGTGGTGTGGTTTAAATTCTCTAATGACCTCCTATTATATAGGGAAATGTCCGTGAAATATGGATCTAGGCGTTGGAAGCTGGTTTGCAAAATATTTATTATAAACAAGCAAATACTTGATGAGTACATCGTTTTACATACACAAAAGTTATTATATATATACAAGTGTTTGAGTATTATAATTGGTTGATTAAATAAAATAAAACTACATGGATGAATAAAATTCAAAAAGTAGTTATTAATTAGTGGGTGGCTAGTAACTAGTGTTACTAATTAAAGGGAAATCTTCGTATTATATGTTAGGCTAATTAACAATTATTAATCAATAGATTAAAGATCCATATAAATAGGTTAATTAAAAAAAAGTTAAATAGGAATGTTTAAATATTTAAAAATTTTGGATTTATAAGAAAATAAGAAAAATAAAAAATTATTAAAATTGATTTTTTTTATCTTTTAAATTTAAATAAATAAACAAAATAAAGTAGTGTGTTTTAATTCGAAAATTTTGAAATAAGAAGGTAAGTCTATTACTGAAATTGATATTTATTTATTACTACCTTTATTGTTATTATTACATTAAAATATTATGTGAAATTAATTAAAATAGACTAACTTATAAAATACCATGTGGAAAGGAGATTAATTCAAAATAACTACAAAATGACATATGACAAATTGAATGAGAGTATGTCATATGGCAAAAAAAAACATTCATTTATTAGAGTAGATCTTAACTCACTTAATCAGTTTAAATTATGATTGTCCCAAATAGGAATGTACCCATATCTTTTAACCCTATAGGCTATCACCATGTTTGTTTCTCATTAATAAATGTTCTTGCTCACTACAAAACTAATAGTCATTACATCAACGCCTACCTTTAGCGGCGACAAATCAATTTCGCATTATTTGTCGTCGCTAACGGTTTGCGTCGTCACTAAAGTTGTCACCACTAATGTTATTCGAGGTCGATCTTGTCAAAAGTTGAGGTAAAAGCATAACTACTGATTTAGTCTCTAATCCAACGACAGAAAATCCACACCATATGCAACCTTTAGCAGCGGTACGTTTACCACCGACAATGTCACTGCTAGTACTCGAAAAAAGTACTATCGCCACAATTGGGTTCTGTCGCCGCTAATAAGTTACGTATATAATACACCCTTCCTACGTTCTTCCCAATTTTGTTGCATATCTCTTCCTCTATCAAATTATACCGGCAAAAACAAAGATTTTCTTCGTCCAAAGCCACCATTGGAGTCCACGACACCGGTAACCAAAGCTCATTACCAGCGACCAAACTTATCACCAGCGACGTCACATCCACGACGTTCCACCTCCATTTTCGGCGACATCTATGAGACTTCCTATTTTTTCTCTTTTTCTTTTCGTTTATGAATGCAGTTTGTGTATCTGTATGAAATTTAGAAACTACAATGCTAAAATGAAAAAAATGAAAAAAAAAGTAGGATGTTATAATGAAAAATGTATTTGTATGTTTATGCAATATGTGTATTTGTATGGTTAAGTGTATTTGTATATATAATTATATATGTATTGATTGGAACATCATTTAACTTTTAACGGCTTGTTTGGAAAGTACAATGTTATAATGGATAAAAGGAGGATGCTAAAATAGAAAGTGTATATGTATGTATATACAATATGTATATTTGTATGTATTGATTGGAGCATCACTTAACTTTTAAGAGCTTAGTTGGAAAGTACATTGCTATAATGGAAAATATGAAAAAAAAGTAGGATGCTATAATGGAAGTGTATTTGTATGAATATGTATGTAGATGTACGTATGTATTAATTAGAAAATCACTTAGCTTTTAAGGGCTTATTTGGCAAGTACAATGTTATAATAGAAAAAATGAAAAAGTAAGATGCTATAATGAAAAAAATATTTTACTATAAATAAAAAATATATATATATACAAAAGTACACTGTTGAAATAGAAAAAAAATATAATATTTAAAGTACAATGTTATTATAGAAAACTTATAACAAAAATAAAAGCCATAAATAACAAAAATATTATAAAGTACAATTGTACAACAAGATAAATATGAGATTATAAATTAAAAAAATTATATAATAGTACAATGCTCAAATAGAAAAAAAAATATAATATTTAAAGTACAATGCTATTATAAAAAACTCAAAACAAAATCAAATGCCATAAAAATAAAAATATACAAAAGTAAGATGTTATAACTGAGAAAAATTTCTTCCAAATTTTATTTGTTTGCGTGTCTTTTTTGCAATCATCAAAAGCTTAGAAATACCCACCCAAAATTGATTTAAAAATTAATTTCATATTGTTCCCATTTTGGACTGCTTTTTGAATACCTTATTCCATTTAGGATGTGGACATGTATTACATGATTGTTTTTTAAGAAAGATTCAGTTGCCATTTTCTTTTTGCTCCTCGGGTGTGTGTATGTGTGTGTGTGTGTTTGTATATGTGTGTATGTATATATATATATATATATATATATATATATACACACACACACACACACACACACAATTAGGAGCTAGAAGGAAATGCTGCTGGATTTTTCTTAAATAGACAATCATATAATAGGCGTTTACATATAAGATAAGGTATTCAAAAAATGGGTTTAGAAGCCTACCCTTGCAAATACTCTATCTGTTTCTAATTATTTGTTATCGTTATGGGGATATATTTTGAATCATCTACTTTATTAATACTCTATATGGTTTTTGTTTCCCGTAGAGTACCCCCTAAACACTAAACTATATTTAGTTGCATCATGTCTATTGATAAAAGCTAGACTTTCAATCCGCATCGTCAATCTCCTGTGTTCTAGCTAGGACTCGTGTCTTTTATTGAGAGATCCATGCCACACCTGGATAGAAATAGTGAAACCAGATGTCCGTGTGAGAAATGTGATAATCGTTACTTCATGGATTTGAAAACTATGAAACGTCATGGACGTATACATGGTTTCAGTCAGTCATACGAAACTTGGACATATCACGGTGAACCTTTAATTCCTCCGATTGTAGATCATGTAGATCTAGGTAACGAGATGGTTGATCATATCAATGATGTTATGTGGGGGTCAATGGAAAACGATACCAACCTCAAAGTAGGGAACTCGAACACATCGGGTAACGATATCGATGATGATTTTGTATAGTTGTTAGAGGAAGTCGAAACCAAGTTATATCCTGGCTATAAGTTTTCTTCCCTTGATTTTTTAGCAAAGCTAATGCATATCAAGGTCAATAAGAAATGGACTAATAGCTCATTTGATCAATCCTTGAGTTTTTGCATTCAACATTTCCACAAGGCAACAAGGTTCCTTGCGTCCACATTATCTAAACAAAAATAAACCAAAGAATATAGGTTTGGGTATGAAGTGTGTTTAGAAATGAGTTTGAATTAAGCGATTAAAGAAAGCAAGTAAGAACACGTCGATCTAAATAAGATCTGTTTAGCTCAATATATGTCTCGAATAATACAAAGATTTTCGAGTCAAGAGAATATTTGATCAAGTGTCTTACTATAACCTCTAAGTACTTACCATATTTATAAGGTACTCATAGACCAACAAAATACAAGGACAAGACGTTACATGCGAAACTCTAATATGACATGTAAATAGATAAGATAATGAAAGTACTTAAACTTGTGTTTGTTTATAGATGCAAACACAAAGACACTACTTTCGACTCTCATAACAACAACTTTCGACTCTGAATTCTCCCCTTTTATGAGAATAGTCGAAAATTCAAGCTAGTGTCTTCAATGTATGTAGCAACTCCTTTCTGATCTCCATATACCAAAGAATAGTTTTCGAACCTCCGCCTTATCTTCATTATCATTCTTCTTGCAATTATTGATGCGGAGTAAAGTATTTGAAAAATGAGAGTTCGTGTATCTCTCATTATCGTTTGTTTGAAAAAGAAACTTTGTCATCTTTCCCTTTTTATTCTTCCCTTGAAGAACAACACCAAATTATTGGTGGATTATTTCACAATCTTCGAATTCATCGATATATAGTTTCCCCTACAACAAGGACATTGGCACCTTTGATATTTTATTGACTACCATGACAAGATCAATATTTGTTACTACCAAGTAATCATAATAGCAATCAATAAAAGGCTTTGATGTGAGCATATCCAATAACAAGTGCATTTCGATTCTCCTCAACCACTTGTCAAGTATCCACATTGCATAAAATCTTCAACACTGTGCTGAGATTATTGAGATTCATCAATAGAAAATCTATGATAGTGAACTCAAAAGCTACATTGTTTGATCTCAAAACAAAATAACGAATATTTTGCATCAACTCCTCAAACAAAACATGAAGTACTATTGAGATAACTCTTATAATCTTCACCAATGACCAAGCCTCCTCTTTGCTTTTTCCTAAGACTACATGAAAGCGAATCTTCCACCATTTGAATTCATATTTGTCCTCGAAACTTTCAGCGAGTTTGAATTGACTGAATGTGAACATCAGATGATTTATTGGAAAATCAAGCTAATTGAAGTTTGTATTTTCGATGTCATAGCTTTTCTTTGGTTTCTTCATAAAATCTTCCACTTTATCAAGTACATCAATTTTGATAGTTTCATAATACTAGACTTTATTTGGGACACCCTTTTTCAAGCCAGGTGGATCATTCACCCTGATTAAGAATGTTGTTTAATTATCTTTGCATCTCCAATACGATTTGTTGCAAACTTTTCTTTTCTTCTAATGAAGGTTCAACTTTAATGCTTTTCCCTTTTATTTAGGATCGACTGTTGGTGTTGTCTTAATGATTACAGATGTCGAACCACCCTCACTAATGGAAATTACATTCTTCTATAATTTTGACACATCAATATTAATTTGAGGAGCATTCATTGTTGATGTTGTTGTTGATTTTGCATTATTGCTTTCATGGGAATCGATTTAGGTATCTGATTAGACATAACCCTTCCAACAACTGCACCTTTTATCTTTGCCAGTTCCATTGGAAGAACCAACCCCCCTTTTCTCCCCCTGGCAAGACGTGTTGGATTAGGCGTCTAAGCCCATAACTATAATTGGTATTCACTTAATTTGATAGTAGCATGGTCATTTTGGGTTGCATTCACCATAGCAACTTGACATGATGACTTCTGGAGAGAGAGGTTATTTAATGATTTATTAATATATTATAAGAATAATATATTAATTAGAAATCATATTAGTTAATTAGTATCTAATCAGAAATTAATTTGGTATTAATTTTGGGATTAAAGGAACTTATTAAAAGTACGTGGACTGGTTTTGCAAATCGTTGATTGTTGCAAACTGGGCAGCTGGACTCCCTTGGAATGGGGTGGACAAATTTCTCTAGGGAGCCCCTATAGAAATCATTCAAGGCCTTCCAGAAGGTATATTCATGGGTTGCTTGGAGCCTAAGCAAGGAATTGGGGTTTCCCATGGAAACCCTACCAGCCACAACTGTATAAAGTCCCTAGACCTCCTAAAATCGGCCACTGCTTCCAAGGAAAAACCGTAGCCGATTTTCTACCCCTATCTCACTCATCTTTTACTTTTGGTGTTTGTGATTCTATTAGAGGTGTAACACGTGAGGCACTAAAGCTTTCAAGATTCAAGATCATCCGTGGAATACTTGTTATTACAAGATAGCAAGCAAGGTAACATTTTAACCCTAGTTTTCATATTGATTTCGAAAATTGTATGCTAGTATTAGGGTTATTTCATTGAAACTTCTATTTGCATGTATAACTAGAGAAAAACTTAGATCAAAAGTAATTAGGGTTGCATGAACACATAGGAATGTTGTTATGCTTAAATCTCATTAGTGGTGTCAGGGCCAGGTTGTTTTTTTGTTATATGTGATGCAATAGTGATTTGTCCAAACCAGAAACAAAGCAGATTCGCAATCTGCTTGTTGAACTCGACGAGTTCTATGAGGAACTTGACGAGTTGGATAAACTCGACGCGTCCATGCCCTGACTCGGCTAGTTGACTCGTCTGTTAGCAGATTTTTCGAATTTTGATCTATTTTGTATTTGGATAATTACCATAAATCGTGTTTATCACCATAAATTGAATTTGCCGAATGGTAATCTGATTTCCTTATCAAAATAAATGCATTTGGTTAAATATTAAGATAATGAAAAATTATATGATTAATTAATTATTTAAAATTTGATCTAGTAATTTAGAAAAGTTTCAAATTGCACCCTTTAAGTTTTTTAATTTAAATTTTAATTAAAAGTTTAATTTTGAAATATTAAATGCTAAAACCCTAGTATTTTAAAAGTTTAAAATATAACCCTTATACTATTATTATATTAAAAGATTAGTATATATATATATATATATATATATATATATATATATATATATATATATATATATATATATATATATATATATATAAGATGAGTCTGTCTTACCGTTAGTAGGCCTCATTCACGAAGCCAATCTATAAGGGGGGGGGGGGGGGGGTATAAGGAAACCACTTATAAAATGGTGGTTGAATGGGTGTCCACTCTCACCCACCGCTTTCTTGATTGGTGGAGGGTCGTTAGACGAACGGGTAGGATAGGACATTAATTCCCTCATTAATAAGTATAATGATAAATATAAAGTAACTAAATGTTGTATAAATTCTGAATCTTTGTTACTTTAAGAATATGTGAATTTGATGCTAATCCATGAAATTGCACATTGCACCTTGTCAAGTCGTTAGTAGAGCGTGTGTGGTTAACCGGCACACTAACTTGGACGAACAAGGGTGGCAATGGGTAGCTCATAAATATTATATGGAGCGTGTGCGGCTAACCAATACATTGATTAGGCGGTAAATGACATCGATAGTGTCAGGCTAATTTGAATGGTTATTCACACCTTATTTGTGATCCTCGGTATCCCAGTCACAAACATAAAAGGCATAATCGAGATTAAACATGCCATTGATTAGTTCAATGAATCTCAAACAATCTAGGAATTTCATTTCATTTAAAACCTAATTCTTTTAATTTTGTTTTTTCGTGGTGGAATTGGTAAATCGTCATTTACCTAACTTCAAATAATTTACAATTGGATTACAGCATCCCTCTTCCGAATTGTGAATTATTGTGTTGGGTCCTAGCATTAATATTTCATTTTAGGTGTTATATTAAGGATTCCTTATCTAATCAAAACTTTGTCCTTCCTCGTTTACAGATGTCTACCTCAAACAACGTTTCCGGTCCCTCCAACAACTACTCCAACAACTCTTTCTTGCTCTTGAACATTTGTGTGAGGATCACGTTCAATGGTTCTAATTTCAATGATTGGATCTGGAACATTCAAATGGCCTTGCGCTATGACGACAAAGAATATGTCCTTGACAAACCATTGAACGAGATCGATGAGTCCAATGCTACTCCCGAAGAAATATCTGAGTATGGAGATCATTACAGAGATGCTACTAAGGTGTCCTGTATTATGGTAGCCACCATGACTCCTAAGCTGCAACGGTTCTATGAGGACTATTAGCCTTACGATATGTGCAGGAAGGTAATGGAAAAGTACCATCAAAGAGAACGTTAAGAGAGGTATGAAATAGTCACCTCGTTCATCACCACCCAAATGAAGGATGGAGAGTCCATCACGACCCACCTGCAATGTATGCTGAGATATGTGGATCGTCTCTTGAAGTTGAATGTGAACTTTGATGAAGAGCTGGCTATTGACATAGTCTTACATTCTTTGCCTCCTTGCTATGATCAGTTCAAGATGACTTATCATTTAAGCAATGAGGAAGTCACATTGAGCAAGCTTCAAGGCCTGCTAAGAAGTGCTAAAAGTGGATTAAAAGGGAAAAGTGTCGAATGCACTCCTACTCCTGCTGCTGCTTCTGTCCTATCTATTGGACAAGGAAAAGGGAAAAAGAGGAAAGCCCCCTCGAAGAACTGGAAGGGAAAGTCTCATGATGGATCTTCTTCTAGTGGATCCAAAGCTAAAACCGGTTCTACCCCTCCCTCCTCTGATCCTAAATAAGCAACGTGCTTCTACTGCCATGATAAGGGCATTGGAAGAGAAGCTACCCGAAATACTTGCAGGACATCAAGGATGGGAAGATAAATCCCAACTTCGCAAGTATTTATACTATTCTATCTAATAAACCATTGCATGCTAGTTCTTAGGTCTTTAATATAGGATGTGGTTTGCATATTTGTTATGATTTGCAGGGACTAAGAAGAAGTAGGGATGTGGATCATGGTAAAATGAACCTGATAATAGGAAATAGGAAGTCGTATCCTATAACTAAGATCGGGTTTACTCTTTAGTGCTTAATAGTTAGTTAGGTTTAGATTTGAATGATTGTTGCTACTCGTCAGATATGATGAGGAATATTATTTCCTTTTGTGGTTTGTACAGATAATGCTTTAGATTTTCGTTTAATAATGAAATTGGTTCTGTTAATGCTTATTATAACAGTTTATTTTATTTTGAAGCGTTCCCTTGTAATGGTGTATATGAAACTGTGATGGCTATAGATTACTTAGGAAATAATGTGTTGCATATTGATTCATCTAATGGTATATACAAGGCATGCTTGTGGCATTGTCGTCTTGGACATGTCAATAAGAAGCGCATAGCCCAACTCCAAAAGGATGGAGTGTTGGATTCATTTGACCTAAAGTCAGATGACACGTGCGAGTCTTGTTTGCTTGGAAAGATGACTAAATTACCTTTCAATGGTACTTATGAAAGAGGTGAGGGATTGTTGGATCTCATACACACAGATGTGTGTGGGCCCTTCAGATCCACCACAAGGGATGCAAACCGCTTCTGTGAGATTTTTACTGTTGATTATAGCAGATATGAATATATTAACTTAATAAGCATAAGTCGGAAACCTTTGAAAAGTTCAAAGAGTTTAAGCAAGAAGTAGAGAATCAATTGGGAAGGAAGATAAAGATGCTTAGATCTGATAGAGGTGGTGAGTATCTTAGCATCAAGTTCCATGACTATCTTAAGGAATGTGGAATTGTTTCACAATTGACACCTCCTAGGACTCCACAACTTAATGGTATGGCTGAGAGGTGCAATTGAACCTTATTGGACATGGTTCATTCCATGACGAGTCGAGTTTCACTACCAATCTCATTTTAGGGGTATGCCTTGGAGACTGCCACCCATATCCTTAATCTAGTCCCAACTAAGAAGGTTGCCAAAACACCTCACGAGATGTGGACAAGGAAGGTTCCATCGTTGGCACATATCAAAGTTTGGGGTTGTGAAGCTTTCGTAAGACAAGAGACTCATGACAAGCTTGAACCTTGTAGTGAGCAGTGTATTTTCATTGGCTACCCATAGAAATCCTTTGGATATCTTTTCTACAAACCTAGTGGTAACGTGTTCTTTGTAGCAAGGAAAGGAGTTTTCCGCGAGAGGGAGCTCATATGCCAAGATGACAGTGGGAGGACAAATGATCTTGAAGAGATTCAAGAATCAAGCGGTGAAGGAACCTCTAACACTAGCGCTCAACCTAAGGAAGAGACTCGTGTTAAACCAATTGACGAGTCATTACCTCTCAGACCTTCCACTCGAGTTAGAATGGCACCGGAGTTTTATGGTTTTCATATTACTACGGATGGTGATACGTTTATCAGTGATAGTACACTGGTAAATTTGGATGAGCCTTCTAGCTTCAAGGAAGCCATGGCGGGCCCTATGTCTGCCAAGTGGAAAGAGGCAACAGATAGCGAGATCCAGTCCATGTATGACAATCAAGTTTGGAACTTGGTTGAAAATGTGCCATGTCGAAAGACAGTTGGGTGCAAATGGATCTTCAAGACGAAGACCGAAATGGATGGAAAGGTGCACACATTCAAGGCACGATTTGTTGCAAATGGCTTTACTCAAACCCTAGGGGTTGACTGTCACACCCCCAAACCAGATGGCGGAAACGTCCGGGGGTGTCAGACTTCATTTGTAGTATCACAACACATGCATCATAGTAATCAAAGTACAAACAACCATTGTATTTAAAAGTATAAGTATTTACATGTGTTCAATCATTGTATATTGAAACAAAAATAGTTATACGAAAGAAGAAGATAAGACTCCTAATGGCTCCATTTTCTCAAAAAACTCGGGGAGTACCTGTTATTATTTCTCTGAGAATACAAGTAATTTGAAAAGAGAGTATCAACAATAAGTTAAGTGAGTACATAAGTCTTTATGTTTGAAAGGGTGACTTTGTATCGTGATTATGAAAACTGTTCCAGAAAATCCCATATTTTTTGTTGTATATGAAAAGTAGTTTTATTCCCATAAAACCGTTCTATTTTGTAAGCCAATGTTCTATTTGTAAAACTTGTAACTGAAAGTGTGCCTGGCTTCACCAGCTGTTATTGAAAACTATAGTATACCATTGTACTTTGTATTTTGTAAACAGGTACTTTGAAGACGTACTTACGTTTAGCTGTTTATACACTAACGTGTTGTTAATATCTTTTTAATGAGTTATTATAACCATACTAAGACATGAACGCCTGAAACAAACGCCTTGTGTAAATTGTTGATAACAATTGCCACTCATTGGCATGTATGCCTGACTGTAGCTAGCAGCCTAAGTGCGGGGTTGTCAATCCCGATATAGATCTACACACAACTTATTTCGATCCACGGGCAGGAGACTCTGGTTATAATGTCAGGGCTTTACCTTGGTTGTCTAAAATGAATTAAACAACCTGAATTGAATGTCTCATAAAAAGCATATAAACGTTACATGTATATTAGTTATGAAAACCCAATCATTCTGAAATAAATGATTGATAGTATGTTCTTGAATTCGTATTTCGAACATGTATTTGACAAGTGTAAACCCTTGATTTGCTTTGAATCAAAACCCTTGTTTCTGGTAAAATAGTGTATTCTAGTATACTTGAATCATGAATTATTGTTCTATGTATCATAAATTATACCTATTATAATTTATATGTACTTTATGAATTGGTAAATAACTATTTTTGCATGTAATCCTTTGCTCAACATGTTACAAAGGGTAATTAAACAGATGAAATAACTTTTATATTTATATACATATACAATTTTATATATAAGTAAAATTCAAACGACCTTCAGACAAATAATCGGTACTATAAGTCCACATCCAAACAAGAAAAGGACCTAGAATGAGTTATTAGTCCTACGCCTTGTAAATCTTATATATATATATATATATATATATATATATATATATATATATATATATATATATATACACACACACACACACACAAATATGAATATTTGGGAAAAATAAAAGTTTATAAAAGAGTACAATATTTGGAGTATTTTTGATGCTTTAAAATCGTTTTATCGTGATTTGAAATCATTTATTTATAACACAAAGTTATTGTGTTATACTTGTATTTCCCCCCTTAAAACGGTAGAAATTATGAAAATACGGGGGGTATGAACTCATTTGATAGATGGTGAATCGGACAGAGTTTCGTTTCACGAAAAGGAGTTTATTTGTCGAGAAACCGGCTCAAATTGGGCAGAGTTTCGACAGGAGAGAGGTTACTTCTCGGGAATCTCGGGGCTTCAAGGCTTGCTTCAGGCTCGAGTCTTGATACTGGGGCTTTAGGGGTTGTATATGAGCTTATGGAAGTGGAAAATGTGGAAGAGAATGAAATTTGGGGTGAAAAGGTGTAAAAATAGTCGGACCCTCGCATGCCTTATATAGGCCGAAGCCTCGGATTCGAGGCTATGCGAGGCTGACGCGTGTCGAATAGGTGGCGAGGTTTCTGGCTTACTTCGGACCGCAGTCTCGCTGCTGGCTGGCTCGGATTGGACCGGACTTCTGTCCAATAGAAGGACACGTGCGAAGGCAGCATCCGAGGTGTGTCTCCGGGGTGTCTCATGCGAGGCTGTTCGAGTAGGATTCGACCGCGGAGTTGGTCGAATCAGGAGGTGCCATGCATGGCTTCGGTCCACTCAGCAGCCGCCACGTGCGAGGTGACGTGTCACATGCGAAATTGCCTAATTTTCCTATTTTTCTTTATTTTTGTTCCAAAACTTGTATAATTCATAACTTTTGCATACGAACTCCGTTTTTGACGTTCTTTAGATGCACGCGTAGGTAAAATTATACTCTACGACTTTCGTTTAGACTTCGTCGGCTAATTTTGATTTATTTTTAATATTATTATTTTTAACAGACCGGGACAGGAAAATCCGTTAAAAATTCATAACTTTTTCATCTGACGTCCGTTTTTGTCTGTCTTTTTACCTTTGTACTACTAATTACGAGACCTTCAATTCTTGTTTAGGTTGGGTCAGCTAAAAACCACTCGATCTTTATTTCGAGTTTTTAGTTGTACACTGCTATATTGAAACTTAGAAAAATCATAACTTCCTCATACGAAGTCAGATTTTGGCGTTCTTTTTATGAAAGTTCTCGGTTTAACATAAACTACAACTTTCATTTAGATTGTTAAGGCTAAAAAGCCTTTTATTAAAAATTCAGTTTTTACACTGAACAGTGTTTTGCCGGTTTTGTCGTGGATTTTCGATTGGTCATAACTTCTTCGTTATAACTCGGATTTTAGTGTTCTTTATATTTTTGGAAACCTTGTTACAATCTCTATCACTTGGTTCATCCCAATTGAGATTATTTAATAATTTATTTTTGAGCGTCAATTATGTAAATATACACAGTATGCCAAAATTTCTCTTTATTGATTTAAAAAGAAGTACAAATTGACCTACACTATTACATAGGTTTGAAATAACGGTTTGTTACATTATCCCTCCCCACCCCCCCCCCCCCCCCCCGTTAGAGAGAATTTCGTCCCGAAATTTACATTACAGATAGACTAGGGAAAAAGATGTGGGTATTTCTGTTGCATTTGATCCTCTCACTCCCAAGTGATTTCAGGTCCTCGTTTTGCATTCCAGCGAACCTTCACTATCGGGATGCGGCTTTGTTTGGTTTTCTTAACTTCCCTGTCTAGTATCTCTACGGGTTCTTCCACAAAATGGAGGCTCTCGTTTAACTCGATTTCCTCGAGTGGTATCACAAGAGTCTCGTGGGATAGACACTTTTTCAAGTTCGAAACGTGGAAGGTAGGATGAATGTTACTTAGTTCTTGGGGTAATAGAAGTTTGTAAGCTACAGGGCTGATTCGGGAAAGAATCTCGAATGGTCCTATGTACCTTGGATTCAGTTTTTAATGCTTTCCAAAGCGTATCATGCCCTTCCAGGGTGAGACCTTTAACAAAACGCGGTTACCAACCTGGAACTCCAAGGGTCTTCTCCTTTTGTCAGCGTAGCTTTTCTGTCTATCTCTGGTAGCTTTAAGTCGCTCCTAAATTTGTATGATCTTCTCGGTAGTTTCTCAAATAATTTTTGGACTAGTGAGAGCACTGTCAGGAGTTTGACCTCTAGCTAGCTGCGTGTCACCCACTTCAACCCAAAACAGAGGGGATCTACACTTGCGGCCATAGAGGACTTCGAATGGAGCAGCTTTTATGATAGTATGATAACTGTTGTTATAAGAGAACTCAACAAGGGGTAAATGTGCTGGGAATAAATCTGAGATGACGAATGCGGAATATCAAGAACAATAAAGAATCAATCACCACAATATGCAAGAAATCTGATAAAGGTTTTTCATGTATTGATTATGAGATGAACGTACAGAGAAAACCCTAATCTGGTCAAAAGCTTACACCAAAAGTAAACCTAATGATTATTTATAGGGAACAATAAATATATGCCATAAATATAAAATCAATGCCTAATATAAAACCAATGCCTTAGAAGAGCTCGATTAAGAACTTCTACTGTAAAGGCATCGTAGGGAATCATAAAAATGATTAACCCTAAAAAGGCTTCCCTAAATAACCAAATATGCCAAATCAGTTTCAATATCTCAAGTACTCAACAATCTCCCCCTAGATGTTGAAACTGATGAAGATCACGATTTCCGATCTTCTTGGCATTTCTCCCCCGAAAGACAAAGATCACGATTTCCATGAGTTCGAACGCAACCGGGTATGGAGGTTGATTCTTGCACCAAAAGATGCTTCTATTGTCGGCTTGAAATGGGTGTTTAGAAATAAGTTAGATAAAGAGGGGAATGTCATTCGTAACAAGGCTCGGTTGGTGGTAAAAGGATATTGTCAAGAGGAAGGAATAGATTATGAGGAAAACTTCGCTCCAGTAGCAAGGTTAGAATCAGTCAGAATCTTTTTGGCATATGCTGCTCATAAAAACTTCGAAGTTTTCCAAATGGATGTCAAATGCGCTTTCTTGAATGGAGAATTAGAAGAAACAGTCTACGTTGGGCAACCATCTGGTTTTGTGAATGAAAAATACCCTGATCATTGCTATGTGCTAGATAAAGCTGTCTATGGTCTAAAACAAGCACCGAGGGCCTGGTCTGAAACACTAACTTGCTTCTTGAAAATGTCAAAATTTAAACAAGGTTCGGTTGACGCAACCTTCTTTCGTAAGAAGAAAGGCGAACATCTAATGATTGTTCAGATTTATGTTGATGATATCATCTTCAGCTCCACGAATCCTAGCTTAACAGCTAAATTCAGGAAGTTGATGGAGACTATATTTGAAATGAGCGCAATGGGTCTAATTAATTTTTTCCTTAGTTTGAATATCGGACAGGGACCAGAAGGTATTTTTATCAACCAGGAGGCCTATACAAAGAACATACTGACGAAATTCGGTATGAAGGGTGATTCAAAAGTGAAGGTTCCTATGGCATTTGGCACGAAGTTAACACCATCTCTGGAAAAACCTACTGTGGACATAACACTATGTCGTCAAATGATAGGTTCCCTTATGTATTTAACAGCTAGTAAATCAGATATTATGTTTTTTGTTTGTTATTGTGCCAGGTTTCAATCCAATCCAAGAGAACCTCACATGGTTGCTGCGAAGAACATTTTTCGTTATCTGAGGAGAACCTCATCTCTCGGTCTCTGGTATCCTGCAAGATCTGGATTCTTCATTCAAGCCTTTTCTGATGCTGGTGTAGGAGGATGAGGACTGGACAGAAAGAGTACTACAGGTGGATGCCAATTTCTTGACGGGAAACTTGTTAGCTGGCAGTCCAAGAAACAAACCTGTGTTTCATTATCCACAGCCGAAGCTGAGTATATCGCTGCAGCATCTTGCACTTCTCAAGTAGTATGGATTCAAAGTCAACTGAGAAACTATGGGCTAAGTATGAAGAAGATCCCTCTCTATTGCGACTCCAAAAGTGCAATAAGGATTTGTCACAATCCAGTGCAACACTTAAAAACCAAGCACATTGCACTTAGATATCATTTCATCAAGGATCATGTAGAAGATGGGAACGTGGAAGTACACTTTGTTCGATCTGCTGATCAACTAGCTGACATCTTCACTAAAGCCTTACCTGAAGCTACCTTTAACAAAATTTTACAAGGCTTGGGCATGATGGAAGGAGAGTCGGTACCGAATCCTCAAATCTCTCACTAAAAATTAGACAAGCAAAATGGAGCGAACGCTCGGTCTATTTTGGCTCCATAATTTTCGGGAACCGAAATGAACGGACCGCTCGGTCTATTTCGGCTCTGGAATTTTAGGGAACCGAAATGAACCGACCGCTCGGTCTATTTCGACTCTAGAATTTTAAGGAACCGAAATGAACCGATCGCTTAGTCTATTTCGCTTCACTCTTTTAAGATAAGGTTTCGGTTGTATACCTTGTACATTCTTTTCTCATGTCTTTCATTTGATTTAAACTTAATTATTTTATCTTTCTGTTTTTATTCTTTTTCAGAAAATTTCAAAAGTTCAAAAATATTTTATCTTTCTGTTTTTATTCTTTTTTTTTTCAGAAAATTCCAAAAATTCAAAAATATTTTTTGTTTCGTTTGTTTGTTTGTTTGGATTGTGTGGTGTGTTTCTTTTTTCTTCATAGGTGATAAGAGTACCAGTACAACAGAATGTGGATCTAAGGCAGGTATCTTTACTTTAAATTCGAACTAGATAAAGGTCCCTAGAAGCATGATGCTGTATGTTGACCTAAGCCTCTACGAATTTGAGGAGGCCTTAATGATTCGATCTATACCTATCGTTTCTTCCCAATCAGATTGATCACATCTACTCGGTCTAGAGCTACCTTACTCTTCTCATATGAGTTAAGAGTTTTTTTGCTTTGTCATGTCTGTCTAGCAGAAGGTACTTTCAGTTCTAAAGCCACCTTCCTTATATTCTCCATCTACTTTTGGTTCACAAATGTAACCCTTGAGACTCTCGATCCTTACCACTGAGGTTTATGGTTACACAACATCTGTGTTTGTGATCTTAGATACATATACCATGTGCTGAGTGAAACCCAATATCCAACACCAATAATGAATTGACGATGAATTAATTATTCAAGGACTTACTGGTTACTTAATGAAATCTCCTTTTCTTTTTGCGTGGTCTTTTATGAGATTGTCTACTACCAAGGCATTTCTTCCCAAAGAGATCCAGTTTATTTTTTTGAGATTTCTGCTTCCTCTTTCGTCACTATATAATATATCCAAACTACCTGTTCAACAGACCACTCGGTCTCGTAGGTACTTCTTCCAACGTTCAGTTTTATGTTAAGACTCAAAGTTCGGTTGAAGATAAGCTGCCCTAAGCCTTCTAATTAGAAGAATCCTTTCAATGTTTATTAACAAACAGTTGATCGTATTTTTAGGGAAACCACACAAGCACTTCAAGTCTCTCTTGACTTTGAAGGAAGTGATTCTTGCCTAGAATCCTCTGCTTTCTGTCTCATCATGAGACATCACTCACATCCCATACACATTTGCTTTATTTCCTTATCTTTGTCACACTAATGCACGAAAATTTCAATTTTCCCACATTGTGGTTGCTGAGTGATTTGAATTTTGTTCTACCTGTTGGAGCCAACCAAGGGGTTACTATGGAATTTCGAACGACGATTGACGATAAGCTTTAGGCATGTGAATTTGAATGGTATTTATACCCATGCATGCTGACGTATACCTGGGAGTAACCACACTTTCACATTACGCTTTTCCAAGCGACGTTTCAGAGATCACGTCATTATCATCATGATTTTTCTCTCTCCTGGCAATGGTATATTAAGGGTTTCTTGTTTTATTTGTCTTTTATCAGCAACAAATTCTCTCAAACTTACAAGGCAAGTATACTCTGTTCATCTTCTTTCTTTGATCAACAATGGCAACTTCATCATCAGTTCATCATCAGACGAAATCATCATCATTGCTCACCATTAAG
This sequence comes from Lactuca sativa, assembly GCF_002870075.4. Classification (NCBI taxonomy): domain Eukaryota; kingdom Viridiplantae; phylum Streptophyta; class Magnoliopsida; order Asterales; family Asteraceae; genus Lactuca; species Lactuca sativa. The sequence goes on along the minus strand of NC_056631.2, from coordinate 186,518,570 downwards.
CCAAACCAAAATATGATCATCGAACTTAACCTGTTCTTGTATGATTCATATATGTTGCATCTTGTGGAATGTTTGAAATATTCCCCCTTGGTTTTAGCCCTAACTCAGATTGAAGTTGTTCCAATGTCGCTATTATCCCAAGTTTATTCTACAACAACTTATGACAAGAACAAAGAACGCATCTACTTTGTCATCCACGATAAGAAGGCATCGATTTCTAAAGTGAAGTTTTGTTCGATTTTGCATCTGGCTTTCGATTCGTCTGTCATCTCGCCGGACTTTATCATGACGACTCAGTTATTCTCAATGATGTACGAGATGGGGTATACTGATGTATGAGATGGGTCAATAATCTGGTCTCAGGTGGTGCAGAGCCTTAACACATCAACGAGGCATTCCGAAGTCTCTTGTGGAAGATTTTGGACTCTGATTACGAGGAAAGCGATCAATTCTTTGGAGATTCCGGTTATGAAGGATGCTCTGCTTGCCTCTATCTCTACCTTCCATACGAAGAAGATTATTCTTTCGGATCCCCTTAAGTTTCCTCATAATGGATCAATTCCTGAGTCCATGTTTAGATGTGTTTCAGACCAAAGTAATGTTATGGCTGAATATTGAAAACTTCCTCCCATTGGACCAAGAGTTCTTTCTCCAGAACAGCAAGCTGCTCTAGATGCCGTAGACAAGCCTAACAATCGAGGGAAACGCATCTCGAAGAAATAACCTACTGAGGAAGGCAAGTCTAAGTCCTCTAAGTCCACAAAACGCAAGATTGGTGAAGGGGAGTCTTCTCATCAAAATAAAAAGAAGTTAAAGAAGATGGCACGAAGGTCTAAGAGTCCCACTCCTCCATGTTCAGAACAGGCCGATGACAATGAAGATGAGGAAATTCATCATGACTCACCAAGGGGTAACACTCCTCCACGATCACCTACTCCAATCGAATCTCCCAATCACAATAGAGTTCCTTCCCCACCTCCATCACTAAAACATACCATATCTCTCTCTGATCCCATTATTATTCCACCAGTCACATCTCAACAAACAACCTTACCTTCACCACCTCCCATCACTTATATTCCTATTTCCACAACTCCTTTATCATCTCCAATCTTTACAGCATCCACAACAACTACAATTCCTAACCCCACAGTGAATGTCAACGTATTTGATACGGGGGCAACTACTGTAAGAGAAACCACTGTTGTCACTAAACCTCTCTCCCTATCCACTCCACTGATTCTGGTGCTACCCTTGGTGGAGAAAGTTATGAATTTGAATCTACTTATTTTAGTCCATATCGGCTTCCGACTGATGATGATATTGATGCACCTGTCACAACTCAACATTTACACAAAATTCATGAGAAGCTTGATCGCTTACTTGATGATAGTAAAGCTTACAGTGGTGTTATTCTTAAAGCCTTCCTCGAAACTGCCATTGATCAATACACAAAGGCTATTGAAAACTCTACTCAGGCAGTTGATGCATCTACTTCGTCTTGTAAACAGGCAATGACAGAGGTTACTGAGGTTATTCACACAACTCAGATATTCCTTGACTCTTTGAAAGCTCATGCTGAAACCACTACAACAAAAGTCCAATCCTCTGTGGACTCCTTTTCTAAGACCCGTCAATAAGAAAGCACTAAATTCGATGATGTACGCTCATCGCTCCAAACCGAGAACACTTCCTTTTTAAGATCAGTGGATTCTCGTTTCGACTCTCTTCATGCTACTCTGGCAACCGAAAGTGTCTTGAAGGAGGATCTGGCCAAACACAAAGCCACTATTGAAGTCCAGAAGGTGCAGCTAGCCTAAGCGGAGAAAGAAATCTCTTTATTAAAGGTCCAATGGGCTGTCTATAAGAGCTGTGCGGGTGAGGTGAAGGACTTGTTGACCAATTTACTTGGTGCTCATGATCCTATTTTAGCTCTTACAATTCGTAATCATCTCACATCCAAACTCCTTCCTGCCCTTTCCATGCTTCATGAAATGAAAGGTGTTTCGGAAGGGTTCGTACCTCCAAAACTAGGGGGAGAAAGTAGTACTCGTGTTGTTCAGCCGAGAGTATTTGTGAAAACAGAAGATGCTCAACCAAGTGTCACAACCGAACTGAAGGATAATGTAGCTTCAGGTTCTGGTTCACAAGCAAAGCCAAGGGAGAACATTGATGATAGTGAAAGCGAGGAAGAAGAAACAATTGTTGATGCTCTCAAACGAAAGAAAAGAAACAGAGAACTGGATGAATGTGTGAAAATAGCAAAGGAAGCAGAGGAAAAGGAAAGGAGAAACAAAGAAGAAGAAGATGCCCTGAACTGTAAGAAGGCTTTGTTTCCCTTATGGACGAAAGAAACACTTATTAATCAGGCGATTGACTTTCCTTCCGTCTATTGGTTGGAGCCAGTTGCTTCGTTTGATTGTGATAACTCTAAAGACTCGCAATTAGATATGCCAATTACATGGAAGTCTTTTACTTTCCATTGTTTTGATTCAACTGCTAAGGTTCCTTTCCCTCACCCGAAGGTTGATCGTGAGCTGATAGATTTTTACTTAAAGTATGGGCAACCGCAGTACTAGACTTGGAGCGCACAAAAGATCATTACTGGTAAGGTACTCAAACCTTCGTCTGCAGGGAGATTTACCAACGTCAATTTCAAGATCACTCGTGGTACAGCAAACACGGTGTCTATTATCTCTCTTGCAGATCTTCCCAATCTCAATCCTCATGATTGGATTCTGCTATACAACATTCTGCTCACTAATCCTGCGGAATATGAGCCTATCTTAGAACATCTGAAGAGAATGTTGGCCTCCTACATCCATGACGTTGCTACTATGGATCAAGAGATAACAAAGGTGATGAACAAGAAGCCAATTGTGAAGACTACACCGAAACCAGGGGATGTGAACAAGATGAAAATAGGACAGATAGATTCAACGAATCTTAATGTTATGTTCACAAAAGGCGAAGCTCACAGGTTTCTGCTTGCTCTGGTAGACAAGCATCTGTTTTCTACTGACTGCTTGGAGCATATTATCAACTTGATACATCGATGTAAGCAGAACTTAGAAGCTGACAAGAAAATTTTCACTGATATGCTGCGTTGGTACATTACTTTCCGGTACCATCTTTTAGCTATCATCCTGAGGATTTTCAAGACTGTGAAGAAGTCTTCGGTTGTTAAACAAAGTTGAAGTTTCGGCTCCATAGACGCAAAGGGGGAGATTGTTGAGTCCGTTTGTGTTGCATTTAGGGCCTTAAGTTTTGTATCCGGGTTGGGCCTGTCCATCCGTAGTTTTCTAGATTAGCTAATAGGGTTTTACTATAAATATGCATGCATGTATGCATGATAAGCGTTTTTTTGATTTTGACATTCATTATTGTAAACCCTAAAACACCTCTACAGTCGAAGTTCTTTATCGAGCTCTTCTGAGGTGTTAAGGCATTAATCATTCGAGATTCTAGGGCCTTTCGAGGTACATAGGGCCTTTCGAGATTCTAGCAAGAATCGGCCTTGTAGCTTACAAACTCAATCTACCCGACGAACTTCATAACGTGCATTCTACATTCACGTATCAAACTTGAAGAAGTTTCTATCCGACGAGACTCTTGTAATCCCACTCGACGAGATCGAGATCAATGAAAGCCTCAACTTCGTGGAAGAACCAGTAGAGGTCGTGGACCGAGAAGTCAAGCAGACGAAGCAAAGCCGTATCCCGATAGTGAAGGTTCGCTGGAACGCCAAGCGAGGACCGGAATTCACTTGGGAGCGTGAGGATCAGATGAAACTGATATACCCTCACCTTTTTGCTTAGTAAATTGCAACTACCTTATTTGTTTAGACTTTAATTTCGGGACGAAATTCCCTTAACAGGGGGATGATGTGACAACCCGAAATTTTCCAATCGGTCAAACCTTAAAAGTCAGCCACTTCGTAACGTGAATTAATATCATTATTTCTTATTTTTAAGAAATATAAAGTTCGTTTGATTATTTTAATATTATTTTTAAACGAACGGGTGATAGAAAGTGTCGTCTCGGGTTTTTATTTTGAAAACCGCAAACACTTCGCGTTTTAGAATCACCCGACTAAACTTTTATGTTTTGGGTTTAGGGATCACCCAAAAACCGTAAACTCATGCCTATGTATGAGTTTACTCCCCAAGAAACTAGACATTGTGTTTACTCCCCAAATAGTCAAAAGAGTAAACTCCAAGTTTTCTCTCAAATATCATCCAAGATTTAATTCCAAATCTTCAATCTTGTAAGTGTTCTAACCTTTTTAATTTAGTAAAACACTTAATCTACTGTTTATACATCTAATCATCCATCCATATTTGTATTTTGATTAGATTTCCAAAACACCAAGAACACACAGTAAGTGTTCTTGGCCTCTTTAGCTCAAAACAAGCCTTCTAATAGTAAGTGCTTCCATCCTTGAGTGATTTTAACTTAGTATTGCATTTGAATATCAAGAAATAATGTCAAGAACACAAGGTTGGAGGTGTTTACAGTGCAAGAATGTTCTTGGGCCGTAAACACCATAAAGTCCCCCAAAATGAACCTAAGTCCCATGTTTAACCCTAGTTTGATGTTTAGGACTTGCCTTAACATGTTTAAACCTTACATTAATGTGTTTAAGCCTTGAAAAACACCAAACACTAACATTTACAGGTGTTTACGGTCTAAGGATCTCCCAAAACCGTAAACACCCTAAAAGGTGTTTAAATGGGTTATTTTCTTTCCTTAGGCTTAGAAACTAGCACATACACTTACCTAATTGTGTTAGGGACTTGAAAACATGGTTGTACACTCCTCCATATGGGTTTACGGTTTATGAACCCAAAGGAAAACGCCCTTAGGTCGTAAACTCCTCAAAGAGGGTGTTTTGTGGCCCTAGTCCATTCCAAATGCCAAACCACTTAGTAGAAATGCTTCCATGGCTTGCTAAACCACAAAACAACACTTGGACCTTAAGACTAGAGCTTACGACCGTAAACTCTAGAGTTTATTGCCGTAAACTCCCTAGGTCTTATCCATCAAAACCGTAAACTCCAAGGGAGTTTACCCTTGGACCCCAAACACACTAGTTTTGCCCTACCAACACTCGGATGCAATCCTTGTCATCTTTAACACTTGAAACAAAGTGTTTTTAATGTTCTAGGGTGTCCCAAATTAATTTACTAGTTATAATTTGGCTAATTAGTTATATATATGTTCATTATATGATAACCAGGCTCGTGCGTGTGTACAAGTCTTCATTTGTCACCTAGCACCGTAACCGACACTTCAACCCAATCCACTCACCACAAGTGAGTTCATACCCCTTTAACTAACCTTTGAAATGCTTTTAAATGTTTTAAATGCTTTAATAGGGGGGGGGAATACAAGTTGAATACTTATAGTTATTAGATCAATCACATGTGATTAATAACTACAAAACCACTGATTTATTACTATTCAAACTATTTATCAAACTGTTTTACTTCAAACTGCTTTACAAACTCTTTTACTCATCAAATGCTTCTACTTAATCTTTGTTTTACTTATTATAAATTACATGCCTGTATATGTATAGTTATATAAGCAATGTTTAATAGGCTTAGGAATACTGTCCGCCCTATTTCCTTTTCCTCGATTTGGATGTGATCTGGTGGATTATCGGGTAGTCGTCCGAAGGTCGTTTCAGTATTGATTATATATCATGTGTACATATATAGTCATAAAAGTTCTTCCATGCTTACAGATACTAGGTACATCATTAGTGAGTTACCGTCGGGGTAACACAGGATCATACTTATACTATTGCTAGTTCAATGAATCAGTTCATTCATGAGTCAATACTTATTACTATGAGAACATATACAACTATACTAGAAGGAAAACATATACAAATATACTAGAAAGAGAACATATACAACTATACTAGAAAGAGAACATATACAACTATACTAGAAGGAAAACATATACAACTATACTAGAAAGAGAACATATACAACTATCCTAGAAAGAGAACATATACAACGATACTAGAACGAGTATCAATCCATTACATATACATACATACATTGACAGAATTTTGATCCACTGTATCGGAGCATGCCTTAATTGTCATGGTCCGAGTTGTAGCCAGAGTCTCTTGAAGGGAGAGCGTGGGTTTGCGTATAGATCTATACTGGATTGACTATCCTACACCTTGCTGCTAGCTACAGCCAGACCTGCAGGTCTGCGGGAGCCAAACGTCATTTCTTTTGATGACCTACATTTGTCGTTGTTTATCCAGTCGATAGTATGGTACAATTAATCACATGATACCTTAATATAAATCTGTTTTAAGGTAGTTAGTACAGCAGTAGTTCCTATAATACGACACTACAGTACTACAGTAATTTACCCTTTATATACATTTAGTGATCATTTCACTTAAACATTAATGTACAAACTATATTTTGTTAATGATAGTTACACTTGGGAAATTACACACTTTTACAACAAACAATACGCGAAACAGTTAAGCCTTGGTAGAAGGCTACTTTAATAGAAAATATAGGTTTTTCTTGGAGATTCAAACACTTACAAACATTTACATACCTTTTACGAACTCATACTTAAAACCATGTTCAAACGTTTTGATAACAAACACCGACACTAAAATACTTATGAACTCACCAGCTTAATGCTGATAAACTCTTTCAAAATAACTTGTATTCTCAGGTCAACAGTAGACAGGTACCGAGGCCAGCTTTTGAGAAGATGGAGCGCATTCAAGACTCATCTAATTATTTTGATCTACTTTTTGGTGTCTATAACTGTACAGAACACACTTGTATTAAAATTATATACTTAATGCAATGGATGATGTTGTTTGCTTATTTACTGTTAGACTGTGTTGTGATACTTTACATGATGTCCTCCGCCCCAGAACGTTTCCGCCGTTCTTGGTTTTGGGGTGTGACAGATTGGTATCAGAGCATTATTTATAGTGAATTGAGTATATTAACCCATGAAAGATATACTAAACTATAAACCTACTTGGGATTAAAACACTCTGACCAAGTGTCTATACTTTAAATATTAAAATATTTAATTAAGTATACTAGTCTGCATTCATACTAAAAATCAGTGTCACAATGACAAGAACAAAAGTATTACGATCGTTGAATATCACAAGTGAGCTCGGGGATGTATGGTCAGTCCTGGGAATGGCATAGCATGATCAACTATGCTAGTCCGAGGAGTGATTAGCATATGCCGTAGAATGGTTGTGATATGTTAACGAGTCTAAAAACTTACCAACAATACCACAAGGAGATCAGTAGAACCTATACTTAAAATACTATAGGTGTATTTTGTGCTATTACTAGCTACATATATACTATATTCTTATACCTCATCTCACATAGATTTAGATGGTTGGATTCCATCACGGCGACCCGTACTTTCCCAACGAAGGCAATGCTGGGTGGATCGAAGAGGAGCCCGAAGATGAGCATCCAATCCCTTTTGATGATCACCTCGCAGAAGGCTTTTCTGACGGATCTGACTCTGAGCCTGAAGTCAACAACCTACCGCCAGTAGGTCAAGTCCCAAACAACAACCCCCGACCAGCTTTTCTAGGCATTATGGGCAACCAACTTAAATCGTTGGGGTGATGAACAGGGTCAACCCTTGGCTTACTTTGGGGACCGAAGCTTTTACAACCTCAGCGAAGGACCAGGAGAACCAATGAGGCACTTCAGCAACAGCTGGCTGCCTCCCAATCTGAAGTCTTGGAACTCCGAGCCCGTCAGAGGGCTCATGAGCGACAACTTCAAGAGGTGTTTCGTCAAGTAACAGATCTCAGGGTTCGCCCGAGGAATTCCCATCATCATTAGAAAATGTATAGTACATTTTCATCTTTTGGGTTAAGGATTAGCCTTTAGTATCTGTGCTCTAAGTAGCATTTTTCTGTATAATATTCCGAACTTTCAGTACTCTAACTAGGAACATAGAAATTGTCAAACTTTTCCGTATGGTATGATGTAAGACCTACTGTTAGGTCGATATTCCCTGAAACTTATTACATCGATAATACCAGTATTTGAGACAGTTATCTAATCTGTGGGAAAATCTGTACATTTGTGTTTTCCTACTAATCTTCTATGTTGTGATCTCAAACACTCATTCAACTGTTGGGCTATGGGTAGTTAGTCCATGTGTCACTCTCACCTCTCTTACGATTGATTCTTACCATTTTGTCTATATTTATAAACTTATAGCTGAAAGATGCCTCCTTGCAAATCTCCTAGGAATAACCCTGCACCACCACCACCAACTCCTCCGCCTCAAGTCATCGATACTGCAGCCCTGAATGCTGCCGTAGCTGTAGCAATGGCAACTGCCATGGCACAGTATCACTCTACTGATGTCAGCAGAGGTGGAACCCCTATTAACTCAATTCCTGTTGAAACCCCTATGCGCTCGAGAGAGTGCTCCTACAAGGATTTCACCAACTGTAAGTCGATGTCCTTCCATGGCACCGGCGGAGTCATTGCCCTCTCGCAATGGTTCGAGAAGACTGAATCAGTCTTCGAAATCTGTTCATGCCCTGCTGCGAGCAAAGTCAAATATGCGGCATGTACCTTTGAAGGAAAGGCCTTGACGTGGTGGAACGGCCACGTTAAAGCGCTGACGCTCGTAGTGGCGAATAACATGGGATGGGAAACCATGAAGGACCTCATGATTGAGGAATACTGCCCAAGGGGCGAAATCCAGAAATTGGAGCAGGAACTCTGGAGCCTATCCATGAAGGGCACCAACGTAGTCGCATATACCGCCAGATTCAGTGAACTGGTGGCGCTCTGCCCCAATATGGTTCCCACTAAAGGGAAAAAGATCGAAAGGTACATATGGGGGCTAGTGCCTCCGTATCAGGGGAATGTCCTATCATCAAACCCTGCTACCTTCGACAGTGCCAAGCGACTGGCACAGCGGCTCATTGACCATGGAGTCAAAACCCCTGCAACAACAACCACCCTAGCCATCTCGGAACCCTCCAAACCCGCTGATACTAAGTGGAAGTTCTGGGAAGAGAAGAAGAGGCAGCGAGCTGCTAAAAAGCAGCAAGTTGTGGCTGTGCATGCCGCAATAACCCATGCTACTGCTGCTGCTCCGGTGAGGAAGTATTCTGGAAGTTTGCCTAAGTGCAACAAATGCAACTTCCACCACAACGACCCCTGCCGTGAAATGCAGTGCTCCAACTGCAATAGGAAAGGACACACCGTCCGTTTCTGTAAATCCCCGGCGAGGCCGATCACACAAGTCCCCGGCTCTGGCGCGAGCCCGACCTGCTATGGATGTGGCGAAGCAGGCCACTATAAGAGGGACTGCCCCAAAGCGAAGAATGCTGGTGGAGTAGGGAGGGTACTAGCAATAGGCCACGGGGAAGCAGTTGTTGACCCAATGGTGGTGACTGATACGTTCCTCCTCGATAACTTCTATGCATGCATTCTGTTCGATAGTGGAGCGGAGCGAAGCTTCGTGAACCATAAATTTGCTCGCATGCTTACACAAGAACCGCACACACTTAAAGAACAATTCACAGTAGAAATGGCTAATGGAAAAACTAAAAGTGCGAATAGCATATACTTAGGTTGTACCCTAACTCTAGATAACCATTCATTTCCAATCGACCTTATTCTGGTCTCGATTAAATCTTCGACGTTATCATCGGCATGGATTGGTTAAGCCTTCATCGCGCCGACATCATGTGCTACAAGAAAGCAGTCCGTCTAAACCTTCCGTCTAACAAAACTCTTATCGTCTATGGCGACAAACCGGGTGCGAGTCTTCGTATTATATCAAATATTCAAGCACAAAAGTATCTACGTAAAGAATACCATGCATTCCTCGCTTACGTCGTCGATGCGAGCCTTGAAACGAAATAACTAAAGAACATTCCGGTAGTGAGCGACTTTCCCGACATCTTCCCATAAGAGCTACCAGGATTACCTCCGCAACGACAGGTCGAGTTCAGAATCGACTTAGTCCCAGGAGCTACCCCAGTAGCCAAGTCGCCATACCGATTAGCTCCAGCAGAGATGCAGGAACTATCCGGTCAACTTAACGAACTGCTCAACAAGGGTTTTATAAGACCAAGTTTCTCGCCTTGGGGAGCACCGATCTTATTCGTTAAGAAGAAAGACGGATCATTCCGTATGTGTATCGACTACAGAGAACTCAACAAACTAATGGTCAAGAATCATTACCCTCTGCCTCGCATAAACGATCTATTTTACCAAATGCAAGGGGCGAACTACTTTTCCAAAATTGATCTAAGATCCGGATATCACCAGTTACGAGTGCTAGAGGAGGATGTTCCGAAGACAGCCTTCCGAACTCGTTATGGACACTACGAGTTCATGGTGATGCCTTTCGGATTGACCAATGCGCCAACAGTTTTCATGGATCTGGTGAATAGAGTATGCCGACCTTACTTGGATCAGTTCGTCATTGTATTCATTGATGACATCCTGATTTACTCTCGAAGTAAGGAAGAGCATGGTGATCATCTGCGACAAGTTCTAGGAACCTTACGAGCGAAGAAGCTCTATGCGAAGTTCTCTAAATGTGAATTTTGGATCCGAAGAGTCGAATTCTTAGGACACGTGGTAAGCGAAGAGGGAATCCACGTGGACCCATCGAAAATTAAGGCCATTGAGAACTGGTCAGCACTGAACACGCCTATAGAAATTCGTAAATTTCTAGGTCTCGCTGGCTACAACCGCAGGTTCATACAGAACTTCTCCCGAATAGCGAAACCTCTTACAACACTAACCCAGAAAGGCGTGGTCTTTGACTGGGAAGAGAAACAGGAGAGAGCGTTCCAAACGCTCAAGCGAGCTTTGTGCACCGCACCAATACTATCCCTTCCCGAAGGAATAAAAGACTTCGTAGTCTATTGCGACGCATCGAACCAAGGGCTCGGGTGTGTTCTGATGCAGCGAGGTAAGGTCATCACCTACGCCTCGAGACAACTGAAAACACACAAAGTTAACTACACGACCCACGATCTGGAGCTAGGAGCAGTTGTGTTTGCTCTGAAGATCTGAAGACATTACTTGTACGTAACGAAAAGCACTATCTTTACCGACCACAAGAGTTTACAACACATATTCGACCAGAAGGAGCTCAACATGAGACAACGACGATGGGTCGAGCTACTCAGTGACTACGAATGCGAAATTCATTCTCATCCGGGTAAGCCAACGTAGTAGCAGACGCCTTATGTCAGAAGGAATATTCTGGTCGGAGAGTCAAGTCGTTGACAATGACCATCCATTCACACTTGTCTAAGCAAATTCAGGTGGCCCAACTTGAAGCCATGAAACCTGAAAACGTGACAGGGGAATCCCTTAGAGGAATGGATTAAAATTTAGAAGCCAAGGGTGGCGGAGCCTTATACTTCATGAACCGGATCTGGACACCGAGGCACGGTGGTTTCCGAGACTTGGTCATGACTGAGACACACAACACTCGGTATTCCGTCCACCCAGGTTCAGATAAGACGTATCTGGATCTTAAAAAGTTATACTGGTGGCCTAATATGAAAGCAGAGATTGCTACCTTCGTAAGTAAATGCCTTACTTGCGCAAAGGTTAAGGTCGAGTACCAGAAGCCCTCCGGTTTACTACAACAACTAGAGATTCCAGAATGGAAGTGGGAGCGGATTACTATGGATTTCATAACCAAGTTGCCCAAGACAACGGGTGAACTTGATACCATATGGGTCATCGTCGACCGATTGACCAAGTCTGTACACTTCCTGCCTATCAAAGAGACTGACAAGATGGGGAAACTTACAAGAACTTACATTAGGGAAATCGTACAACTACATGGTGTACCTATATCCATTATCTCCGATAGGGATAGTAGGTTCACCTCAAGATTCTGGCAATCGCTACAACATTCCCTAGGAACAAGGCTGGACATGAGCACAGCCTACCATCCACAAACCGACGGGCAAAGTGAGAGGACCATCCAAACACTGGAAGATATGTTGAGAGCCTGTGTGATTGAATTTGGAAAGGCATGGGATACTCATTTACCCCTTGTCGAGTTTTCCTACAATAACCGTTATCACACGAGTATCAAGGCTGCTCCATTCGAAGCCCTCTATGGCCGAAAGTGCAGATCCCCTCTGTGCTCGGCTGAAGTGGGTGATACCCAATTAGCTAGGGGGCAAGTTTCTGACAGTACTCTCACAGGCCCGAAAATCATTCGGGAAACGACAGAGAAGATCGTTCAGATCCGTGAACGATTGAAAGCCTCTAGAGACCGACAGAAGAGCTACGTAGATAAGCGAAGAAAACCTTTGGAATTTCAAGTGGGAGACCGATTCCTTCTCAAACACTCACCCTGGAAGGGTTTGATACGCTTCGGTAAGCGTGGGAAGCTTAATCCGAGGTACATAGGGCCTTTCGAGATTCTAGAAAGAATCGGCCTTGTAGCTTACAAACTCAATCTACCCGACGAACTTCATAACGTGCATTCTACATTCACGTATCAAACTTGAAGAAGTTTCTATCTGACGAGACTCTTGTAATCCCACTCGACGAGATCGAGATCAATGAAAGCCTCAACTTCGTGGAAGAACCAGTAGAGGTCGTGGACCGAGAAGTCAAGCAGACGAAGCAAAGCCGTATCCCGATAGTGAAGGTTCGCTGGAACGCCAAGCGAGGACCGGAATTCACTTGGGAGCGTGAGGATCAGATGAAACTGATATACCCTCACCTTTTTGCTTAGTAAATTGCAACTACCTTATTTGTTTAGACTTTAATTTCGGGACGAAATTCCCTTAACAGGGGGATGATGTGACAACCCGAAATTTTCCAATCGGTCAAACCTTAAAAGTCAGCCACTTCGTATCGTGAATTAATATCATTATTTCTTATTTTTAAGAAATATAAAGTTCGTTTGATTATTTTAATATTATTTTTAAACGAACGGGTGATAAAAAGTGTCGTCTCGGGTTTTTATTTTGAAAACCGCAAACACTTCGCGTTTTAGAATCACCCGACTAAACTTTTATGTTTTGGGTTTAGGGATCACCCAAAAACCGTAAACTCATGCCTATGTATGAGTTTACTCCCCAAGAAACTAGACATTGTGTTTACTCCCCAAATAGTCAAAAGAGTAAACTCCAAGTTTTCTCTCAAATATCATCCAAGATTTAATTCCAAATCTTCAATCTTGTAAGTGTTCTAACCTTTTTAAGTTAGTAAAACACTTAATCTAGTGTTTATACATCTAATCATCCATCCATATTTGTATTTTGATTAGATTTCCAAAACACCAAGAACACCAAGAACACACAGTAAGTGTTCTTGGCCTCTTTAGCTCAAAACAAGCCTTCTAATAGTAAGTGCTTCCATCCTTGAGTGATTTTAACTTAGTATTGCATTTGAATATCAAGAAATAATGTCAAGAACACAAGGTTGGAGGTGTTTACGGTCCAAGAATGTTCTTGGGCCGTAAACACCATAAAGTCCCCCAAAATGAACCTAAGTCCCATGGTTAACCCTAGTTTGATGTTTAGGACTTGCCTTAACATATTTAAACCTTCCATTAATGTGTTTAAGCCTTGAAAAACACCAAACACTAACATTTATAGGTGTTTACGGTCTAAGGATCTCCCAAAACCGTAAACACCCTAAAAGGTGTTTAAATGGGTTATTTTCCTTCCTTAGGCTTAGAAACTAGCACATACACTTACCTAATTGTGTAAGGGACTTGAAAACATGGTTGTACACTCCTCCATATGGGTTTATGGTTTATGAACCCAAAGGAAAACGCCCTTAGGTCGTAAACTCCTCAAAGAGGGTGTTTTGTGGCCCTAGTCCATTCCAAATGCCAAACCACTTAGTAGAAATGCTTCCATGGCTTGCTAAACCACAAAACAACACTTGGACCTGAAGACTAGAGCTTACGACCGTAAACTCTAGATTTTACTACCGTAAACTCCCTAGGTCTTATCCATCAAAACCGTAAACTCCAAGGGAGTTTACCCTTGGACCCCAAACACATTAGTTTTGCCCTACCAACACTCGGATGCAATCCTTGTGATCTTTAACACTTGAAACAAAGTGTTTTCATGTTCTAGGGTGTCCCAACTTAATTTAATAGTTATAATTTGGCTAATTAGTTATATATATGTTCATTATATGATAACTAGGCTCCTACGTGTGTACAAGTCTTCATTTGTCACCTAGCACTGTAACCGACACTTCAACCCAATCCACTCACCACAAGTGAGTTCATACCCCTTTAACTAACCTTTGAAATGATTTTAAATGTTTGAAATGCTTTAATAGGGGGGGAATACAAGTTGAATACTTATAGTTATTACATCAATCACATGTGATTAATAACTACAAAACCACTGATTTATTACTATTCAAACTATTTATCAAACTGTTTTACTTCAAACTGCTTTACAAACACTTTTACACATCAAATGCTTCTACTTAATCTTTTTTTTACTTATTATAAATTACATTCCTGTATATGTATAGTTATAAAAGGCTTAGGAAGACCGTTCGCCCTATTTCCTTTTCCTCGATTTGGATGTGGTCTGGTGGATTATCGGGTAGTCGTCCGAAGGTCGTTTCAATATTGATTATATATCATGTGTACATATATAATCATAAAAGTTCTTCCATGCTTACACATACTAGCTACATCATTAGTGAGTTACCATCGGGGTAACACAGGATCATACTTATACTATTGCTAGTTCAATGAGTCAGTTCATTCATGAGTCAATACTTATTACTATGAGAACATATACAACTATACTAGAAGGAAAACATATACAACTATACTAGAAAGAGAACATATACAAATATACTAGAAAGAGAACATATACAACTATACTAGAAGGAAAACATATACAACTATACTAGAAAGAGAACATATACAACTATACTAGAAAGAGAACATATACAACGATACTAGAACGAGTATCAATACATTACATATACATACATACATTGACAGAATTGTGATCCACTGTATCGAAGCATGCCTTAAATGTCATGGCCTGAGTTGTAGCCAGAGTCTCTTGAAGGGAGAGCGTGGGTTTGCGTATATATCTATACTGGATTGACTATCCTACACCTTGCTGCTAGCTACAGCCGGACCTGCAGGTCTTCGGGTGCCAAACGTCATTTCTTTTTACGACCTACATTTGTCGTTGTTTATCCAGTCGATAGTATGGTACAATTAATCACATGATACCTTAATATAAATTTGTTTTAAGGTAGTTAGTACAGCAGTAGTTCCTATAATACGACACTACAGTACTACAGTAATTTACCCTTTATATACATTTAGTGATCATTTCACTTAAACATTAATGTACAAACTATATTTTGTTAATGATAGTTACACTTGGGAAATTACACACTTTTACAACAAACAATACGCGAAACAGTTAAGCCTTGGTAGAAGGCTACTTTAATAGAAAATATAGGTTTTTCTTGGAGATTCAAACACTTACAAAACATTTACATACCTTTTACGAACTCATACTTAAAACCATGTTCAAACGTTTTGATAACAAACACCGACACTAAAATACTTATGAACTCACCAGCTTAATGCTGATAAACTCTTTCAAAATAAGTTGTATTCTCAGGTCAATAGTAAAGAGGTACCGAGGCCAGCTTTTGAGAAGATGGAGCGCATTCAAGACTCATCTAATTATTTTTATCTACTTTTTGGTGTCTATAACTGTACAGAACACACTTGTATTAAAATTATATACTTAATGCAATAGATGATGTTGTTTGCTTATTTACTGTTATACTGTGTTGTGATACTTTACATGACGTCCTCCGCCCCAGAACGTTTCCGCCGTTCTTGGTTTTGGGGTGTGACAGAAATGCTTTCACTAAGAGAGATTTTAAGAAGATGGTGATTGTGAAAATTGTATTCTCGAATTTGATTATGGTTATGGTATCCCTTTCCATATTTCGAATTGTGAGATTTGGGAATTAGTCTGAATTGTTTAGACACACATATGAGCTATCTAAGGCAAAGGTGTATAAGATTAAGAAGCTTTGATAAAGGATTATCAAAGCATTAGGTATTAGAAATATGAACTTCAGAAATTCAATAAGTATTGTTTTCTGGAAGTTCAGTTGTTTTCTAAAACATGTCAAAGCTAGTGGAATCATAAATGTTATGCTTATATGATAATAATCATCATGATAGTGGGAGCATAAATGTTGTGCTTGTATGATTATTAAGGCAAGTATTGCAAGTTAGCAATATTAATTATAGAAAACAAGAGTTATACTTTGCAAAGTCGTAAGAGTTGAATAGTTGTTTTGCTATAATTAAGGGAGAGAATATTGTACTTCATTTCAAAATCTAAAGCTTAGATTGAGAAATTTTAATAAATTTAGTCAAGGATACATAGTGTGTTCTCAAATTTCGATTATGATTATGGCATCCCTCTTCATAGTTCGAATTGTGAGAACGTGGCACATAAAATATTATGGCAGAAGATTGATAAAGTATCATATCTTTATGTAAGACATTATGCATTGAGTTCCATACACTTCGGGTATAGGATCGATTGCAAATGCTATAATATGTGACCATTCTAAAATTTTCCAAGTGTCTAGCGCATTTTGAGGGAAAAATGACTAAAATCGGTTTTGACTAAAATAATTAAACAACCATCAAAGGACGATCCAAAGCTCGCTGAGGATTGGTCGCTTGTGTGTAGTCGGAAGTATGATATTGGATGGACCATATCGACATTATTATGAATAGATAAGATTCTATTAAGAATAAGTTGTCGTATGGCAAAAATATGGAAATGTTTCCATATTGGGAGTTGAATATTGAGAATCTATGTCTATATTAGAAACTCTTATGCAAGAAGGATGTTCAAAGGAATGTACTTTGAGTGAGAGACATTATCTCTATAGAATAGTTTCTGATAGATATTGGCCAAGTCTTCATGATTTTGTGCTATGACTTTATGAAAGAATCATTGCATAAAGTGATAGAATCTAGCATAAGTAACAAGAATTTGATATTCTTATACTTACGATAAGGATTGGGAGTTGTGAAATGAGTATGATTGGAAATGTGCTCATTTGATCTATTTCACAAAGTAAGGACCGTAGATAAACATTGTGTGCATGCTGAGAGCATGGGACAAGTGTAGTTATAATTCAAGTAAGAAGTTGATTACCCGAAACAACAAATAATGAGTAATCAATATGGTGATTAAATAAAATGTTTTATTTATACCCAGAGTTTGGGGCCATATGGGATTAGTATTATTCTTGTGTTTCATTTTGCATGTTTTGACTTCCTGAATAATTAAATTGGTTCAGAACAATCAAATTATTCGAACGGACCACAGTCGTTCATATGTTGGAAGTAGGTATGAATGAAGATTGTCGTGAATTGGTGTGTGGATTTTCTAAAGTGTATTAGACATAAGCAAATGTTTGTTGCAACGTTCATGAGTGCTTATGAATATGATTTGAGCATTGGATTAAAACCCACGCTCACTTGGATCACTTCATGGATTTTATCACGAGTGATTGGTGAGATGATAATATCTTATATTCTTGAAACCGAGATGTGTGAGTTGTATCTTGCGAGTCGGTTACACATTGATAATATGTAAACGCACCAGTAACTTAGTGTCATAAAACATATTGTTGTGTGTGATTCGGTGAGTGAGTGCAAACAAGCATTGAATCAAAGTTTATTTGTTCCTTTTATCCTAAGTGGGATGAAATCGATATCTGTGGGCCCCTCGATGATTTAGTGATGACACATAAGCGCTTGGCCAAGCCGGGACTAATTTGATGTGTTCAATTGTAGTTTGTTGTCAGTCATCATAAATTGGAAATCGGGAAACAGTATAGAGAGAATGATTGTAATCCATGTCTCATATCTATACGATATCTAGAATGGAGGAATATATGATCCCTTATCTAAAGGACGCATATATGATAAGATCAGAGTTGACAGCGGCTTTTGAAAGCTACGATTGCGGATCAGGATCTGAAATCATACGTAGAATAGTTATTAGACTTATCCAAGTGGGAGACTGTTGGATTAGTGTCTAAGTCCATAACTATATTGGTATGTACTTGACCCGATTGTGCATGGTCCTTTTGGGTTGCCTTCACCAAAGCAACTTGATAGGATGAATTATGAATAGAAAGGATTAATTATGATTTATTAATATATTATGAGAATAATATATTAAAGGAGAAATCATATTGTTTAATTAATATTAGTCAAGAATTAATTGATAATTAATTTTGTGGCTAAAAGAGATTAATTAAACTTAAGGGACTGGAACTGTAATTATAAGATAATTGCATTTAGGCTATGGTTCACCTTGGAATAATAGGTTGGACGAATTCTATGGGAAAACCCATTAGAAATCGTCCAAGGGATATTCTAAAAGGGTCCATGGGTTGCTTAGTGCTTAAGTAGTCAAATTAGGGTTTCCTAGTTGAAAACCCTAATAGCCTACATGTATATATAGTACCCTTAAACCCCAGAAACGTGGCTAAGAGTTCCACTAGGGTTTCTGGACATTTTGGGCAGCCTTCTCTCTCCTTATTCTTCATCCTCTTGCTCTTGGTGTTTGTGAGCCATTAGAGGAGTGACATTTGTGACTCTAAGCTTTCTAAAGCCATTACAAGGAGGATTTGAGATTGTTATTGCAACATAACAATCAAGGTAAGATCTAAACCCCATTCATATGTTAATATGATTAATTGTATGCTAGATCTAGGGTTTAAAGTCTTGGATGAATTGCATCTACAATAGAGAAACCTAGATCCAAGCATTAGGGTTTGCATGAGCACATAGGATGTTCTTATGGCTAAAACCCATCAGATACATGACATTAAAAAGAGATATGTATGACAATAATGTCTTCTAAGCTATGTGGGTTTGTGACCCAAAACATTTATCACATTATCATAAAAAAAACATTTCGTTTTTACAAAACATATCTTTTCAAGTATTTTCAAGAAAACTATTTTCATACATATCACAAATATCATTTCATTTCAAAATATATATTTATTCATTCCGTTCTATATCAAAACATCTCATTAGTCATAAAGTAATTTAGGATATTTCTTTTCACATTCCATTCTTTATTTGATTAAGGTCTAATCTCGATGTTAAACTGTTTCCAATTTTTTATACTTAGGGCCTAGCAATATCCCCAAGTCTATATGAAGGTGGAAAGAATAAATCAATCCACCCCGATAGATTCCTCTATATCCTGTTACAGGGACATCATGGCTCGAGCAATATATTATTTTCATTACTTTTCATTTCTTGCATTCTATTCATTACTTTCAAATTATTTTCATTACTTTCCATTTCTTTCCGTTCTATCCATTACTTTCCGTTTCTTTCCATTCTTTTCATTTCTTTTCGTTCTTTTCATTACTTTCCATGTTTTACATAGTTCATACATTCATATCAAAATACTCATTTCAAAAGTAAAGCATCTATATTTCAAAACATTTAAAACACGTTAAAAAAACATTTGTTCTTTCAAAACATTCTTGCCTTCAAGGCGTTCTTTCAAAACAATTCTTTCAAAAACATTTAACAATTTCTTTTCAAAATAATTCATACTTCAAAGAATTGCATTTCATAATCACAAAATCATTTTTCTATGTACCCCAAAGTAGGAAAAATACCAACACGTACTCACCTCAATCACACGTAGGCTAGCGAGTCTTCTTCTAGTTCATTTCCTTATAGAAAACACTCTCGATCAACACCTATATAACTTGGAAACAAGCTATTAAAATGAACAAAGTACCCCTCAAATGTTAAACTACTAAATTTTATTGCTTTATACTATTCTGCACAAAAACATATGAACGTAGGCGAAAATCGGGCGTAAATCCGAGACTGTATGCAAAGGTTATGAAGAAAACAAGAAAACTCCAAATCCGAGACTTCCATGGGTCATAAAAATTAAATCATGCATTTACATGGGCCTTGTTTTCATCTCTGCACACACACAGAACTTGATTTTTTTTCAAAATAACACTATACATTACATAGTTCTTGAAGACCCTTTTTCCAAATCACTTTGTACCATTTGTATAGGTTCTCACACTTGATTAGAAGGTGTTTTATCATCTAGAAACACCCCACTTAATCCATTAAGTGCTCATTGATCTCCTTAAAGACATAATGTTTCTCATCTTTTCCAAGAGGATGGTTAGTTAGGCTACAATGGAATTGGATATTCCCAAGTTTACAAAGCTTGAACCCAACTCATTGTACACGCATTTGAAAGTTGTTAAGCATATAAAACCACCTTTAATCTCATTGTAAATACCCAATATAACTATGGGGTCCTCAATTCCATTGCATGGTCCAAAATTTCCCTTGGGCCAAAAACAATCACTAAAGATGGATATTTGCTAACATTCCTTCATGTTTATGTTTCACGATCATCTCTTGAGTGTCAATTCATGTTCATGAATATCATTCACTTCTTATGTGAAATTTATTATGTAATTATCAATAGATTTCCCAAAACGCACTTATGGCCAATTATTCCTTAAATTCAACTAAGAATCATTCAAGTACTCATGATTTTGCATTCAAATCGTGTTAAAAGTATCAACTCATATTTATGAGTATCATATTCTCACCAAATGCTCAAATTCAAAGGATTCCATTATTTCATTACAATTTCCCCAAAAATCATCTAAACCCAATGTTTATAACTGATTCTACCAACATGGATGAATTTGATTATTCCAATTGGGTTCATTTTCATTAAACATCATCTAGGTCATTGAATCCATTCCAATTTACATATAAATAAGTAATCCACAATTTGGGTTGTCTAGGGTTCATGGAGCTTTTTACCTAAATAATCAAATCCATCAATAGGATTACTGGATTTAGATTAGAACCATGGAAACCACCCAAGGGAGGTTAGAATACAAAACCCTAATCATTTAATGAAGCTAAATTCAACATTGGGGTTCAAGCCTAAACAATGAACTCGAATATAGAGTTAGTGAGGAAAGGATTTTATACCTTCTTGGCCTTGGATTGCTAGTTCTTCTTCTCCAATTAGAAACCCTATTTTCTCCATACACCTTCAACATCGATCCATGGAGTCCCTTCCTTTCTCCAATTTCGTTTCTCCTCTCTTCAAATGAAGAGAAGCCCATCTAACTAGTGACAAGTTTCAATAATTGGCAAAAATGACCCCTAACCTTCCTTGTTCTCATATTGAACACCATTTGATCAATAAATAAAAGAGAACTTACATCTTTCACACTATAACCCCAAAATAATTCATTTTATCTAATTTGTAAAAGGACTAAGTTAACACTAGTAACACATTTTCTTATTTTTCGAAACTAGTCCCTCAACTTTACAACATTTGTCAAATTTACTATTACTTCGTTTATTTTCACATTTATATAAACGGTTGAGATACAAAGTCGTCCTTCATCCATTATATAACTTTTGTAGTCCCTTTTATTAATTGATTCAACCCTTTTGTCAACTCACTTTGCCAACTTGACACTTTTGGCCCTTTAGTTTTTAAAATATTATTATTTTCACTTCTAACATTCTAAATTTCATATCAGTAATGATATGCTTATCCCATTATATTTTAAGTATATGAATAATTTTTCATTTATTTACTTTATTTAATTAAGAACTCGGTCAAAAAATTTACGATGTTACAATTATCTACCCCTTAAAAGGATTTCGTCCTCGAAATCACTTCGTGAGCCATCTAATTAGAATTTCATCCAGTTACTTTTAAATTTTCTCTATGATCACATCCTTTTGGTCATTTGGAACAATTCCAATCCGCCTAATAATCAATAATATACACTTAGGGGTTATTAACCCTCTTTGACCCTTTTACCCATTTAAACTTTTAACAACTTCATACAATAAGGTTATCCCACCTTAAGTCAACATTTGTCTATTTCCTTACTTAGGTCCCAATTTGCCTAAGTATGTCCTTTCGTGCGCAAGCATACCACCAATTTTCCATTCTCTACTAATTCTATTAGTAAATCATTACCTTAATTGAGATTTCGAAATATCTTTTCATCCTGCCCTTTTTGACTTTCTCTGGTATCAAAGTCTCAAACATAACATAGTACTTTAAACTGGGCTTGAACGCCTGCCAAAACAAGATTTGAATGGTCTACACAATAACATATCATATCAAATACATACCAAAACACACTATAATACACATATTTTTTTCATTTCTATTTCTATAATCGAAGGTAACCTATTGATGGATTTCATACTATCGATGCTTTCTTTCAATGTTATCTACAAGGTAACCTAATCATATATGTCACTAGGAAGCTTATACTTTTGTACCAACAGGTACCATACCATCCAAGTTTGTGTATGTTTCCGCATGGTGCATATCGTCTTTTATTCACTTTAACTTTCATGTCAAACCCAAAGTCTCGCTTCATGCGTTAACACATTTCTTAGGCCTACAAGCCCAAGCATGCCATGACAAGAAGATCTAAAGCACATTGAACTGCTTCAACTTAACATTCAAAATCTTATTGGGTCTGAATGATCTTATTACTTATAACTTGGTTCTTCCTATCTATCTACCCCTTAAAAGAAATGAAGACATTTCTTTTAAGGCTAAATCACAATATGCTCCTTATTATACAACAAAATGTTTTGTTTATTTCATCATGGAATTTCGTTGCCTCATGTGTACTCCTCATGGACACCGAATTCCACATTTTTCATTCCAATGATTGCATAAAAATTTCCATCATAATTTCATCATTCTCGTGTGCTTCAACATTCTTGTTTGAGTACTCAACTCTTCTATTCAACATTTTGTTTGGTTAACTTCTCAAGTATCATGATACGTTACTTCTTTCTATTTTTGTCCCTTCCTTAGGGATACATAACAAACTTTTATATCAATTGATTTTCCTGTCCTTTAGTCATAGTCAAATGAACCATAATGCTCTGACTCAAAGTTCAATATTCTGTATAGATTCACCACATACGATCTCGTTATCATAATTTTTCCCGCTCCCTGTCTGGTTGTCGAATCCAGATTAGTAGTAATACTCAAACTTAGTATCCATTTATACTTGAATGTGCTTGGTCCGTGTCTTGAAGTTGCACGACTTTGAAGCTCTAAATATCATATCATTTGTTAGTTCGTGTCACTCATAATTCCAAGCACTACGTGTTGTTCTTACCCAACATCCAAAGTCTTGTGAGCTCTTGTAACATCACATCATCACACTTCCGTATCCTTCTTACCATATACCCTTAAAATAAATGAGGGCATTTATTTTGAGGTTCAACTCACCCTATGATTCTCGCACAATAGTAATTTGTCTCTTTGACTTGTCCATGGAAATTTCAAAATTTTCCTTCGTTTGACATCGTTTTCTTGATAGTCCGTTTTAACAAACTTCAAGTGTTTATTCCTCTCCATACCTTTTTAGTACCATAAGATCTTTTGATGTTCAATTTTCATTCTTTGATATTCCATCACATGGAATCATATTTCTCCTTTATCAATCATAGAACACCTTCCAGATACTGCTCCTTTATCATCAAGTTATCACAGCTTGGAGTCTTATTTCTTCGAATGCCCTCATCACGTTTCATGTGAAATTTTAACTTTTCATCAATTCATAGAACATGTAAGTAGGGCTTACAAAGTTCCTTTTGTTAAATTGTTTATCATAGTAGTCTAGTACCTCATCGACTTATCATCATCACTTTTATTTTCCATTGTTTTCATGCTTCGAGAGTGTTTTCATCTTGTTTATCTTCCTTTCTGTATCAAGATATATCATTAGGTATCTTTCATTATTCTTCTTTCCTTGTGATGACATCATTTTCCAGTCTAGTGCATTATGTTAATGCACCATCGCTCGTTTTTCATTAGTGTCTTGGTGTCACAAGGACACCCTTATTCTACAGCTACTATCACACTTGACATTTGATAATGTTTTCATCTAGTCGCCAACTCCTTTGGATCCTAATAGATCTTATTGATTTAACAACATCACACTCCTTCCCAAGCTGTCTCGGTCACCCTTTCTTGTACCATCTCATTTTCATCATCATGTATCCCTTTTGTTTACTTAGCCATTGGCTCACCTTCCCGTGTCAACAATCACATAAAATCATTATCTTTCATCAATGATGGAATTTATGATTCCATTCCATTATGTTCTCAATCAACTTACTTGTAACCTGAAGTTATCACACTTATGTTGTAACTTAATCTCGTCCCAAATTACTAACTTTAACTATTTTTTAATCAAGAATATGGAGTTCCATTTCTTGTCCCATATTAGACTTTTTCTAAAAGTCAACTATGTCCCTTTTTAGCTAATTGTTTGTTAACAAATTTAATAGGTCGATTTGTTTCATTCCTTGGTGTTTTCAACTCAATACCAATAGCAATAAAATTTTACAAAATTACTTTTGAGCATCTATCAAATGTACACCAAGAAATTTTCATTTTCATACCAGTTGTTTGACTTTGACATAAAATTCAAAGTTGTCAAAAATTTCCCAAGATCCATTAATCATGTTTTAAACTCCTTTGTAACTCTTATCTAACATAAGATATGCATTCAGTAAGTCCTCAACTCACTCGAATCCTTACCATATTTCATAAAACCCCTTCATGTTTCCACCAAGTTCATGTATGTATCATGTGTGTAGAATAGTATGGTACTATACTATCATACCCATATCATACATAATCGACCTTGACTTCACCACTAAAAGGTTCTGACCCACTGGTTTAGATTATCCATACACTAGTCTTACTTCCATTACTCACTATAAAATCACTCACAGTGGCAATCTATGATTTCATCTAGACTTATCCAAAGTGGCATAAGCATCTAACAACAGAAATTCTTATCATCATTCATTTCATAGGATACTACCTACATTACGGCATAACAATCCTATGCATCATTCACACTTTTCATAACCAAATTCTAAGCCTAGGAGTGGCATGATCCTATCTTAATTCGTTTAAACTATGGCTCTGATACCAAACTATAACACCCCAAATTTTTTTCATACTTTAAAAGGCTATGGTTATAAAAAGAATATGGTATTAACCTGTATTCAACAAAAACCGGTCCACAAAAACAATTACAATTAAAAGTTGGGTGCTACCATTAAGCATCTTACAAACCATAGAAAGCAAATAAGAACTGTATGCATACAATAATTAAGGAACTTAACAAGTTCCACTCCGCTCTCTATCTTCTAACTTCTAACTTTCGTCTGTCCCCTTTTCTACTTAAGTACAACCTTGGATACAAGGAATTAAAAGAGATACATAAGACAATAATGTCTCGTGAGCTACATGGGTTTGTGACCCAAAACATTTATCACATTATCACAAAAACATTTCATTTTTACAAAACATATATTTTCCAGTATTTCAAGAAAACTCTTTTCATACATATCATAAATATCATTTCATCAATTATCATTTCATTTCAAAAAATATATTTCCTCATTCCATTCTATATCAACACTTTTCATTTGTCATAACGTAATTCAAGATATTTCTTTTCACATTCCATTCCTTATTTCATTAAGGGTTAATTTTGGTGTTAAATTGTTGGCATTTGTTTATACTTAGGGGACAACTATATCCCTAAGTCTATACAAAGGTGGAAAGAACAACTCAATCCACCATAGCATCATTTCCTTTAGGACATCTATCATGCGAAGGACAGGCGACACCCTAATAAATTCCTCTATCTCCCATTACGGGGACATCATGGCTCGAGCAATATATTCTTTTCATTACCTTCCATTTCTTGCATTCTATTCATTACTTTCCATTTATTTCCATTCTTTTCCTTATTTTTTATTACTTTCCTTTCTATTCATCACTTTCCGTTTCTTTCCATTCTTTTCATTTCTTTTCATTCTTTTCATTATCCATGTTTTACATAGTTCATACATTAGTATCAAAACACTCATTTCAAAAGTAAAACATCTATATTTCAAAACATTTCAAACACGATAACAAAACATTCATTCTTCCAAAACTTTCTTTCTTTCAAAACATTCTTGCCATAAAGGCGTTCTTTCAAAACAATTCTTTCCCAAAAAATTGAACACTTACTTTTCAAAATAATTTATATATCAAAGCATTGCATTTCATTATCACAAAATCATTTTGACATATACCTCGAAGTGGTAAAAATGCCAACACGTACTCACCTCAATTACACGTAGGCTAGCTAGTGTTCTTCTAGTTCCTTTCCTTATAGAAACACTCTCAATCAACATCTATACAACATAGACACAAGTCATTACAATGACCAAAATGACCCTCAAAAGTTAAAATACTAAATTTTATTGATCCATACTATTCCTCATGAAAAAAATATGAATGTAGGCAAAAACCACGTGTAAATCCGAATCCGTACGCAAAAGTTATAAAGAAAACAAGAAAATCTCCAAATCAGTTTCTACCACGGGTCGTGTAAATTAAAGCACGCA
Source organism: Lactuca sativa (assembly GCF_002870075.4). Lineage (NCBI taxonomy): Eukaryota > Viridiplantae > Streptophyta > Magnoliopsida > Asterales > Asteraceae > Lactuca > Lactuca sativa. Next base: position 186,491,966 of record NC_056631.2, on the reverse strand, counting down.
TTGACATGGGGCGTGTTTTCATGTCTGCACGCACATAAAACTCGATTTTTCTCAAAATAACACTATACTTTGCATAGTTCCTGAAGACCCTTTTCCAAATCAGTTTCTACCATTTGTATATGTTCTCACGCTTGATTAGATGGTGTTTTATCATCCAAAAACACCCCACTTAATCCATTAAGTGCTCATTGAACTGCTTAAAGACATAATGTTTCTCATATTTTCCAAAAGGATAGTTATTTAGGCTTCAATGGAATTAGACATTCCTAAGTTTACAAATCTTGAAGCTAACTCATTATACACTCATTTGAAAGTTGTTAAGCATATAAAACCACATTTAATCTCATTGTAAATACCTAATTTAACTATGGGGTCTTCAATTCCATTCCATGGTCCAAAATTTCCCTTGGACCAAAACAATAACTAGGGATGGATCTTTGCAAACATTTCTTCATGTTGATGTTTCAGTATCATCTATTGAGTGTCAAATCATATTCATGAATATCATTCACTTCTTATATGAGATTTATTATGTAATTATCAATATATTTCCCAAAATTCCCTAACGGCCAATTATTCAATAAACTCTAATTAGAATCATTCAAGTACTCATGTTTTTGTATTCAAATCATGTTATGAGTATCAACCCATGTTTATGAGTATCATATACTCATCAAATGCTCATATTCAAAAGATTCCATTATTTCATCACAATTTCACAAAAACTCATTTAAAACCAATGTTTATACTTGATTCGACCAACATGGATGAATTTGATTATTATAATTGGGTTTATTTTCATTAAATATCATCTAGTTCATTGAATTTGTTCCAACTAACATATAAACAAGAAATCCCTGATTTGAGTTGTCTAGGGTTCATGGAGCTTCTTACCCAAATCATCAAATACATCAATAGGATGATTGGATTGAGATTAGAACCATGGAAACCACTCAAAGGAGGTTAGGAAACCAAACCCTAATCATTGATTGAAGCTAAATTCATCATTGGGGTTCAACCCTAAAAAATGAACTCGAAAATAGAGTTAGAGGGAAAGGATTTTATACCTTCTTGGCCTTGGATTGCTAGCTCTTCTTCTCCAATCAGAAACCCTATTTTATCCATACTACTTCAAGATCAATCCATGGAGTACCTTCCTTTCTCTAATTTCTTTTATCCTCTCTTCAAGTGAAGAAAACCCCATCTAACTAGTGACAACTTTTGACAATTGGCAGAAATGACCCCTAACCTTCCTTGTTCTCATATTTATCACCATTTGATCGATAAATAAAAGAGAACTTACATCTTTCACAATTTAACCCCAAAATAATTCAATTTATCTGATTGGTAAAATGACTAAGTTAACACTAGTCACAAAGTCTCCTATTGGTCAAAACTAGTCCCTCAACTTTACAACTTTTTTTTCAAATTTACTATTACTTCGTTTATTTTTACATCTATATAAATGGTTGACATAAAAAGTCCTCCTTCATCCATTACATAAATTTTGTAATCTCTTTCATTAATTGAGTTAACCCTTTTGTCAATTTACTTTACCAACTTGACACTTTTGGCCCTTTAACTTTTAAAATGTTATTATTTTCACTTCTAGCATTCTAAACTTCATATCGCTAATGATATGTTTATCCCTTGATGCTTTAAATGTATAAATCATTTTTCATTTATTTACTTTATTTAATTAAGAACCCGGTCTAAAATTTAGGATGTTACAATAGGAATTTCAATCTCATGACGTCATCAAGTACATACTTATATATATATATATATATATATATATATATATATATATATATATATATATATATATATATATATATATATAATTTTCATATATGAACCTAACTCTATATGAGTTAGGATCAAATGTGAATCATAAATATTGTATGAATGTATAACCAAATTCTGATAATTAGATTAAAAGAATGAAGAGTTGTGATCTTAGGGTACATGGTATTACCATAGGATAGCATTACTTTATGATTACACTTAATTAATTATAAAAGTTAATTAGTTATAGAAAGTGAAGATATTAAGGAATGCAATTTAAATTATATTTCAAAAAAATAAACATATATATATTTTACATGTTAAATTATCTACGGTATCTTCTTATATGATTAGTAAAACCTGAAAAACTTTAAAAAAAAAAAAATTATGATATTTTGCATTCTTTAAGAATATTGTATAATAACTTTTGCATATTGAAAAATACTTACGTATTAGATTCTTTAAGAATACAAGTATATAGTCCAATTTATTACTGTCCGAAATACAATATTCATGGTTAAGAATCATTTGTAAAACAAACAAACTTAATATATATCACGTGAATGGTTAAGAAAAAATTATTTAAGTTAAAACTTCATTATTGATGATGAGAATATAATATTTACATTATGCTAAAACAATCTTAATAAATGTTTTTGAGCCCACTAAACAGTTTGAAAGTTTAAAGAATGTAAGAATTCTTAAAGAATGGATGAATAAAAATTTATTTGTAGCTGTGTAACACCGTAATTTTTTTTTTTTACAATTCAATATTCTTTAAAGAATTAATGCATTAAAATGTCTAAAAATTGTTGTGTTTCCACTTTCTCTTATCAATATCGACCATCCTTTCCTTCTGCCATCTACATGTGTAAAAACTAGGAAACAAGTTATTTCAAAATGCAATGCAAATCAAATGTGTGATAATTATGTTCTTTGAGAATGTGTGCACTAACATTCTTTAAGAATTTACCCCTTTATAATAAAACGTGTGCTTGTTTGATTGCAATCAAAGTCAAATGCAATCATAAATTAATCATTTCCATAATTTCCTTTTACTTGAGTGTCTTTAAGAATTTTAGATTTCGCATGCTTATTTATTTATTGTTGCTAACAAAAAAAAACTTTGAGTTGTTAGGTAAAATAAGACCACAAGTTAAAAACTAAATCTCTAGCATTCTTTGAGAATTGCCAAAACGTGTGCTTGTTTGATTGCTATCAAAGTCAAATGTAATCATAAATTTAAGGGTGTCGAACGAGTAAAATTTTCGGGTTTCGGGTAGAATGGGTCGGGTAGAACGGGTATTTCCTTAAGAAAATAATACCCGATACCCGACCTATATTGTAATTCGGGTTTTCGGGTTTCAGATATTCGGGTTTGAGGTCGGGTCGGGTAATTATCAGGTATACCCGAAATTTCCTTAAATGACACTTATTGATAATTTTTTTTTCTTTATTTTTTTATTTTTACATGTTGGTTGGTTTAATAAAGAATCGGGTAGGAAAATACTCCATACAATTAACAAGTACATATATAATAACAATACAAATCATTATAATATGTTATGTACTTTTTTAATTATATTCCGTGCCATAGTAAGAAACTGAGAATTGTGATGACGGTTCAAGACTTCAGCTTCAGCGTCGTATTTCCTTTGCAAGTTTGCGTCAACTGTCGAGCCGTCGTTCATAAGAAGGAAACAAAGGGTTTTGTTTTATTTTAAGTGTGCGTACGTAACTGCATTGTATATTTGGTATTATTTAAAAAACAAATTTGGGTATTTGGGTATACCCGAAAATAAATATGCATACCTAAAACTCGACCTATATTATTATCGGGTTAACCTATTACCCGAATGTTCATACCCGTTACCCGTTCTACCCGACCCATTCTACCCGAATTTGGAACGGGTCGGGTGGGTGGAACGGGTTTCAGGTTTTTTCGACAGGCCTACATAAATTAACCATTTCTATAATTTTCTTTTACTTGAGTGTCTTTGAGAATTCTAGATTATGCATGCTTATTTCTTTTATAGCTATACGCTAACAAAAAAAATACTTTAGTTTTTATCTCAAATAAGACCCCGAGTTAAAAAATAAATCACAAATATATGTTTTTCCAAGCAAAAAAGAATACTACATATATAGTTATAGTTATAATTCAAATAAAACAACATAAAAAACAATGGTGAAACTAATACTTCCCTTTTACGTCATAACTACAAGGCAAATCCTAAAATTTAAAGAACAAAATTTTAACAATAATATCTTATGAACTAAAATGGATGGCAGGTTCTTTTATGTTGCAACAATGACACCATTACATGATTCAATTTGCATTAAAACATGTAGGATATAGACTAACAAATGAAATTTGTACAAAAATCATTTCTATAGTCTCCGATTAAAATAATATTTCCAGCAACAAGAGCATCATACTCATTACATTGCATTGTCATGAAAACATGTGTGAAACAATTCCATAAATATAGCGATTATTTTTAGTTATTAATTTAATTCATAATAAAATTCATAAATTAGCTTTATGAAATGATTGGTCAATAATTAGTCATACATTCATACAATAATTAAAGTTTCATATATGAACCTAACTCTCTCTCTCTCTCTCTCTATATATATATATATATATATATATATATATATATATATATATATATATATATATATATATATATATATATATATATATATATATATAACTTGCAATGTTCACCTCATATAAGCAATTTACCCCATTTCATCAATTTTCACACTTTATTCCTATTCAACGACATAATCCATACTCTCAGATTTAGAAAAAATAGTTGTACGTAATCCATACTCTCAGATCATGAATAAATTACTATATATATTCATACTTTCAGATAAGGAATGAATGACTATATTTAATTCATACTCTCGGATTATGGACAAATGATTATGCCTAATCCATAAACTCAGACTAGGGGCAAATGATTATTCCTAATCTATACTCTCGGATCAGGTATATTAGAATTCTACTCTTCGTTCATATCTCGCATGTAGTCTTAAGAAGATACTACCCTTTGTCCAACTTAATTAAACTTAAGCCTCTGTTGCATGTCTTATATTATCTCTTTTTAAGACCATAATGAACAACTCCTAATGACGCGTCTGTTAGACAACATTATCCTACTTCAGTGTGTACAAAGTATTTAGGTATTAATAAACATATATCATTCTCTCTAATGATACTTCCATTATTGTTATTATTAATTAATAGGTATATAACTTAACTCATATAGAACCATACTTGGTTCATATATCTTATATTATCATATATGTTCTTATCACATATTCCAGGCAATTGCAAATATCGCACATACAAATCCTTTAATAGATATTTAACACTTTAATTGATATTTATATTAAAATCATGTTCATGAAAAGGGATCATGCACTCACTTGATACATGTGGATGACTGACGATTTTGGCAATGGTGAGTTTCGTACTTTGAAAGAACTAGACGCATAAAGTACTAAGCCTTAGTATAGTTTTGTAATCTTGGCGACTATAATAATTATATTCTAGATTCCTCATTCGTCCTAATGTTTATATCAAAATCTATCAAGTAAGGATCAGCTAGGCAGGACATTTGGTAGGTAGGACAGTTGGTAGGAAGGGCCATTTTGGCATATAGTCTTTTTGAAAACCAACAGCCAAGCTAACATGACCATTCTAGACACCTCTCCCGTAAGTAGATCAGTCAGTATTATAACTTGGAATCACTGATAAATCTTATTTATCTGTTCATAATAACGACTTATCATTATAAATATAAGTTACACCGAAAGTAAAAGAGTGTATCTTAACTTACAGAGGTTTTAGTGAAAATAGAGAAAAACGCACCAACAGAATTCCGACCCAAATACTCTTTTTCGTCGGGCTCCTAAAGCTCCAGAGACTCTCCTAAAATATTCTAAAAGTTGGGAAAAACCGAGTTTGAAAGCTAAATACGTTTTGAGAGAGATTTAGAGAACTTGTGAGGAAGGAATGTTAATTTCACAGCATATTTATAGGTTTTACAGGAGTGCGCGGCGTGCCCCTTTACTGTGCACGCCACACACATGTGGTCTGCCGGCTTCACTCCTCCTTTTTCCATGTATCATTGCCTGATTCCTCCACATGTCACTCTACTAGAATGTGACATGTGTTGTATTTTCTTGGTGCCATGTAACCAAATCTTATGGTGCTACGTTGCCTTGACTCTTAGAGGAATGGACGGCAAACTTGCCAAATGGCGCACTTCGGTGCAGCCACGTCATCAATGCAAGTAAATTTTTGCAGATCTTCAAATAGCCATAACTTTCGCATGCGATCTCCGTTTTCGACGTTCTTTATATCCCTATAATCCTCTCGATGAGCTCTACAACTTTGATTAATGGCTCAACATCTAATTATTCCTCAAACAAAAATCATATTTAGACCGCTTTAGATTGTTAAAGTCTGTGTAAATATCATAACTTCTTTATATAAACTCCTTTATCGACAATCTTTTTATCAACGAGTTCATATTTATGATATCTTCAATTCTCATTTATATTGTTTCGACTAACAATCAACTGATTAGAATTTTGATTTCTGTGTCGCATACTGCTATACCAGGTCTCACAAAATCTTCAAAAAAATCATAACATCTTCTCACGAAGTCAGATTTGGACGTTCTTTATATGCACGTTCTCGATTCAACGACTACTATGACTTTCGGCTAGATCTCTTAGGCTAAATAGTAATTTATCAACAATCCCCTTTTTACGATACTTAGAACTGTGCCGGTTTAATCGTGAAACATTGAAGAATCAAATTCTTCATACAAAGTCGGATTTCAACATCTTTTATCTATACAGAATCTTTGTCACATATACTATATTTGTCATAAATATTCTTTTATCAAAAAGTTTTTTTTAACGCTTAATATACTTTAAGGTACTGTTTGGCAGAAAAACTAGGTGGAACAGAACTAGATAGGACTGGACTGAAAATGATTGGACTGGACAAAACAAATAATCTGTATAGCGTTTGCTAAGACTGAAAAAGAGGATAATTTCATAAGAATGGTGGATAATGAGAAAGTCGGAGACACAAGGTGAGACCTGTTCCAGGGATATTTTCGTCAGATTGAGAAAAGAGGAATACGTGTTCTGTTGAGTTCCACCTTTTTGAGTGGGATTATTTTTTCAGTGAATTGTCCCATTGGACTTGGTCAAACTTTTACTTTGTTTCAATTCTAGGTATGCCAAACACCCTCTCAAAAGTTGTAGTTATGTTCTGTCCCATTGTGTTCTCCTCCCCAAACGGGTCCTAATTAACTAACATGGATCTGTTGATGTTACATGTATGATTATATATTCATCTACTATGAAGACCTTTGAGTGCAATGTTTTAATCGCAGAATTGTTGATATTTGGATATGGGGTGCAAACATAGTCGAAATTCGAAATACTATTTGTACAAAGTTGTTTGATATTTAAAGTTGTACATCCCAAAAATCATAATATACGATGAGTGTTACAATTGAAGTCGTCGAGTTCATTTATCATCATCAGAAACATATACTTCTGTAATGAAAGTCGCCAAAATCCATTCAAATATACAAGTGAAATTACTTTTATATGTCCATTTATAGGTTTTATTTATATTATACATGATAAAAATTAGATATATAAAACGACACTCTTTAATTTTTACATGCACATGAATAAATTTATGACCCAAAACTTAATACCAAGCTAACCAAAAATGCTTAATTTAACCGTGGAAAATATAATTATAATAATTTGTTTTTGAATATTGTAAAGTTAACATTGATAAAGTAATTGATAATACGTCAATATTATGTAGTCAATATTATGTAATGAGAAATTAAATAGCCTTCTATATTTTTTCTATTTATCTTCGTGGCCATGTTAAATGGGCCTTAAAAATTTGTTGGATATGGGTCCATGCAAATAAAGCACACCAACTATGCAAGAAAAAATCAAGAAGACTGAAGATAGGCTCAAAATATGGGACAATTTTCTGAGTTTTTAATTCTCTATTTGAATCCAAATTACATTAGCGAAAACTACGCTTCTATTTCTATTTGAATAATGCGAACCAGTCCTACTATGCTATGCTGAAAATAATTAGCAATAAATAAACCCACGTACTCTTCCTACAATACTGCCCACTAACCCCTTATTCTATACCAAAGTGGGTCACTTGACCAATTCTTTTGCAAAGTTTAGAGTAAAAGATAAACCGGATTAGCCCAACATAATTCACCAATGAAACGATTTCGAAATTCAAGACTTATAACTTTATGGAGTTAAGAAGCGAATTTACCAATGAAACCAATATTTTTTTACACGCACCTCCGTTTGAAGCTTGCAGCACCGAAGGAAGATGGTGTGCCCACTGAAGATTGCATCGCCAAACGAGGAAGAACGACCGTGTAATTTGGAAACAATTTCATGGGATATTTCTCTCTTTAATGTTATTATTTTTAAATGAATGCTATATTTGTTATTATATTAACTAAGTGTGAGATCCATGTATTACATAGGTTTATTTAAAAAAAATTAAATATAAAATTTAACAATTTGAAATGTTTGAATTTATAAGAAAAATGAGAAAATTTTTGAATTATTAAAATTATAAGACTTTAATGTATTGAATATATTACATATATAAACTCTTTCTAATAAATACCTTACATATATATTACTTTATATATTAAATGTGAAATTTTAATTTAATAAAATAAAAAAATACAATAAAATGACAAGTGGAAAATAAAAAAAATTTAAAATTGTAGAAAATGTCATGTGTCCAAATAAAGGAGAATATGACATGTGGCAAAAAACCTTCATTTATTATAGTAGACTTTTCAGTGGAAAAAGTAAATGTTACATGTAAATATAACACATGTCATTATTTAAGATAAGCAGAAGGTTGAGTGGGAAGAAATTCTAGAGGGATATTTAGTTTATCTACCCTAATAAATAAGAATGATTTTGTTACGTATCATGTTCTCCTTCATTTTAACACTTGTCATTATAGTAGACTTTTCAGTGGAAAAAGTAAATGTTACACGTAAATATAACACATGTCATTATTTAAGATAAGCAGAAGGTTGAGTGGGAAGAAATTATAGAGGAATATTTAGTTTGTCTACCCTAATAAATAAGAATGATTTTGTTACGTGTCATGTTCTCCTTCATTTTAACACTTGTCATTATAGTAGACTTTTCAGTGGAAAAAGTAAATGTTACACGTAAATATAACACATGTCATTATTTAAGATAAGCAGAAGGTTGAGTGGGAAAAAATTATAGAGGGATATTTAGTTTATCTACTCTAATAAATAAGAATGATTTTGTCACGTGTTATGTTCTCTTTCATTTTAACACTTGTCATTTTTATAGTTTTTTTTATTCAAATCTCACATATTAAATACCACCTCATATTAATTAATTTTATAAATATATTAATTAATGTACATAATAACTTTCTATTTTTAAAATCCTCTTTCTATTAATATATTAATTAACGAATATGTATATTAATGTAGATAGTACATTTCATTTGTGAATTCATACTAATTAATTTTATCAGTATAGATTAATTATGACCAAATTACATAAATAGTCCATGCGGTTTACTAAAATGTCACAAACTCAATCGTTACTAATTTTTTTATGAACATGATTTTTGTGGCTATCAAAACTTTCTTTTAATAAATCCGTGTAATACATAGGTTCACATCTAGTGTTAATATGTTTTGATAGTTTTTTAGAAACACAGAAACTAGTTTTGTCCGGATCAAACTCTCCCGTGTGGGCTTAACTTTCCTTCTTGGGCTCTTGAAAATATTTGAATTTGGAAATAAACAAATTTCCAAAGCCCCTCTTGCATCCGGTGGTTGTATGTAAACAAGTCATCGGATTTATCTATTTCTAACGCTTCCATTCTCATATGGTGGAAATGGAATAATCGTACTTAAATCAATATTTGTGAAACATTGTATTACATATCATCGTTTCAAGAGGTTAAACACTCCAAAGAGGAATTAACAGTCTCGGGACATCGTTTGCCTTTAAAAGGAATTCTAACAAAAGAAATCCAACCATTAATTTAACAAATAAGACTAACAAGTAACAGTTAATACTAAAAATGGAAGATCACTAAATCAAGAAGGAAGAGATGAAATAATTCAGATATTTCAATTATCAAATATAAAATATCTAGGAACATATATAAGTTTAAAAAGAAAAACAAATAAAACACTGTCTAAAATTTGGATATTTCAAATGAGTGTGGTCCATTACATCTAAAACGCATTTATTAGCTCGTGCTTTCATTTGTGCTTATTTTCTTTTAAGCTCGTGCTTCACTTGTGTCGATTGACATTCCTCTAGTCCACTAAGGAAAGGTCCAAAACCGATATACAGTAACAGGTACACCAGAATTTAATGCATGCACATAGATAAGATATATTAATCTACGTATATAAAAAAAGAAAAATAAATTGTGCCCGATGGGTTAGGTAAACAATCATACATAAGTGATCAATCAATTCCAGAGTTATCTACCTCTTTTAATAAACAAATATTTAATTTTGCCACATGACATCTTTCTAATAATCTATTTGACACGTGTCCTGTTCTTAGGGCATTTACAATGCAATATATTTATTAAAGTTTCATGGATTAATACATCATCATTTTATTTCCTATACAACTTTATATTAATTTTTCTACAATACATTGAACTCAATAGAGTTCAATTCAATATATATATATATATATATATATATATATATATATATATATATATATATATATATATATATATATATATATATATATATATATATATATATATATAATATTTAAAATGTTTCTTTTTCCCATTAAAGAGTTCAATGGCCATTGAACTTCATATCCATTGAATGCCAACATGTCATCCCATAGTTATAGAGTTTAATCCATTGAATGCCAATTAGACATGTCACCTCATTCAACTCTCTCATTAAACTATGCATTGTAGATGCTCTTAATCATTTTCTAATTGTAATTCCCGATCAAACTATCCTTTATGTTTTTTAGCCAATATTTCTAGTAAGAATTGCATTCAAAAGTATGCTAAAAAGATTTCCAACTACAAATGCTCAGGCCGTTCCAAGCCGAATTGAGGCCCGGGGCAAAAATAAAGTTTGAGGCCCTTGACAACCAAACAACTTTTGAAAAACTATTTTGCTTTTAGTTGAGCTTTTCGGCTAATTTGACAACAAAGAAAACATGAATAAAACACTACATATATTAGCAACAACAATCATCAGATAAATTGTATTTTTTGATCAAAAGTCGAATGGAAAATGAAACATCAATTAGATGCAAATTAACAAAATTGAAGGAATTACTGTGCTTAAGTAATTGTTTCCATTCTGACAGGCAAAACCAAATAGATTTTTCATTCTTATCTAATAAATACCGTTCCATTCTTTTCCAAATTCCGCCATACTAAATATCGAACAAAAGTACTCACTACTTAAATAACAAACAACTTTATGTAGAAAGAAATGAAGTTGGATAATTAACAAAATACATGCATTCCTGTTAGTTAAAGTCGTATTTGCCAATGAATCTAGGATGCCAACGAGATAACACTTAAGAAACAAATATAAATAAAATATTAATCTGGACAAAAACTAACATAAAGATAGAAAGCTACAACATTCTTCTATCAACAAGTACAAATACTTCAAGGTGATCGGTTTTGTTTTTCCTCATCGTCTTCGGCTATTGAATAAGCAACATTCATCCAGAATATCAAAAATTAGCCTCACTAAAAGTTACTCAAAAAATCAAGAAATCGGTTTCGAAATCAATAAAAACTGTTAGAAATCGATAATTTCAGAAATCAGAAAAACCTAGAAGTTAAGAACTATAAAATAAAAACTAAAACTTCAAAAATCAAGAAAAAAAACTAGAACTTTAAGTCCAAAATTGAGAAATCAGTGAAATCCAAAATCAAACTTAAAACGATATCGAGAAATCAGCAAAACTTACTTAAATAGTGATCAATGAACTTCACCATTACCGTAAATCATGGAACTCTCTCACTAGCTGCTGCACCTCATTCACAGGTGTGTACTCGGCCCTGAACCTGGCTGAAAAGTCACTCCAGGTCATGTCATCTAAAGCTACGTCATCACCAATAGCATGTCCGACCTCCTCCCACCAATCGCATGCTCTGTCCTTCAATAGATAGGAAGCAAGTCGGACCTTGTCCCCCTCGGGACATCTTCTCGTACAGAAAGCATTGGCGACATCAGCCAACCATCTACTGCTAGCAATGGGGTCCTTAGGACCATGGTAATCTGGAGCGCCACATGCTTTGAACTCCCTGAAAGTCACCATACGGGCCCCTAGCATGGCTGCCATCTCAGTGCGGAAGGCACTCAACCTCTTATCAAGAATTTCCAAGATACCATCCTTGACCATACCAAAGATCACATGAGTCTGGTCTAATATGTTGCATGTGATCTCGGAGAAGATGAACTCCCTTGTCTGCTCATCTAGCTGCTCAGCTCTAGAGCCTGAGCCTGATCCCTCACCTAAACTGCCAACTGCTAGTCTAGGGCGTAAAACCACAATTCTGAAAAAAAAAACATCATAACAAACATCAGAATGCTAAACACAACTCGAGGGATCACATACACTACAAGTTCTTGGGATTCATTTCAGCCCTCTTTGATTCGAGTACGGATCCTATGCTTTCAGTAGTACGGGCCCATACTACCTTCCATATATATCCGTACTTTCCTCAAGAACTGCCTTGACTCCACCAAGTCCCTTCTACTGCTACCGCTCTCTGCTACTCTCATCCTAGGCTTGCCCTAGGGTAATCACCAATCTACTCTGCGCCATTAGCTGCATAAGAAGTCCCGGCTATCTTCCCTTAACTAGCTCGCAAATACTATTACATATCACTAAGACTAGATAATTCTTCGAATAAGAGGTTCTACCCTACAACGGTTAGACTCAAATGAGAGCTGCGAAATAAGGCTAAACCTAACCTTCTAAAATTATTTAGTCCTTGTAATATGTAACTTAACATATTCGTTTACTAGTTAATAAAAGATAGCTAGAACTCCTAAAAGCACAACGCAAGCAGAATTCGAGCATTGGGTACACATAATCAAGCATATACTAATCAGGCTATCATACTGACTAATCTGTACTAGCATGCAGTTCATAAAGCTGATACACATATAACAGCACATAAGGCATCCTTCCTAGATCCTTAGTCCTAATCTAGCATGCAGTTCTCATAAAGTTGATAATCATATCATAACATATACTTGTTTGTGTAATTTGGGAGTACTTACTTGAGCTCGACTGATTGCATGCACCACACCCTTTTTTCTCTTTTCAAAGTTCCTTTTTTTCGCTTTTTCTAAAACTCTTTTCTTTTCTCAAAATCCTTTTTACAAAAATTGATTTTCCTTTTGAAAATTTCTAACCAAGGCTCTGATACCAACTTGAAACATTCCAAAAATATGGTCCAAAAATTTCGTTTTAAATCATTATCAAAACCATAAATCATCAATCATCATAAAGAAAATCAAGAACCATGTACCTCAAAACATCATGTAAAATACTATATTGAAATCATATGAGAAAATATCAGAATCTAAAACAATCCCATGCTGAAACTGTGGTGTGTGCCATGCGATCATCTCGAGCCCTTCCCTTTGCTAGTGGAAGTACCTGAAATCAAAACTGAATACCGTAAGCATGAAGCTTAGTGAGTCTCCCCAAACAACCACATACCATATACATAACATATAACATATCTTGGACCCCGCCCCTACTACATCGAGTCTAGCTCGACATCGGCTTTTCCGGCATCAGGCCCCGCCCGACAACGAACCCTATTTGGCATCAGGCCCCGCCCCGCATCGAGCAGATCTCGGCATACATAATAACATATCAACTAACATATAACATAGCACATGTACTAACATGAAGGCCTTCCTCGGGTTCCACCCGGCATCGGACCGAGATCCAGAAGAATATTAACATTCCTCAGGAACTGCCCCGGCATCGGACCGGAGTCCAGAAACATGCTGTCATACGTACTAACTAGACAATCCTCGGGCTTGCCCTGACATCCGACCGGCGTCTGGAACTCCTAACACATAACAAATACATGCAAGAATCACAAAGTCATCAAGCATACAAACATACAATCATTCCTTGGGACCGCCCCAACATCGGATTGAGATCCGGAAAAACTTATAACTCTACATCGGGTCACGCCTGACATCGGACCGTAATCCATAACTACTACTAACTTAAACAAGTCGGCCTTGGTGCCTTAGACCCGTTCCTACAGGAGAAAACTCACCTCGCAAAGCTGTCTGCAAAAACTCGCAGTGAGGAATATCTGATAGCTGCCCTAACGACTCCTCGGCTATCAATATCACAATAATACTTAGTCAAAATTTGATAATCCTTCTCAGGGTAAAAGATGGAACTCTCAGCATCATCGAGCAAGTAAAAATTATGATTCAGTCTAATGATTACAGCATGCATGATTTGAACCTTACTTAGAAAGACTTAATGATACATGTGATGTCGTCCTTACAGACTACAACAAAGCCCTAGATGAAAAGAACATAGCGACCCAAGAGTTGTACCATGTGAGAGGAAGACTAGAAGACAAAAGGCTTAAGGTCACTGTGTTAGAAAAAGACTTTTTGTTAGAAAAAGATGCTAGAATGTTAAATGAAACTCAATTACATATTGCTTTTAATCAACAGGATCCTGCCCGAAAAGAAATTGTACGTTTGAACCAATTAATCAAAAAACTGTTTAATGAAGTGAAGCAATTAAAAATTTAGTTCACAATGGTACTGTGGATAACACTTATAATTGTGGATGGTCTAATGGGTACTCTACCGATGAGAACTCTCCTCCTCGGTTTGAAGCTAATCGTCCCTATGTCCCACCAGACCAGACTTTTCATTATCCAGTCAATGACAAAACTTTTCCCAAAGATTTAAAATGTCACTTCAGTAGACTTCATGAACTTAGAAATAATTGTGTCATTGAGGAAATTCTTCCTGAATCCTCGGATAATATAGATGATCTCTAATCCATCATTGACACAATTTGTCCCGACTCTCAGTCCAGTTCAGATGTGGACGAAGAAATTGTTTTCAAAGGACCTGAATTACTTGTAGATTATCCATCATTGCCTTCCAAGACATCTCCCTACAAATATTCACCAAAGACTTACTCTGCGGTAGTCCTGTCTTCTCTACCGCAAACCCCAGTTAAAAGCATAACTACTCTTCAGCCCATCTTGCGTGAACTACCCATTGATAATTTTGAGGTTAGACAATGTTCTCAGAGTCATGAACTTTCTAGTTCTAATGACTCAATTCCTAGATTTTTACCTCAAACAAATAATTCTAAGAAACCTCAACTAAATGTTTCTGATGTTGTCCCACCAAATATAGAAGCAAAACTGGCTCTGGAAAAGGAGTTTAGATCCCGACGTGAAAAGCGGGAAGCTGATTCCAAAAACAAAAATTTTAAAAACCAGACCAACTTTTCAAACAAAAGGAATTTTGAAAAACCCATCACTACAAAAAAAAATTTAAAAACCACTACAGTTGATGGATCATGCAAAAAGTCATGTTCAGTGACTAAATCTCTTGACTCAACCAAAACTGAAAATTTTCAAAAAATGGTCAAGTTAACATCATCAAATTCCTTAAAATACACAAAAATGAATGGTATTTTGCACACTTCACAAACTTCAAAATCTCTTCCATTAGTCAAAAAGTCTAAACCTACAACAACCACTTTCAAAAGACCTTTTCAAAATCCAGTGGACAATACCAAAAAACACCAACCTCAGACCAGTCACAAACAAAAGACCACACCCTCCAGACCGTTGACTAGGTATGGTATGTCGATTAATGAAAAGAACTTATCATTTTTCTTTTATCCACTGCCATCGAAGACTTGTCAAATCCTAACTCGAAAAACCCCAAAAGATGTAACACATTGTGGTTCCAAACAAACATGGAAAAAGAAATCTGTTTCCAAGACCCACATGCATACATCTGTTAAGCAAGTTTCCCACGTTACCACGGGCTCCAAACTTGTTTGGGTGCCCAAACTAACCAATTGTTTGTGCATGCAATGTGCAAGGACGAACAAGAAGAAGAATGGTTAATAGATAGTGTTTGCTCCTTGAACATTACTGGAAGGTTGGAATACCTTTGTGATTTCAGGCCAATCAGTGGTGGTGGACACATCACCTTTGGGAACAACACAAATGGGATCATCAAGGGTTATGGAGTATTGACTAAGGGGAGCTTCTCTATTAAACAAGTTGCTTACGTAGAAGGTCTAGACATAATTTGATCAGTGTGGGTCAATTATTCAAAGCTAGTGATCGGGTTGAGTTTGATAGTGAATATTGATACATCATGACAAATGACAGAAACACTTGCTTGATCAAATCTAAATCCGAAGGGATAATGTATCCATTGGATGTCTCTCTGATCATTGGCAAACCGCAGTTGTGTTTCCTGTCAAACGCAGTGTCTGAAGTGAGTTGGTTATGGCACCGCAAACTTGCTCAGCTCAACTTTAGATACATCAACAACCTGGTAACCGAAGAGTTAGTATGTGGATTACCAATATTGAAGTACAAAAACGATACTTTATGCCCAACCTGTGAATGTGATAAACAAACTAAGGGTAGCCATCCTCTAATAGTTGATTTTTCAATCGTTGAACCTCTAGAGCTACTTCACATTGATCTCTATGGTCCATCAACCATAGCCACTCTTCACCACAAGAAATACATTATGGTCATAGTTGATGAATTTACTCGCTTCAGTTAGGTCTTCTTTTTTAGACTTAAGTCAGACACACTGAAGATCATGATCAACTTCATCAAGGAAATAGAGCTCCAGATCAAACTACTAGTTAGACGGATAAGAAGTGATGATGGCACTGAATTTACTAATCATCTCTTGAGTAGCTTTTTATTTTCCAAGGGAATCAGCCATAACTTCTTAGCACCTTACACACCATAACAAAATGGAGTAGTTGAGAGAAGGAATAAAACGTTGGTCAAAGCAGCTAGATCGATGTTGAATTTTTCCAATTTACCTCTCTCCTTCTGGGTACAAGCAGTGGGAACTGCATACTTTGTTCAAAATTAAAGCATCATTTTCAAATGCCTCAATAAGACTCCCTATGTAGGTCTCAACAATCGAAAAACCAATGTCTGATTCTTTCACATTTTTGGTTGTAGGTGTTTTGTGATCAACAACAAGGATCATCTTAACAAGTTTGCACCCAAGTCAGATGAAGACATTTTCTGGGTTACTCAACCAACAAAGTTGCATACAGGATTCTCATACGACGTATAAGACTAATAGTCAAAATATTTGATGTCAAATTCGATGACTATTTCGTCCGCAACATTGCTCCTTCAATATAAACAAATTTCGTCTTGGAAAGTGATATCCCAACTTCATTTGGTCCATTAAACATAGTTGAAGTTAATTATGATGCCCTATTCGATCCCGTAGAGACAACACATCTTTAAAAAAAAATGGTGTCTCTGGTAGCCCAACAACATGCAGAAGTATTTGGACCAATTTTGCCTAAAGGAACGTCATTCAATACTTCCACCTCGTCAGTTGAGGGGAAAAGTTCAATTCCATTGGAAATTACAACCATCGAGGTTCCAGTATTTGAAGATGTTGCTCCAACACCTACCCGCAGACCAACCAATCAATCAAACGTATCTGAATACTCTAAGGATGAAGAAGTTGAAAACATTGATACAAGAACAGATCCAAAGATTATTAATCACTTGTCAGCCCAGGGGGAACCAACGTCACTGGTTTAGGGGGAACTCTCATCTTCAATCCAGGGGAACTTCCATTACCTACCACATAACCAATGCTAACAGTCCAAGACTCATCAGCAGCCTATTCACATATCGAGGGGGAACTACCTTCTTCAAGCAAACCTGAATAGTCCTATAATGTAGAGGATATTCCCTCAACTGCAGCCGGATACCATCAACAATCTCGTCTACACATTTGGACGAAAGATCACCCATCATTTCAAATCATCGGCAACCCGTCTTCAGGTATTCAAACGTCTTCTTCTATTGATTTAAATAACCATTGTCACTATGCAGCATTCATGTCATCGGTTGAGACCAGAACCACAAAAGAAGTACTTATGGAGCCCGATTGGATCACTGCAATGCAAGAGGAACTTGTTGAGTTTGAACGTAATAAAGTTTGGAAATTGGTACCGAAGCCAAAAGGTCACAATATTTTTGGTACAAGGTAGGTTTACAAAAACAAGTTAGATGAATTAGGTGTGGTAATACTAAACAAAGCACGCTCAGTTGCAAAGGGGTATAGTCAACTTGAAGGTGTTGATTACGATGAAAAATATGCACTAGTTGCTAAGATGGAAGCCATACGTATTTTCTTAGCATATGCAGCTTAGAAAAACATCAAGGTCCATCAGATGGATGTGAAAAGTTCTTTCTTAAATCGCAAACTAAAAGAGGAAGTATATCTGTAACAACCTCCAGGATTTGAAAGCTCAGAATTTCCAAATCATTGTTATAAGCTGGAGAAAGCAGTCTATGGTTTAAAGCAGGCACCTAGAGCATGGTATGAGACTCTCTAAGATTTTCATATCTCTTCAGGGTACAAAAGAAGTGTGATTGATCCCACTTTATTTAGACGAGCAAATGACAAACATTTAATTTGTTCAAATCTATATGGATGATATCATCTTCGGTTCAACGGATCAGGGAATGGTGGATGAATTTGCAAAGCTCGTGACAAGCAAGTTTCAAATGAGCATGAATAGAGAGATTAACTTCTTTCTAAGTCTTCAGGTTAAACATGTCCCTCAAGGGATTTTCATCCATCAAGAAAAATACACCACTGAACTGTTGAAGAAGTTTTTGAAGGATAATTGCTCCTCAGCAAAGGTCCCTATGTCCTTTGGGTATAAAATCTCAGCTGACCCTACCGGAGAGTCAGTTGAGCAAAAGATTTATCAAAGAATGATTGGCTCATTGATGTACCTCACTGCTAGTCAACAAGACATTATGTTTGCTATGGGTTAATGTGCTAGATACCAATCAGATCCTAAAATATCTCACTTGACCACAGTCAAGCAGATCTTCAAGTATCTAAAAGGGAGTAAAGCCTTGGATATTTGGTACCATGTAGGTAATGACTTCAATCTTCAGGCTTTTACAGACGCTGATCATGCCGGATGCAGACTCGATCGAAAGAGCACTTCGGGTGGATGTTAGCTTTTGGGTGGAAGATTAGTTAGTTGGTCTTCAAGAAAGTAAAATTGTGTTTAATTTTCTACCGCAGAGGCATAATAAGTGGCAGAAGCCAGTTGTTGCTCCCAAGTCCTTTGGATGAAGACACAACTCTTGGACTACGGGTACAGGAGGCTGCGGGTACCCATCTATTGTGATTCAGAGAGTACAATAGCGATTTCTCATAATCCTAATCATCACTTGAATACGTAACACATAGAGCTACGATACCACTTCATCAAATACCACATCCTCAAAGGTAACATCGAACTCATTTTTGTGCCAACTCATGAAGAAATAGTTGATGTTTTCACTAAAGCACTCGACTCCACAAAACTGAATGGATTTTTTGAAATGTTAGGGAAGAAGAACCCTAACACGCGGTTCTTCTTGAAAGGTAGGTACCGCAGACCTCATTAGGTCTCTGAGTGTGAATAAACTGCTTCTTTTCTTTTCAAAACAAAACTCTTGAAGCACTTTATCCACTACAGTCTATTTCTAGAATAACTGATATATTATTCACTTCATAATTGCTCCTCGGTATACTTTGTATACTAAAGTCACTTATGATCTATATACTCAACGGGTCTCCTTATTTCTTTTATTTCTAACCTTCATGATCTAGTTTGTCTTTCAGCTAACGCAGACACATTACGTAAACCCACAGTCATCTCTTCATAAATGCCTTAAATGACACTGTGTGCTACTTAATGAAATTAAAAACATTCTTCAAACATATTTGTTGCACATGATACTTCAATCTCTTTTCAAATGACTTTCCTCAGTTGGGCCTATTTTTGGATAAAAAGAAAGAAACCGATTTTCCTTCTGTAAAATCTTTTTGCAAATCCTTTACAATCACATCATGCAACCATTAGGTTTCTTATGCCTACCTTTGACAAACTTATAAGCATGTGGGTTGTCCCTTTTACAAGCCTTGTAAAATTCCCACAATATTTAACATGTTATGACGTGATCCCTTATTGATCTAATCATCTCATTTAGATGTTGCTCGATTGATAGATTCTACTTTCCTCTTATGAATCAATGATTTTTTTCTTCTTATTCACCTTATCCGGTTTCTCCATTACATGTTCCACTTTTCGTCTAAGATGCGAATTTTTATACAACTTAAGTGATGTCATGTTCTTATTCTCCTTTGTAACATCCATCTTTGAGGGAACAACTTCCTCCTTCAAGGTTGTCATAAAATTTGTCTCACTCTTCTTGATACCTTTTTCTAATTGCATAGTTGATAGGATTCAGGACCCAATCCTATTTCTTTTGAACCCTTAGTGATACACATGGTATCATCGCTGTCAAATGACCAAGGTTGTACGTTGTCTAGGAAATCCATTCCCAATACCATGTGATAGTCATCCATATGCACCATTTTCAAGTCTATTGTGCCTTCCCATTATTCTATCTTAAGATGTACTCCACATACAACACCAATGATAGGCTTGGATAAAGAGTTAATGACCTTTAAACGACCTGGATTTTTGGTGTATTTAATGCCCAACTACCTAGCTTCATCTTCAACAAGGAAATTATGAGATACACCGTTATCTACTAATGCCTTGGTGTATCCTTCATTTACCTTGTCCTCCACGAATATTAGCCTTCCTCTTTTAGTCTTATTCTCTTCTATGGCATATAGTTCCTCAACATCCCAGTCATCATCTACTTCCGTTTTGGAAGTTACTACATTGCTTTCAACGAAATTTGTCTTTGACCAACAATCCTTGGACATGTGGCCCCACTTTCAATAATTGTTGTAGTTGCCTTTGAACCTCCTCCCGTAGGAACTTTTATTTTTTTGTCTTTTGAGATCTCCATGGTTGTGAGGTTCCTTGTTGATTCTTCCCTTTGTTAAGATCTTTGTATCCTTCTTTAGCAGGTGGCTTGAAATTCCTCTAACTTTTACTTGTGTACAACGCCTCCTCTTCACTCTTCAGTGTGATGCCTCCTATTTGCTTAGACATAGCTTCTTGGCTAGCCAGTAATTTCTCAAATTCTGCAAGTGATGGTTGAACGAGTCATCCTTATGCAGCAGTAACGAAGCTTCTATATTCTGGACTCAGTCCATGGATGATGATCCTCTTCATTCGAGCTTCTGCAATGACGGACTGCATATCTAGTATGGTAATCTCTCAACATATTGACTTGACCTTATGGAAATATTGAGAAATCGTTATGTCACGTAGTGAGATTGATAAAAGCTCGTTCTCCAGAAGTTGTAGTCTCGTATCATTCTTCGTTGAGAAAAGTGTCACAAACATGTCCCATGCTTCTTTCTATGTGTTCTCATCCCGAATATGCTCCAACATCTCTTTTTCTATTGTGGTCTTCAAAGAAAACATTGCTTTGTCTGCTTTGATTCTCCATTTACGCAAGGTGGCATTAACGTCTTCCTCAGGTGGCTTAGTTTCGCTCGTGTCAACGACCTCCCATAGATCTTGTTCTTATAAGTAGGACTTCATACATGTTGCCCACGTTTTTTAATTATTGTTGTTATGTTTCTTGATTCCTCTGATGACTTGGAGATCACCCATCGTGTTGATAATACCTCGGTGATACCAAACAAGCTAGTTTCAACACTAAACTTGTAGAGTCACGGGCTACTCACGATACAAAGAGAATCACTTGTTCTCAATATCAAGAAAACTTGCTCTAATACCAAATTATTGAACACGACTCTTTATGTGGGAAACTGCAATACTTTTATTAAGACACTTAAGAAGAACTTACAATTTCAGAGACTACTACACTTTTCTTTCTTTTTGGCTTTTCTTAGATGGTTTGGAGCAAATGAGCTTCGCATCTATTTATAGACCTATTCACAAGGTTTTAGATACTAGTATGCACTTACTACTTACTAGATAACTCTAGAACTATCTAATATACTCTATAAGCTTCTATATGTTTCTAGAATATTTTACCATGTTCTAGAGAGGTCTAGGATGTTCCAGTGTCTTTTAAAATGATCCATAACCTTCTAGGGTCTTCCATGTCATTCTAGAGTATTCTAGACTCTTCTACTATATTTCTAAGTCTTCCATAGTTTTCTATAATGTTGTAGAATCTTCCAAAGCATTCTAGTAAAGCTAACTTATTCTGGATAATAATATTGGCTCTATTGGGCTAGAGATGGTTGTTCGCTGAAAACATTAACAGATGTGATTTTTATACATTTTCGATATTCACAGCAAAATAAAACGCATGAACGTTTTGTTTCATTACTCCAGGTTATAATCTTTTTTGTTATAAAAAATACTTTTTTTACATGGGTTTTATAAGATTAGTTTTTTGACAATATGTTGTAACTTGGTATTTTTTACAAATTTGTGATATGTTATAACTTGTTTTTTTTTACAATGTCTTTTACCATAATTATAATTTTTTTTTTAATTTTAAACGAATAATCGATAAAATATTACCTGATCATCTTTTTATTTGTTAGATATTAGATAACTTTTAAAAGAGAGAAGATTTATAAATATGACACCTAAAGAAAATAAAAAAAATATGGAGAATAACATTAAGTGTATATTGGTTTTTATTTGACAAAACTGCAAATTTGGTCCTTGTGGTTTTCAAAAACCTTTGGATGGGGTCCAAAAAGTTTCCAACTTGCATGGAAGGTCCAAAATCAAGGTTTTTTTCTGGGTTTTTGGTCCAAAAAAACTTAAAAAGACGATTATGCCCTTTTATTTTCTTTTTTGTATTTTTTATAACTATTCTAATGTTGTTTTAATTAAAAAAATAAAGAAAAAAGAAAAAAGTATCCCCCACCCCACCCTCTCTCTCTCTCTCTTCGTCTTTCTTTCTTTCTTTCTCTCTCTCTCTCTCTCTCTCTCTCTCTCTCTCTCTCTCTCTCTCTCTCTCGCGCGCGCGCGCTCGCTCTCTCTCCTGAGCGTCATCTCTCAAAAGAAAATTGATATCTCAAAATTGAACCACCTGTGGATTCATTCTCGTCGCCACCGAAACCACCGGAGCCGTCAATAACCTTACTTTCGGAACTGTAACTCCATCTTAATCGATGCATTTCATCTTCGTTATACCCCTCTTCAGCCACCACTGCACATTTGCATTTCCGACACCCAAAACTCCAACTCTAATCTTATCCACTTTCTTCCTGTCCCTCTCTCATCTCGTTCTCCATCTGAAATGGGTGTTCGTTACAAAACGTGATCAAAGGTGCTCGTCGAAGGTCTTGGGGACAATGTGTGGCATAGATCTATGCCCTCAAACCTGCATCTGAGTGTATTGAGAGCTTCGACGACCAGTGGTATTCATCTTCTCTCGCAAGGCGTCGCTGCCGGTGGTACAGAGAGAATAGATATGAGCTCGTTTTATCTATAAATTCGATCCACTTTAATTTCAAGCACCTTCTGAATCTCTCCTCTCTGATCGACGACCTCCGTATGAACTTTTGTTTCAGTTTAGATTGGGACTATAAATCAACACCTCAAAGGCTTGGAGCAGGTGGGTAAGAACCTCGAGGTGGAGCCAACAAATTTTTGGTGGTTGTATTGACCAGTGGGATGGTGAGGTTTGATTTTGATTTGTTGTAGGTTTGATTTTGATTTCAACCTATGATATGATCAAGAAGAAGAAACGGGTGTCATATTTTTTTCTTTTTCCCAAACCTTCTTCAATGGACCGACAATTGATTTTGATCCAGTTGAAGAACGAATTACACTTCAGAACAATCTTAATTATACTTTATTTCCATATTAATTGTGAAGAAAGAGAAAGTTAGTGATCCATAGAAACAAAGACGTGAGAGAGAGAGAGAGACGAATCGAGAAAGACAGAAAGAGAGAGAGGGTGGGGTGGGGATACTTTTTTTCTTTTTTCTTTATTTTTTAATTAAAACAACATTAGAATAGTTATAAAACATACAAAAAAGAAAATAAAAGGGCATAATTGTCTTTTTAAGTTTTTTTGGACCAAAAACCCAGAAAAACCTTGATTTTGGACCTTCCATGCAAGTTGGAAACTTTTTGGACCCCATCCAAAGGTTTTTGAAAACCACAAGGACCAAATTTACAGTTTTGTCTTTTTATTTTGAAAAAAATAGTAACAAAAGGGGAACACTGGCTTAAGGGAAATTTAATAAGATATCACATTTTGATATTGCTAATTGGAAACGTAACCCGACTCCTAAAAAGAAAAAGAAAAATAACCCCTCCGAATAAATTAAGAGGGTGTTTGGCTTAGCTTTTTAAGGGCCAAAAGTCCTTTTTGGAAAAGTTGCAAAAAGTCAGGTTTTCCTGACTTTTCCAAAAAGTTGATTTTCCTTCTATCAAAAATCCAAAAGTAGGTTTTAAAATTGTTTTGCCAAACATCTTTTGGCTTCTATCTTTTTCTAAAAGATCTTTTGGCTTCTCAAAAGCTAAGCCAAACACCCCCCAAGTTGTTCCGAAATTATTCACCGGAAGAATCTACACAAGCAACATACCAAAGATATTGATCAACAAGAGTTTAACCAAAATTACAATATATTTTTTTTACTCTGAATTTGAAACATAGTTTTTTTTTTATTTTTTTATTTTACCTATAATAGTTTGTCTAAATAAACGTAATCGTCAAAAAAAAATACTTTTAGAAATAAAATAGTCAACATGCGGAAACTATTCACCTCATACCGTATTGACAGAGTACACACCAACCTAGAAACTAAAAGGAACTATATGATCTAAAACAGGCTAGCAAAAATCCGAAAGCCAAAAGAAACTATCCATTGCTAAATGAATCGCCACATGGAACTGTTCGCCGATAAAAACTATCTGGCATCGGGTATCCTATTATATATTTTGAACACCTGAACCTAGATCTATATAGGCTTAGGATATTATATTCTACCTAATTATTGTGTGAATGTATAAATGATTGTGGGCCAATCATTTTACTTATTTTAGAAAGTTATTAATATATATTATTGAATTAAATATAATTGAAAAATACCATCTAATTTAACTAGAATGGTATTTTAGTTAATTAATATAGATTTAATAAAGGAAAATTGTATATTTTAAGGGATCATAAATTCTATTAATTTTAAAAATCCGATTTTACGAATTATAAGGTTTTTAATTCGGATATTCTGACAGAATACGTTTGAGTATTTTCAAAAATAAAAATATTCTTGAACCATAAAATAATAAAAATATTGTTGAACATATTTCTTGATCATGGCTTTAAAAATTGCTTGTAGAATAACAAAATTCTCAAACCATCAATTGAAGAATTAAAACAAAAGATACATTAATTCTTATAGAATACATGTAACAATTACTAAGAATTATATTTATTGTTAAAGAATAAAACTAAAAAAACTTTCAAATCGGGAAAAAAACATCAAAAGGGGCGAGATTGTAGTTTAGAATCCAATAACGCATTAGCAAATGATAAATAAAAAACTATATTCCTTTTGAAAAATATGCGGACTTGTTAATTGCACCAAAACCAATAACCAAAAATTGTAGAACATGTATAATCAATGAGAAAATATCCATATTCCATTCCAACAGAATTAGAATTCGTGTTTCCATTCCAATAGAATTTGAATTTCGTGATTCCATTCCGATAGAATTGGAAATGTATAAAATACACAAACTGATTTAATGCTTCTAGAACATCAAAAGGGGTGAGATTAAGTTCATCAAGAACTATCCAATGACCATTTCTAACTGATTTAACTAACACCCCTTCTTGGAAAACAAGTTTCCCACTTGCATCAGTTATATAAGAACCTAAATACTCATGTAAATCAGTGTGTTCATGGTTGTTAATTCGAACAAACTCATGTCTAGTGATCGCAACAAGATACTAAACAAGGCTAGTTTTTCCACTAGATGTGGGCCCCTAGAAACTCGAAATTGAAGCTGGAAACATCATCACCCACTGTCATCATGGAAGCGGTGGCCGGAGGTGGCTGTCACCACCATTACAGTGGTGGTGGTTGCGCTTTTTTATTAGAAAGAAGGAAGAAATCAAAGGAATATCGAAATTAAGGTACCTTTAATGAAGGATCCAATCTCAATCAAAGGGTTGAACAGTCGACGGTGCTGTGATGACCATTGAGGACGCATGAGGATGGGTCTCTTGTGTGTGGTTCAACGATTGTGCAAAAATAACAACCATTCTTCCCCTTTTTTATTTGCAGGTTCGAGATTATGAACGATGGCGATGATGATCTTGGGTACGAAGAAGATTATTGATGGGGATCGGTGGAAGTGGTGAGGCGTTGTTGTAAATCGAGGGGGTGGTCGTTGGTGGAAGTTTTTTTTTATGGTGGAATAGGTTTTTTTGATAGTAAACGACCGTATATAAGAATGAGAAGAAATTAGGTCAAAGTAAAAAAAACTAGCATAATTATAGGAAGTATTTGTAGAAGTTATTTATAAAATTACTTTATTACCCTTATTTATTTATTTAATTATTTAATTATTTATTTAATTTTGATTGGCCCACATTTATGCATACAATCACACAATAATTACTTTGAACACCTGAACCTAGTTCTCTCTCTCTCTCTCTCTCTCTCTCTCTCTTTCTTTCTTTCTTTCTTTCTTTCTTTCTTTCTTTCTCTCTCTCTCTCTCTCTCTCTATATATATATATATATATATATATATATATATATATATATACAGATATATATATATATATATATATATATATATATATATATATATATATATATATACACAGAGAGAGAGAGAGAGAGTAAATTACACGAATGGTCCATGTGGTTTGAGGTAATTTACGCATTTGGTCCTTAACTTATTTTTTTTTAACTCGGAAGGTTTCTACTGTTTGTTTTTTTTACGCTCTTACACATGACGCCAACCATCTGATCGACACTTGCCCCCATCGTCTCCGTTGTCCCTCTCGATCGGCCATACATGACATGTGACACACCTTGGTTTCCACATTCTATCTGACCGTCTCACATGTCATCAATGATGTATACCGTCGCTGGTCTCCATCACAACAATCACCAGCTGCCTCAATCGCCAAGCGACCGTCGTCGATCTCCATTGTCAATCTGACCGCTTATGGTCTCAACTGAATTAAATTCAGTTGCTTTGTATAAATTTATTTGTCTAATTTCAAGTATTGTTGCATGAATCTATGTCCATGAGTGTTTAATTTCAAGTTTTGTAGTCTGATGTAAGTGTATCAACACAAATTAAATTTCAAGTTTCAATTCGTGCTCCATGTATGACATTTGTTTCAATTTTGATCTTAGATTTCATAATTGATTTATGCTTCAATATTTGAATCAAATATCTCAGTCCAATTCTTAATGATAAATATTATATATTATTTCAAGGCCTCTTGATAAATTTGATTTTAGATGCAGACATGCAGTGGTTTTAACTTTGCTGATAGAGTGGACGATGGTGGTGAAGAATATGGTATATAGTTTTCTAGGAGGAGAGGTAGTCATAGACATGAAATGGGAATGGAAGGGGGAATTGGGAAAAATGATTGAGTAGGAAAGTTAAGGTGAGGTGGGATTGGGGTTGGGGTTGGAGGTGTGTTTATTTAAATAAATTAAAAAAACCAAGAGCAAAATAGTCTTTTTAGGTAAGACAGAGACCAAACACGTAACAAAAAGAAACAATAGCGACCTTCTGAGATAAAAAAAGTTAGGGACCAAACGCGCAAATTACCCCATACCATAGAGACCATTCGTGTAATTTGCGTGCGTGCACACAAACACACACACACACACACACACACATATATATATATATATATATACATGTATCAAGGTTGTAAATATCGTTTGACATTAGCTAGTTAGTGTACTGGTGTTAAGGGATTAATTGACTAGGCAGGGATTAATCGGGGACCATTAATTGCTAATTTGTTGGAAAAATGATTGCGTAGGTAAGTTAAGGTGAGGTGGGGTTGGAGGTGTGTTTATTTAAATAAATTAAAAAAATCAAGAGCAAAATAGTCTTTTTAGGTAAGACAGAGACCAAGCACGTAACAAAAAGAAACAATAGTGACCTTCTGAGTTAAAAAAAAAGTTAGAGACCAAACGCGCAAATTACCCCAGACCATAGAGACCATTCGTGTAATTTGCGTGCGTGCACACACACACACACACACACACACACACACATATATATATATATATATATATATATATATATATATATATATATATATATATATATATATGTATCAAGGTTGTAAATATCGTTTGACGTTAGCTAGTCAGTGTACTGGGGTTAAGGGATTAATTGACTAGGCAGGGATTAATCGGGGACCATTAATTGCTAATTTGTTGGATTTTAAAAAATTAAATATGACTGATATCATATAAAAGTTCATAAATACCACTAATATCGTAACAAAATAGGTTATTATGATTAATAAAAGACTAATCATACCTTAAATAGTTTCTATTGATATATAACTTCTTCGACGTGTTAAAATTTCATCGATTTCTACTGCTTCACTCATTGTGTATGCAGGGATTAATCGCTAGGCACCTTCCAATCGATCGAGTAGCGCTTAGAGATTAATCGGAGATTAATCTGGACCTAGTCGGGATTTTTACAACACTGATATATATATATATATATATATATATATATATATATATATATATATATATATATATATATATATATATATATATATATATATATGAAAAATTAAATACCTTTCTATTTTTTTTTCTTACTGCTACTCATGTGAAATGGTGACAAGTGTTTTAAATTTATGACAAATGTAATATTTTAATAAGTAGGAGGATAAATAAAAATTAAAATTGAAAGATATATTTAATTTGTCTTATGTAATATTAATACACCTTTTTTAAACTAAATGATACGGAAAACATGCATATTTTAGTTTGGAGTAAATTACACGAATGGTTCCTATGGTTTAGGGTAATTTACACGTTTGGTTTCTAACTTATTTTTTTAACTCGGAAGGTCCTTATAGTTTGTTTTTGTTACACGTTTGGTCCCTTTCTTACCTAAAAAGACTATTTTGCCATTGAATTTTTAATTTATTTAAATAAACACACCCCCAACTCCATTTCCCTCATCTTACCTTACCTATCCCACCATTTTTTCATATTTAGATAATAGTCTTTTTAGGTAAGATAGGGACCAAACGTGTAACAAAAACAAATAATAGGGACCAAAAGCGTAACAAAAACAAACAGTAGGGACTTTTCGAGTTAAAAAATTAGTTAGGGACCAAACACGTAAATTACCCCAAACCATAGGGACCATTCATGTAATTTACTCTTTAGTTTATTATATAATAAATCTAGATTAGTCATCGCAATTAAGTTAAATTAGCCAACAAGAAAAGTCCAATTGAACAAACTAAGAAAATCCACCAATTTAACAATTTTCCTGTTATAATCTATTATAATAAATGAAGGTTTTTTTTGTCACATGTCTTCTTTCATTCATTTGGACACATGACATTTTTCTAGAATTTTTAAATTTTCTATTTTCCACTTGTCATTTTATTGTATTTTTCATTTTATTAAATTAAAATTTCACATTTAATGTGTAATGTAATATATATGTAAAGTATTTATTAGAAAAAATTTATATATGTAATGTATTCAATACATTAAAGTCTAATTAATTTTAATAATTCAAAATTTTCTCATTTTTCTTATAAATTCAAACATTTCAAATTGTTAAAATTTTATATTTATTTTTTTTAATTAAACCCATGTAATACATGGGTATCACACCTAGTCCTCCTTAATAAATAAATATTTTTTTTGCCACATGTAATTCTCTCATTAGTTTTGACACTTGTCATTTTATGGTATTTTTAAAATAAATATTATCCACTTGTCAATTTTTGGTTTGTTTCAAGTTTTTAAAATTAAAATCATATATTGTTATATATACGTAAAGTATTAAATATTATATATATGATATTAAATTGCAAGAAATACATATTTTCCTTTCTTATTTTAAATTTGTTCATTAAAAATTAATTTATGTT
Source organism: Lactuca sativa (assembly GCF_002870075.4). NCBI lineage: Eukaryota > Viridiplantae > Streptophyta > Magnoliopsida > Asterales > Asteraceae > Lactuca > Lactuca sativa. Next base: position 186,461,736 of record NC_056631.2, on the reverse strand, counting down.
TACATTTTAATGTTTAATCTTTTTTTAAATCAACCCGTGTATTACACGAGTCTCACACCTACTAAAAAAAATATGTTTATTCTCTTTTGTCATGTATTATCATATTAGGCTGTCATTCCATTTGTCAATTTATTGATTTTAAATTTTAAATTTTAAATTTTAAATTTTAAATTTTCCAGTTTAATTACATTAAATTAATGACATTAATTTTGAAAACTAAAATAAAATTAATAGAAGTTGTAAGGTCACATATTTATTTAAATCAATGACTATAATTTTATATATATAAAAAAAATATATTTTAATTAATAATTTATTTTAAAATAATTGATTAATAATTTTGAGTTTTCACTATAAAAGTTTAATTAATTTTCTAACCATGGTTATTACGGATATAAACTAGTTATAAATAATAACTGACAATCAATGAGAGAGAGAGAGAGAGAGAGAGACAGAGTCCGTTGAACTTCGGTCCATTAGACTCTGGTATTGTTCTCACTTTTTGAGGTTGAGGGTTCAAGTCCCGCAATGTATATATATGTGAAATAATTTAGGTGCAATTTAATATATTTGTTATTCGAGACAGAGATTTTAATTTTCAAATATGGGTAGGTGTTATCATGTTTCCGGTGGTGACAGTATTTATGTATTTTAAAGAAATTGAAAAAACTTTGTATAAAATTTTGATGTTTCAAGTGTGGTCCATTACCTCCAAAACACATTTATTAGCTCGTGCTTCATATTTTTCACACCTGTGTTTTTATCAATGCCTCCAACCATATGTCCAAAGTCGATATACAAGTACATCGGAATTTAGTGCAACGCAGAAAGACAAGATGTAATTACATAACACAATATAATAACAATCTTATTATAAGCGTTTGGGTGCAAAGATTTTATGAGAATGACTGGAGAGAGAATCCCCTTTCTGTGAGAAAATGGCCGGAAAAGAATTCTTCCTTGATCAAGTGAATAATCATTGTTGAGAGAATCTTCTTCTTAATCAAGAGAATACTCCGTTGGTGAGAGAATGTTCCATTAGCAAAATAATCCAAGTCCTTAATGTGACTGAGCATTTGAATGCGCCCCACCGGAGAATGCTATGAAACATGGAAAATGTACACTCCTCCCATTGGACTAAAAACGTATTTTATTAAAAGACAAACGAAATTCCAAATCGATGAACAATCTGCAAAATTATAAATACAAAACTCACAAATTGCATAACTAATTACCATTTATGCTATATATATGTTTAACAAATTATTTTTTGTATGCATGCCATTGAAAAATATAGTTGGTTCATAACTAGAGTACTCAACATTATTATCATTTATATGCATGCCATTGAAAAATATAGTCGGTTCATAATTTTGGTAAGCTTCGGATTCATCTTCAACCATCATATCTCTATTTTAATAAATAAATAGGTTTAATTGACAAGTGACATTATATTAGAACTCCTCATTAAAATTATATGTCCCTTATCATTCCACTTGTCAACATATTAATTATCAATTTCAAATTTCAAAATTTAAATTTTCCATTCTAATTACATTAAATTTTAAATTTCAGATTTCAAATTTTTTCATTTTAATTATATTAAATTAATAACATTAGATTAAAAAATAAAATAGAATTAATACAAATTATAATATGATATAACGTCACGTATTTATTTTAATCAACGATTATAATTTTACATAACTAAAAAAATATTTGTTAAGTAAAAATTTATTTAAAATAATTGATTAATAATTTTGATTTTTACTATAAAAGCTTAATTAATTTTATAACCGTGATTATCACAGGTTATAAACTAGTGCATAATAATACAATCAATTTTAATTTGTCGCATCTGATCACCTTCAATTATCATCTTTTTCGGTCTACAACTAGTTATCGTCGTCATATTTCTAAATAATTATGATCTATTGTAGAAAAACTAAATATAATAAAAATGTTAGATACTGAAAATTAAGAATTCAGAAAGCATATAAAATATGTCGATATTGGATTGTATATAACCGAAATTTAAAGATATTAATTTTGATGAATTATTATTTTATTATTAAATTTTAATATTGTATATTTATTTAAATTATTCAACCAATTAAAATTAATAAAATAATCTCATAGACCTCTTATGTTGAGGCAATTGTGAGACATGGACAAATCAAGATTCTAATAATTCATTGTCGAATAAATTTCCTAAATGGTTTTTGTTATTTTAAAAAGACAAAATTACAAAAATGGTCCTTGTGGTATGCAAAATTTTGGGGTTTTAGTCCAAACAACGAATTTTTTGGATCCATGGTCCTTTTGGAGTGGTTTCTATATGGTTTTGGTCCCTGAACTTAACTCCCGTTAAGTTGGATCTGTTAAGCCCCCTCACGTGCCTCACACGTGAGGGTAATTTCGTCATTTCCTATCTTAGGGACCATTTTTGCATAGACCGTTTTTTGGATTAATTGATATTTACCCTTCATTTACTTTCCCCAACACTCATCAACTCCCCAACTCCCTCCTTCTTGCTTCTGCTCCATTGAACCTGCAAAAAACCCTCGTTTATCCAAACAAGATAATCGACACTACACATACAAGGGCATACGTTTAATACGAAATGGTGTTCGTAATGTGGCATATCAGACCAAAACACGAAGTTGTTGATGTATTAACCGTATATGGTAAGTTGCTCTGTTTCTTTAACTTTTATACTTTGCATTTTCTTATTGATTTAGAACAAAAAAATGCAAAATTTTGACTTTGTTAATATGTACAATTTTGATTTTTAGCTGGTGCACCCACATGGTTTAGTATTAAGTTTCATCATGGTGGGAAATTTACTAAGTTACCTGATATAAAGTACATTGGAGGTGAAGTGCGTTATGTTGATTATGTGGACATTGATGAATTTTCTGTGCATGAACTTGATGCCATAATGCTTGACCTAGGTTACCCAGACCCACATAATTCTGAATTCACTGATGAATCCCCAGTTATATACTACCATTTTAGGATACCTAATGGTGACTTTCAATTTGGTCTTAGAGCTTTAGGGAATGATCAGGATGTGATCAACCTTTCTAAATGCATTGCACATAAGAAGCTGATTGAGGTGTACACAGAGCATGGAAAGACAAATTTACTGACTTACTTCATGTCACCAAATGCAAAGGGTAAAGTTGTCATTGAGGAATTACCAGAAAATGATGATCAAGTGGATGATGTTGAGGGTCATGCAGATTCTCCACTGAAAAATGTGAACCAGGGTAATGGTGAGCCTATTGGTGAGTTCATGTCTCTGATTCTTTTTGGGAGTAAGAATGATAGTTTCTCACCAGAGTATAGAAGGGGTAGGGTAGGGAATTCCAATATTGGTGAAAGTTCTTGTAGCAAGAGGCTTAATTTAGATTATATTGATAAGGGTGTTCACATTTCAAAGGAAAAGAATGATGATCAGGATGGTTCAACTGATGTTCAGGAGGCAGCAACTTGTGTTCTTATTGATGAGATGGATGGTGTTAGGGAGGCTGCAACTGTTGTTCAACAGGCATCAACTGTTGATGAAGGATGCTACAACACCCCCTGTTAATAGTGTTGATGAATAATTGAATGAGTTATTTGATAACCTTATGGAAAATTTGATTGGGAGTTATGATGATAATGCAGAGTATGAAGGGGATGGAGAATCTGAAGAGGGTAATCAAGAGTATGAAGAGGATGATGAATCTCAAGAAAGTGATCCAAATTTTGAAGAGTATGATGAATCTGAAAATAGTGATCCAGGGTATGAAGAAGATGAGAGACAAATAGAAGATGAAGATCATGTGGATGACATAATGGATGTTGACAACAATATACAGGATGTGGATGTGGACATGGGAGACTTCACTCTCAATGTTGAAAGTGATGTGGAAGGTTCTTGTATAAATGTTGTTCATGGGCATGAACCTGAAGATATGGAAGTGATCAACAATGAGGAATTTGAATCTTTGGATGAAGGATCTAACCAAGACAGAGAGAGAAGAGCTCTTATCAAGAATCTGAGAAAAGAAAAAAGGTGCAGTCTTGGGGCAGTACATAAACAATCATTTTCAGTTGGATATAAATTTAATAGTAAAAAAGAATTAAAGGAGGCAATTGATCTGCATGCACTAGAATCAAGAAGGAATCTTTTCTTTAAAAAAATGACAATGTAAGGCTTAGGGAACAGTGTAGAGGAGTTGTACCTGTCACTAATAAAGGCCAAGTGGGTAGTCAAGCTACCACTTCAAAAAGAAAAAGTAAAGAATTAAAGACACAAAAGTAACATATGGTTGGTACATTCATGCATCTAGGTCAAATCCTGAATCCGTCTGGTTTATAAGGACCTTAAACCAAACTCACACATGTTTGCAAACAAGGAAACCCAGGGCTTGTACTGCTTCTTTAATCGGCAAAAAAATATTTGATCAAGTTGAGGCGAATACAGACATACCTTTGAGAGCCATACAAGATCACTTTCAAAAGACCTACCAAGTGGGTGTTACTATGGAAAAGGTGTTCAGGGCAAAGGATAAGGCAAGAAATCATATAACTGGGGACTACACAAAGCAGTATGAACTGTTGAGGGACTATGTTCTCGAACTTCAAGCCACCAACCCAGACACCACAGTGAAAATAGATGTATGTTCTGAGCTTAACCCTGATTCCCCAACCAGGCAGTTTAGAAGAATTTATGTGTGTTTGGGTCCACTAAAAAAAGGGTTCAAGGCATGCCTTAGGGACTTATTAGGTTTTGATGGTGCCTTCATGAAAGGACCATTCCCTGGGCAGGTCCTTTCAGCAGTTGGTCTTGATTCCAATAATGGAATTTACCCATTAGCATATGGGATTGTTGAGTCTGAAAACATAGAAAGCTGGAAATGGTTTTTAGATAACCTTGGGGATGACTTGGACCTTGGAAGAAACTCAAATTTTACTTTCATAAGTGACAGGCAAAAGGTAAAGCTGGAAGTGGTTTTTATGCATTTGGTCATTTAAAGTGTGGTTTTAAATTAATTCTAATGATTGACAATTGATTGTTGCAGGGATTACATACTGCAGTTGAGCAATTGTTTCCCAATGATGAGCATAGATATTGTATCAGACATATTCATAATAATATGAGGAAAAGATGGAGGCAAACAGAGTACAAAGACCACTTATGGAGGTGTGCATCAGCTACCACCATTCCTGAGTTTGAACATTTGATGAAGGAGTTTAGTCAGTATGATAAGGAGACATGTGAATGGTTGAAGCAAATTCCTCCTAAACATTGGGCAAGGAGTCATTTTTCAAGTAAATCTGTATGGACCAAATTCATTTTTCAGGTAAATCTGTATATTCCAATTTGGTCCTTATGTCTTTCACTTAGTGAACTGTTTTACTTGTATGTGAATTGTATTAAATGTTTTTTAATGGTAATGTACACACAGGAAGAGCAGTTTCTGATGTGTTGATATCAAACATGTGTGAAGTGTTTAATGGGAAGATAGAGAAAGGAAGGGATAAACCTGTCATTGGATGTTTAGAATACATAAGGGAGTATCTAATGAAGAGGATATGCAATTTCATGAAGGAAATGAAAAAGGCTAAAGGTCCACTAACACCCACATCAACAGACATCCTAGGTGCAAGAAAAAAACAGTTGCTTCACAATACATTGCTAGGTGGAATAGGGGAGACAAGTATCAAGTCACAGGAGCTTTGTAGGATCAACATGTGGTTGATGTTAGGAACAAAACATTCACTTGCAGAAAATGGGAATTAATTGAAATTCCATGCAGACATGCAATTGCAACTCTGAATGAGATGAGTAAAGACCCAGAGGCTGAGCTTGACATTTAGAAATGGGTTCACAAGGTGTATTTTCTAGAGACATGGAAAAATGCTTATTCTTTTAAGGTGGAGCCAATTAAGGCTAGATCTATGTGGCCCAAAAGTAAATGTCCCACAAAGCTAATCCCTCCTCCACATCGCACTCAGGTGGGAAGGCCTAAGAAAAAGTGAAGACAAAGTGAGAGTAAAAGGTTAAGCAAAAAGCAGAAGGCAAGTCAAGGTGATGGAGTGAATGCTACACAAGAAGGAGGTTCCCAAAAACCAACAAATGATGGAGTGCAGAAGCTATCAAGGAAACATATCAGTGTTACTTGTAGCAAATGCAAGAACAAGGGACACAACTCTAGGACCTGTAAAGGGCAAGGTGGGAATTAGTCCAAGAAGTAATGTGTCATGCATGCATGGGGTTTTCGGTGATTTTGGTTGGTTATGAAAAATTGGTTGTTATGTTTACAATATTTTGTAGAAAACTTTTGGTTGGTTGTTATGAAAACTTGGTTGTTATCTTAGGTATGGTAATGTGTCCCTTTTGGTAATGTTTAGAATCTTTGGTTGTTATGTTTAGAAACTTTGGTTGTTATATTACAAGTCTTAATGAAATGTGCATTTTGGTTATGTACAATTGGTTCTAATATATATACATTTTGGTAATACATTCATACCATTTCTATTCATATGTTAATTCTGATACATTCATACCATTTTGGTAAAACATTCATTACACTTGCATCATAAAATTATACATATATCATTATCATCATAAGTCACTACAAACATGATCACATAAAATTACAACAAAATGACCAAAACACCCTTCATAGTATACCCCTACACAAACCAAATACAGAAGAATACAATCACAAAGAAAAACCAACTTCCAAACATGTACATTTTCAGCTTCAAATTGTCATCCTTCAATGCTTTGACATTTGCCACCAACATGTTGTTCCTGCATATCAGTCCATTTCATTGATCCTGTAGCATGTTCATACTTCTAACCAACTCATTGCACCATTCCTGCACTAAATTCAAATTTCTTAGCAGACTAGGTATGATGGCTTTAGCCCTAGCACACATTGGGGGATCAAGCCACCCAATAAACCCACAAACGAAATCATTCATAGGGCATGCAAAAAATCTCCTTCCTCATTTAGAGGGGTCCAAGACGTTTTCACCACATCAACTTTTCCACAAAAAATCATAACACCATTTTTGTTGTAGCAGAGCTCAAGAAGAAGAAGGGTAGAAGAAAAGAGACATTGGGGAAGAAGATCACAGGAAGTGGGGGGGTATTTAAAAGGAATTAATCTAAAAAAGGGTTTATGCAAAAATGGTCCCTAATATATGAAATGACGAAATTGCCCTCACGTGTGAGGCACGTGAGGGGGCTTAACAGATCCAACTTAACGGGAGTTACGTCTAAGGACCAAAACCACATAGAAACCACTCCAAAAGGACCATGGATCCAAAAAACTCGTGGTTTGGACTAAGACCCCAAAATTTTGCATACCACATGGATCATTTTTTCAGTTTTGTCTTTTAAAAATTACCCTCAAACAGTCTTTATGATTTATTTATTTATTTGCAAGAATTATCCAAAACTATGGATTTTGTAATGTCATTAGTTTTTATAACTAACTTCATTTGGTCAGTACCGTTAAGTAGTAACTTGAATACATGAAATGTCTAAAATACCCATCTTCCCAAATACTTATCCATGGTCTCTCTTCATCGGGCCCTAATATCCATTTTTAAAACCCTCGCTAACGCCATTAAAACAACACTGACGATATGATTATTTGACCTCAACGGGACTCCTTGAAGTCATCGTATCCATTGGTTGTTAAAAGTGACACCCCCATAGGAATTCTACCAAAAATCAATAGGAATGATACTTGAAAGAGTGTAGAGATTTTGAGCAAGAATGAAGGTTTCAAATAATCCTTATACTTGAAAAACATAATTTTGTTGATTTCCAACACATAACTCATTATTCAGTATCAAACCCTTCTTAATAAAGATGGTTTGGTCCCCCAAATAGAATTCATTTCTATCGATCAACTTTGGTCGAACCTCTTTAGATCCTAATGACTGATTTTTTTGATGACCAACCTTGTTGATGCATACCACATGGATGTTTAGTGGGTGGTGAAGATTCTCAAGAAAGAAGGCACAAATTACTTGGTGTACATTCAGTTTCTCTAAAAGAAGAGATTTGGTTCCCTTTTGATCTCTTAAGAGTTCATCAAAGACTAGGTTGATGATCTTTGGGTGTATGTAAAAAAGTAGGACTTGGATTATTAGACATGGTTTCTTGATTTTGTAATGGTTGGATTTTGTTTATGCTTTCTGGATTGCTTGATTGTTAGTGGTTCCTCATTTAACTAAATGAATTTTGTTTTCTCTTCAATTGCTTGATTCTGAATTGCTTTATGTATTGATTTATGTATACCTTGGATTGAACTAACTTAGAGCTTAAAGATGTGATTAAATTAGTTCTTTTGATCAAACTTGCTTAGTGCTTCAACCTGTAGTGTACATGTTCTTGGATTGAACATGTGCATGAACCTGCTTAGTTCCTTTAGTTGAACCTAATTATTGATAGTTAATTTAATTTTGTTCCTCAATTACAAAATTCTTAGTGGTAGAGACTTACTTTATTACTTGTTTATACATACTTAATGAATAATTGTGGTTTAGTACAATTCTGCAAAAGAAAATTTTTTCAATTCAATTCGTTTTTCCATCAAGGTTATTTGTAGCAAATATGGTTGACTTTGTTAGATTATGATGGTTTAGGTGGACGATGGCGGACGGCTGTGGGGATGGTGGAACTGTGGTGGTCAATGACGATTGAGGTGGACGGGTGTAACGTCCCAAAAATTGTAAGGTAAAATTTCATTTTTAATTCAACCATAAACACCATTTAACATCTCCAATCATTCAAAAGTGTAACAAGGTAAAAATAGTTATTAGAGTACAATCCTAAAATCATAAAGCCGCGAAAACATGGGTGGATCCAGTGCAGTCACACTAGGCCCTTCCCTTTTGTACCGGAAATACCTAAAACCATAAACAATAAACTGTAAGCAAAAAGCTTAGTGGTCTTCTCAAAAGACCACATACCATACATATCAAATATATAATGGGCCCCACCCGACATCGAACCCCGCTCGGAAAAGATCAGTTAGTAATATGAGATGGGCACCGCCTCATCACATTCATCAAGTCTTGCTTAGCATCGAGCCCCGCCCGATATATGCATAAGAACACATAAAACACATGTAAGAATCACAGAGATAAGTAACATAAAATATATTCATCAGAACCTGCCTGACATCGGGCCCTGCCCAATATACATATCAAATATAAATACATGCAAGAGTCAAGTAGACAACTAGCATCCTAATTATAATAAACTATGGGCCGGCATTGGTGTCTTCGACCCGCCAAGCACGATAAGGAAATTCACCTCAAGCTGCTGAATGTCTCAGATAAAAGCTTGGACTGGTGATCCGGAAATCCTCATGCTAATATCATCAAATAACACCTAATTAATAATTGGTCCACAACCATAGCTCTAATCCTAGTTTGATTGTCCAACACTCATGGTAAAAGTCCATTTTACCCCTTTCCTCACTCGGCCCAAAATGCGAGGCCCAAACCAATAGCACCAAAGGCCCAAATTGACCCAACTTCGTAATTGAGCCTAAAGCCCATCATGGGCCTAATATAAGAAGGCCTAAATTCCTAAAAGACAACCAATGCTCCAAATGGGCCCACGCAAAAGAAGGCCCAAATACATAAAACTCGGGCCTAACAAGGCCCAAAAGCCCAAAGTCGCATCTCACATCATGACCATTCCTTGTTCATGTTGTGAGAGCTCACCCGATCTGATCGCAACCCATCACGACTCAACCTAGCCAACTCAGTCAAGGAATGACACATGAGTTGACTTCACGATGTGGGTAGCCTTTCCCCATGTCGTGAGCACCAATAAGCTCATAAAAAATGGGATCAACCAAAATGGGATCAACCCCTCCTTGTGTCTCATGTCATGAGAACAGTCTGAGGCTAAAAATCCGAATTTGAAGTCCTTAATCGATTATGCCTTGAACTCTAACTTTCTAGAAGGTCTTATAACCTCTTAATATACTAGAAAGCCAATGCTTTTAAGACATATATGTCCAATACATGTCTAGATCTCATTTAGGTCCAAAGTTGAAGAAAATACATCCAGCTTTCATGCAATGCTCCAAAACTCAACCATTTTCTAGATCTGGACTTCAAGACTCTCCTAAGTCCCTCTTAACCCATAAAGTTGCCAACTTTATGGTTTTTATTCATTCAACATGTTCAATCAAGAAGAAAAGGTGGGACAAAAGCTTAGATCTAGCCTTATATAACCATAAGGTAGGAGGTTTATCACTTACAATGGTCCAGAAACAATGTAAGGTGATGTTGATGATGATTCCTTGCAAGACACAGCACAAGACAACCTTCTTCTTCTTCTTTCCTCCTTCTTCCAAACCAATAAAAGCTCCAAAACCACTAAAGATCAAGAAATGATGGGCACTAGGGTTTTTTGAGGTGAAAGAGGGTTTGGGGTTGATAAGAAACCCTAAAAGATCATAGGCTTGGGATGCATCGCTCCTCACGTTGTGAGCTCTTATTGCTCATGTCTTGAGCTCATTCCTAGGAAAAATCTTCATGCAACCCATCTCACGTCGTGAGCCTCTATGTCTCACAACGTGAGGATCCTTTTTCTCTAAAATCAAACCTTTTGACACCTTGAAACCCTAATTCGATTCGTCATTGAAAACAGGTGTTACAACTCTCCACCACTTAAATTAGATTTCATCCTCAAAGATACTCCTTACTACCTTCCAGAAATGCCAAACACCCAAGGTGATACTCCCACAACCCCAATATAAACTGAGAAGTCGACTCATACATACGATAACCTTCCAAATCTATAACCGAACCTAGCCTTAGCAGGGCTCCCAACAAAAAAAATCCCCTACTAGTGCTAACCATCGGAGAATAACCATTAGTAGTCTACTCGAAATCCAAAATCCTAAAACTCTGTATGACTCCCCGACAGACAGCCCACTCTGAATTACTATGAATTCAAATCCACTTCATAATCTAAACCGATCATTACCCTTCTAACCCTTTATTACCTTGCTGTTTCCACTGGGAGACATAATCCCTAACCATTTATTGTTGCTGAAAGCTTTTCACTTGGCAAAAGGTTTAGATAATAAAAGACTCATTCCTACAACGGTTAGACTTAGACGAGAGCTGCGAGGTAGAGTCAAATCAGTTACTCTGAGATTATTTAACCTATGTAGCATGAGTTAACATACACATTTAACAATGATGCCACTCCTAACACGAGTCCCAAACACTAGTACTACCTCTGGTTCATCCTATTTACCTACAATTACATTTCTGATGCAACCGAGACTTCTCTTAGTCTCATATTACCTACCAATTAACTGATATACCAGATTTCCAACCGGTTGATAAGGTTGATAGGCTCACACAGTCGCACCACGTGACTCCTGAAAGAAGGTGTATTTGGGAAGAGTTGTCCAAGCTTGCTTGCCTTAATGGATCTAACAACCCTTCTCGTCTAACCAAGGATAACATAGCCAACTATTCATCACTCTTGAATCATTCAATTGAGATCAAGGGTAACTCCCAATGCAAGTTTCACCCTGAAGTACCAAACCAGTCTAAAAACTCACATCCTAATAACCAAAAATCAGCAATTCCTATTTGTCAAAGATCTCTTGCATCTATGGTGACTTCCCACTGAATGGAGATATATACTCCTTAATCGACCGTTGAGATTAGCAGTCTTATACCTAATATGACCACTAACGATAGAGTCAGCCCACTCTAACGTGATCCAAAATCACACTCCAACCTATTCCACCGGGTCTCACCTACATTATCATAATCATACGGGCCTCACCCATGGGTCTCACATTGTTGAGTGCTATACAGGCTTAACCTCACCTCGGATCCAACGATCCTCATGCCATACGTATCATGTATACATACATACATCGGGCCCCGCTTGGTACATTCATCAGGCCTCGCCTAGCATGGGGCCCCGCCCAGTACATTCATCAACCATACCAACCATAATTATCATGAGTTGAATCACACCTGACTATGCCCAAACTTAATGAGAAAAAACAAACATAGAGGCTCCAACACAACCCTCACCCTTGACCAACCTCTATCTAGACTGCCACTTGAATTGGCTTCCCTCTCGACTTGGATGGGGAACTTTTCCTTTTTCGCACCTGATAATGCCCTGGAAAATCCACAGGGTTCTCCCCCACTTAGATTCGACTGCACTCTTCCAATCCACAAAAATTGATGGGTTTCCAACCCATCCCACATCCTTACAATTTGACTATCAACAACATGAGCTTACAAGAACTAGCGTTCCATTAATAGCCCATCTCAATGATCACATGCACGATCCAAATCTAGATGAATATTTCCTAAAATCTCAGTAAGTTCAATAATCCCAAGCACTTCGCATGATACAACTCCAATCTTCAAGTCATTTCAGCTCATGGTGCAAAACTATAACCCTTAATCAGAACGGATGAGCCATCAATTTAACAACTCACTTGATGAAGGATCAAGGTATTCAAAGTTCATCGAAAGATACCATTCATTTTTTATTGGCAATCCCAATGACTAAAATAACCCATGCAAACAATACTTTCTCATTACTTATGAGTAATGTGTTACCACTGCTCAATCCTTATTGATGGTTGTAATCAACATCTTGAGCTGTACAACAACTAGTCTTTCCTGACTAGCCAACCCTATCGCTTATAAATTCCAAGACCAGGTGATCATTACCAATACCTTAATGTATCTCCAAATCCTTAAGCACTTTCCGCTTAATCCAATATAAGTCCATGGAGACTAATCGGTTGATGAGGAATAACATCTCAATATCGAACAAGTACCCAACCTATTCAATCACTTACTTGCACCTAGAGCAATCCCCAAGCAACCTGGACCTGACCTCGCTTCGAATGTGTGAACCTGAGAACTACCGATCTTATAGTTGGAGCATGGAAATGCTCTACAAATAATGAGTGATAGTTAGGTTATTTATTTCCCTTTATTGTATTGTAGGTGTTTTCTCTCTCCTATATAAAGAGAGAGTTGGTCATTTTATTTGTAAGAGTGCACTCCAATGTAGCTTTTCTAAAGAGAGAAAGTGGTGGGATCTCTCCCACCCATGTTCTTGTATTGTAATATTTTATCTCTCTTTTCTAATCTATGGAATTTCTCATCATATATTCTTCATATTTATATATTTATGTCTCTTAAATCTCAAGATATTATTTATTCCGCATCCACTGATCGTCAAAATGGGTTTTACAATTTGTATCAGAGTTGTACCTTGAAGGTTCAAGCGACTAGTTCAACGGAACGACCCCCGTTCGGTGTTTATCTTGAAATTTTTTTTTTGGATTTTTGCAAGAATTTTCAGGTTCAAACCAGAAATTTTATTATGAGTTTTTCAATTTTTATGTGTTGATTCATGCTTAGAAAAATAAAAAATGGCTGCTGATGCTTGTTCAAATTTTCTGCTGAAAATCGTGTTCATCATGTTCTTATTATGTTGCTGAAGAAATGAAGAAGAAAAAGAGAGAAGAAGATATTTTTGTGGTCTTAAAAATTGTTGAAGAATTTGCTCTAGGAGTTTTTTATTCTTGGAAACAAGACACAAATTATGGGATTTTATTGAAAAAGTGGAGAAAAACGTTTTTCCTTGAAGATTCATGCCCAACAACTTCATATGTTCATCATAAAAAAAAGGTTTGATGTTCATGGCTCTTATCTTTAAATTGTTGTTGTGAATCTTCATTTAGAGGAGTTTAGACGTGATTATGTGTTTTCATAAAGTCACTTGTCCTCTTTACTCCATTTGGAAAGAGTCTTCAACTTTTATTTGCCCTCCCAAGTAAAAACCATGTGACTTTGACCCATCCCATCACCTTTTGTCCCCTTAAAACCACCTGCACACTCCACTTTTTGCCTTCCTAATACCTCTTTTTGACCCAAAATGCTTAAGAAAAGATTCCCCTCATTAAAATATGAATAAATGGCCTTTTCGGTATCATTTTTTCATGAAAAATAGCATTTTTCGTCATCAGCCCAGCCCTTCACAGCCCCCAGAACCACATCTAAAAACTCCTACCGGAGCCCTTCTCAGCTACCGGAACCCCACTCAGTTGTGGTACCCCTCTCAGACCGAAGTCTGCTAACCTGCAACCTCTCTTCTTTTACCTTCAGGCCGAAGTTTGGACTGCAGGCTCTCTTCTACCACAACTTCAGACCGTAGCCCCTTCCTTTTTCTTCTCGGATCGCAGTCTTGAACCACAATCCTCGCCCAGAGTCTAGACCACATTCCCTCTCGAACCGCATTCCTTCTAGTCTTCGCACCGCAGCTGCCATCCGCAATCACGGACCACAGTTGCTTCTGCCCCGTCGCAGCACTAGCAGTCGTCGGACCCGTATCCAAACTCTACTACCAGCCACTCCTTAGAGACTACCTACACTTCTCATCCACAACTGCTGATTGACCCGAATCCCCTTCTCACTGCAACCTTCTCAACTTCGGTTCCACCTCCCTCTTCAACCCTCTTACCTTCTTTCTTTCAGCTCTCCTCCTTCCTTCTTCCTTTCCTTCTTCCTTCTTCCTCCTTCCATCCTCTTTTTTTTTTCTCCTCCACCCTCCTTATTCCTTCTTTCCCCTCTCATCGGCCCTTCCCTCTTATTTTTTAAGCCTTATATTTTTACACCATTTAATTTAATTTTTTTAATTCAATTTTTTACACAATTTTTTTTCCTTTTTTTTTCAGCCTTATTTTTATTTAGCCAATTAATTTTTTTAACACCAATTTTTTTAGTTAACCATTTTTTATTAAAACCAATTATTTTTTTTAATACCAATTTTTTGCCACAACCCAACCTATGGTAGTCACATTGATTTACTTCATGCCAATTATATTAGAAGCATTTTATTCTTTCCATGAAGATTACTCCATACCGCAGTTGGACTTCATATTATTCTTTGCAATTTTTTGCACCGCAACGGCGCCCGATCAACAAAGTTGTTTTGCATTCTTCGCTTTATGGGATTTTTATGACTTGTCGCTCTTGATCTCCGGTTGACGAACCATGTATCTTGAACATGCAGACTTTATTTTCTATTGAAGACCACTTCAAGAGTTCCGACACCGCAGTTTGGGTATATCAATATTCTTTTAGCACAACAGATATTTATTTTTTCACACAGAGTTATTATTGTTTCTATGGTATTTGTTCGAGCAGCTTTCAGTGACTGAATCCACCAGGTACATATGAACACATAGTACTTATCGAGACCCTTCATACATCTAGGGAGAGTTTTCTTAGCTCTTGGTATCCGACACTCTCCATCCTGATGATATATTTATTTTTGATATCTGGTCTTTGGTTATCAAAAATAGATAAAGAATATTATGATATCATCCGGATATGGTGTTAGGATTGTTTGAGTTTGGATTTTTTAAGACTTGTGAAGACGATGATTTATTTAGTGATGCGATGTGACACTGATTTTTGGTCTTCACGGATCAAATTTTTGGCATTACTAAATGTTTCCCGGTTCCAGATTATTTATTATTCGGACTCTACCATAGGATGATTTTGTGTTTGCATCCGGTTCAGGTCTTATGATTTCTCGAGTTTGGATTTGTGAAATTTTGAAGTTGAAGATTATTTTGGCGAAGTGACGGGGCACTTATTTTGGATCTTTTGAACAAATTTTTGCTATTGCTAGACCATGTCTTTGGATTCACATTATTTATTATTCGGACTTCATTCATGGATGCTTCACATTTTAAGTAGGTTATTCTTTGAAGAATTTTGGGTGTATTATGATTCGAGAATTAGAAGATGTTTTTCAGATACACTTCAGAGCTTCAGAGACATTTCAGCATTTGGTTCTCATTATGTTTCATTTTATTACCACACTTGCTAGTCGGATTACTGTATTTTAGCCTTTTATCACTTATTGTATCCCTCATCATTTGTGAGCATTTAGGGAGAGATTATTGGAGCATGGAAATGCTCTACAAATAAGGAGTGATAGTTAGGTTATTTATTTCCCTTAATTGTATTGTAGGTGTTTTCTCTCTTCTATATAAAGAGAGAGCTGGTCATTTTATTTGTAAGAGTGCACTCCAATGTAGCTTTTCTAGAGAGAGAAAGTGGTGGGATCTCTCCCACCAAGGGAGAGTCTTCTCCCCCTCCCATGTTCTTATATTGTAATATTTTATCTTTCTTTTCTAATCTATGGAATTTCTCATCATATGTTCTTCATATTTATATATTTATGTTCGTTAAATCTCAAGATATTATTTATTCCGCATCCACCGATCGTTTAAATGGGTCTTACACTGGCACACATGACTAATCCAATCCCTAACTACCTTGAAACTATGAACACCCTAACACATCTTGCATTCAAACCTGGTATGCCAACATTGCAAATTCCTTGAATTCTAACTGATACCACTAAAGATCTGATTGGCTGCTGGTCTCCCATGTGGAATACTCACACCTCTTCTAAACACATTCTACGATATGCGAAATGAAACATGACAACATTCCAGATAACATAGATAACATAAATATATTACTCATATAGGTTCTTCCATTCTTAGATAATCAGGGCATACCATTTTACATACACCAATATGAAATTATTAGCATAATGATTTAAGCGTGAAAGAGAAGAATATGATGCATACCGTAGTGTCTCAAGGTTTTTCTCCCCTTCCCTGCAGAAGCACTCGCAATGGAACCTGAGCCACCCTAACCACTAAACGTAGGCAATTTGCACTGATATGACCAGGATGATGACAACGATTACACAATTCTACTTCCAGGGTGCATTCTTGGCAAGTGTGGCATTTCTGTCTGCACCTGCTGCATTTGGATTTGTCGTTCACACGCTCATGCGTTCCTTTACCCTTCACATACATGTTGTGGCCCCTCTGGACTCTAGCACTAGACATGGTAACATTATATTGCTTAGATGTTGCTAGCAGAGTCAAATCATCATTCCAGTTCCTCTTTCCCAGTTGCCTCTCCAAACCAAGCTCCTGCTCCCGAGTCACCTCAACTATCCCATCAACTGCCTGAACGGACGATATCCGATCCTCGAATCTGGCGACCAGTCTACCAATGACATGACCAATGATGTCGGGTAACTCCTTGCGTAAAGATCACGGAACCTCAGTAGTAATCCAATCATCGACTCGATCCCCAGGAAGGCATGATGCATAATCCACCCTCAACCCCTCATAACACTAGCTAGCAATAGGATCCCTGAAGGAGTCTAGGGCTCCACAAGCCTTGAGCCCTAGACTCCTCCCTCCCTGAAGGAGTCTAGGGCTCCACAAGCCTTGAGCCCCCGATGGCCCCCTCTAACTGCCCTGCTGCAAAATCGGCCTGAAAATCCCCTAGACGATCGTCCAAGAGTTCCATGATTCCTTCCTTGATGGTACTAAACATCACAGGAGTTTGCTCCAAAATACTACGGGTGATCTCCGACGAGATGAACTCTTGCATCCGCTCATCGATTGGATCAACACATATACCTGAGCCTAAACCTCCTCCTCGCGTGCTCATCATAATTCTGAAAAGAAATCATACACGTGATCAAAACAGGCACAAATAATCCTTATCCCACTGACTTCCTAGATTCTCCGTGAGTCTCCTCGAGTCGAGTATGGATCCTGCGCTTTCAACAGTTGAGCCTAATACTACCTTCCACACATATCCATACTTTCCTCAAGAATCATACTGAATCTTGTAAGTCACCTTCTCAAATTGGTAGACCAAGTACTCCCTAAGCAGCACATCCGAACCCGCTAAAAACACTCCCTAGGCTCTCATAGGTTCCTGACCTCACCCTGCCATCAGCTACTGAAGAAATCCCAATAATTTTAGTTAACTACTTCATGAATACAATCACATGAAACAAAGCATAGATAATCCTTCGAGTAAAATACTCATCCCTACAACAGTTAGACTTAAACGAGAGTTGCGTAGTAGAGTCAAATTCGTCACTCTGAGATTATTTAGCCTATGCAACATGCGACTTGACATATTCACTTAATAGTTAAATCACATCATCATAGGCTCACAAGTCACAAAGCAAGCAACATTCATGTAGTAACACTCCAAGTCACAGCCAAACAGAGGACATCTCAATCTCACTTCCTACCAAGAAAGATTTTAAATCTAATAAAACATCCAATTCCTCTTAGGCTACAAGCCATCACATATCAGGCCAATCCATCCAGTCATATAAAATCCATACTAACATTCATTTCTAAAAGCTCAAACAATCAGGAATATAAAGGCATCTCTCTTAGCATGAAATGTTGAGCAGATCCTTAGGAATAATCTAGCATCCAATTCTCATAGCATATAATCATAACAAACATTTATGGGTATTATGCGAATCAATTACTTAAGCTCGGCTGATTGCACACATCACACCCTTTTCTTCATTAAAATATTTATATAAATTTTGTTTTCTTTCAAAAGATTATCAATTCCTTAGTTTGAGTTTAGTCACACTTGAGAGTTTGCCCGAATCCCTCAAACTAAGGGTCTGGTGCCAACTTGTAACTTCCAAAAAATTGTAAGTTAAAAAATACATTGTTAAGTCAACCATAAACACCATTTAACATCTCCAATCATTCAAAAGTGTTGCAAGGTAAAAACAATTATCAGAGTACCATCCCAAAATCATAAATTTGTGGAAGCGTAAGTGGATGCAGTGTAGTCAAGTCGGGCACTTCCCTTTTGTACCATAAAAATACCTGAAACCATAACCAATAAACCATAAGCAAAAAGCTTAGTTAGTTACCTAAAATACGACATACCATACATATCAAACATGTAATGGGCCCCGCTCAGCATCGGGGTTCGCTCGGAACATATATGTCAGCAATATAAGATGGGCCCCGCCTCATCACATTCATTAGGCCCCACCTGGCATCAGGACCCGCCCAGTACATTCATATGAACACATAAACACATGCAAGAATCACAGAGATAAGTAACATAAATATATTCATCAGCCCCGCTTGGTATATATGTCCAATATCATACATGCAAGAGTCATGTAGACAACTAGCATCCTAATAATAATAAACTATGGCCGACATTGGTGCCTTTGATCTGCCAAACACGGTGAGGAAACTCACCTCAAGTTGCTGAATGTCTCAAATAAAAGCTCTGACTGCTGATCTAGAAATCCCTGCACTAACATCATCAAATAACACCCAATTAATAATTGGTCCACAACCCATAGTTGGAATCCTAGTCTGATTTTCCAACACTCAGGATAAAAGTCCATTTTACCCCTTTCCTCACTTGGCCCAAAATCCGAGGCCCAAACCAATAACACCAAAAGCCCAAGCACAATAAGGCCCAAATACATAAAACTAAGGCCCAACAAGGACCAAAGGCTCAAAATAACATCACACGTCGTGACCAGTCCTTGGAAACATCATGAGAGCTCACCCGATCAGATCCTAACCCATCACGACTCAACCTAGCCATCAGAAAATGGGATCGAACGCTCCTTGCATCGTGAGACCTTGCGTCTCACGTCATCAGAATAGTATGAGGCCCAAAATCCAACTTTTAAGTCCTTAATCCATTAACCCTTGAACTCTAACTTTCCATAAGGTCTTATAACCTCTTAATAAACTAAAACGTCGATGCTTTTAATACATATATGTCCAATACATGTCTAGATCTCATTAAGGTCTGAAGTTGAAGAAATGACATCCAACTTTCATGCAATGCTCAAAAACTCAACCATTTTCTAGATCTAAACTCCAAGACTCTACTTAGGCTTTCTTAACCCATCAAGTTGCCAACTTTATGGTTTGCATTCATTCAACATGCTTAATCAAGAAGAAAAGGTGGGACATAACTTAGATCTAGCCTTATATAACCATAAAGGTAGGAGCTTTATCAATTATAATGGTACAGAAACAATGTAAGGTGATGTGTATGATGATTCCTTGCAAGCCACAACACAAGACCATCTTCTTCTTCTTCCAAACCAAGAAAAGCTCCAAAACCACCAAAGATTAAAAAGGGATGAGCATTAGGGTTTTCTGAGGTGAAAGAGGGTTTGGGGCTGATAAGAACCCCTAAAAGATCATGGGTTGGGCTAAATTTCTCCTCATGTCGTGAGCTCTTATTGCTCACGTCGTGAGCTCAGAACCCCTAAAAGATCATGGGCTGGGCTAAATTGCTCCTCACGTTGTGAGCTCTTATTACTAATGTCGTAAGCTCGGTACCGAGTAAAATCTTCATTTAACCCATCTCACGACGTGAGCCTCTATGTCTCATGTACTGAGGATCTTTTTTCTCTAAAATCCAACCTTTTGACTCGTTGAAACCCTAATTTGATTCGTACTAAAAAATGGGTGTTATAGTGGGTGTCGTTTCGTAATTTAATTGAAATCACAAAGAGGAAGGTTCACAAATGGTCATTATCAAATAAAAGAGATATTAGACTTTTCGAAAAAAAAACTTAACCCAATCTTTAACAAAGTTAATCATAATGATCGATAGCATTAAAAAACCATAGTTAATTAGGGAACATTCCCGCAAGAAAAGCTTTATAAAGACCGTTTGAGGGAAAAATTTAAAACAATAAGGACCGTTAGTGTCTCTAGTTAAGATCGAATGTTGTATATTCTATCGAATAAATTATATAAACGATCCATATGGTTACACTTAATTTCTGGATCCAATCAAGTTTTTCATTTTTAACTAGGATAGTCCCCAAAATCTTTACTTGTCATGCTTATCGTCTGTTAAGCTAACTCGTTAGGACTATAACTTCATATTCATGTACAATTACCTTTTTTTACCCTTATTATTTATAGATCTTAATTTTATTATCTTGTATAATGGTCATCATTTGGGCCTACATCTTCTTTCATTTCCTTCTCGTCGACATTTCATTCCTATTACCTCATTTTCTCTTTCTACACCCACCTTGTATAAAAATCTTTTAGGTTATTTGATTATATCTTGATTTCTTGTTTGAAATGTATTATTAGATAGATTATATGAAGTTTGATTTTTGATCACCGTAAAGGAATTGAAGAGTCCTTATCGGTTTCCTAGGTTATCTTAGTTTGAATTTTGTATCTATCTATTTTAGTTTCCATCCTCTTTTTCTTGATGACCAAGAAAAGTATTGTATTTATATCTTTGATGTGTGAATAAACATTCAAGCTTTCGATCCATTAGAATTTTTATGGTATTAGATCAAGACTCACAAATCCTGCGATAGACCTTGCCAGAGATGGCCAATGAGAAACCAAAAATGTCGAAGGGATATGATGGATCAGATGTAGGATCCATTGACTCCAACTCTCCTTATTACATTCATGCATCAGAGTATCCCAGGAAGATGCAGGTGAATGAAGGAATGACTAACTGAAACTACAACGACTGGGCCCAAGAGATGAAAAACTTTCTTTTCGCCAAGAATAAGGTTGGATTCATAAATAAGGTGATCAAAAAACTAGAAGAAGACTTGACCGCCTACACGCTTTGGATGTGTATTGACACAATGACCAAAGGATGGTAGAAAAAAGCCATGGAAAAGGATATTAGAGCAAGCATCAAGTATGCAGGCAAAGCAAAGGATATCTGGGAGGACCTTGAGGAGAGATTCGAAAAAGAAAGTGATCCAAGAGCATATAAAGTGAAGTAGTTGCTCACAATCACTTGACAAGACGAATAATCACTCTCGGTGTATTACACCAAGTTTTGAGGACTATGGTATGAGATCTAGACCATACCACCTCTCCATTGTTGCACTTGCTCAAACTACACCCGTGTTATTGGGAAAAGGCTCAATGAATTTAAAGAGAGAGAAATATTGTACGAAATTCTTTTGGGCCTCAATAATGAATACTCAACCATCAAAACATAGATTCTTGCCATGAAACCCACTCCCACGCTAGGAACTGCCTATACCCCTGGACCAAGCGAACATTCTACAGATTCTAATAGGCGAAGAAATAAATCTACACCAAAGGAGTCTAAATGCATAAATGGAGAAGAAATGGAGCACTTTAGTCATTTTGGCAAGAATGGTCATAACAAAGATGTGTTTTTCAAAAGAATCAGGTATCCCGAGTGGTGGCCAAACAAGAAGAAACAAGATAAGACCAAAACAAAGGCAACCTTTGTTGAATCAGCAACTAGTCCTATTCTAGGACTATCTGGTGAACAGTAACATAAGTTAATTAAACACTTTGCAAAGGATGGACCAAGCGATAACATCACTCCAACAGTAAATAAGGTTGGTAAGGTCAAAATTAATGATGCATGGGTCGTTGACTCTAGTGCCACTAAGAACATAACATATAAACAAGAAACAAGTAATCCATTGGAACCATCTGTCACGATACCCAATGATGATCTAGTTTCTGTTGAGGGAAAAGGAAATTTCACTTTACAGAATGGAATCAAAATAAAAAGAGACTTGCATATTCCTAGTTTTAATTGAAACTTACTATCAATTAATCGACTTACTAGAGATTTACAATGTGCTATAACATTTGTTCCGAATTTATGCTACATGCAGGATTTATGCTCGAGGAGATTAATTGGTGTAGGTGAATGAAAACTTGGTCTCTACTGAATGCATGGGATTATTGGCTGCACAAAGGAGTGTTTTGATGATAACGACTGATAATGAAATATGGCATAAGAGGTTGGGCCATTCTTCCAAATCAAAGCTAAGCCAGGTCGATTTTTTAGAGATTTTTTCTAGGAAATTAAAAGACAAAGTTTGTGATTCTTGTGTAAAGTCTAAGCATACTAGGCTTCCTTTTTATCTTAGTTTAATAAAAACAAATAGTTATTTGAGTAATTTTATGTTGATGTTTGGGGAAAGTATCGTATTCCTTCAACTTTTGGTGCTTCATATAATCCTATTTCCTTACCATTGTAGATGGTAGGGCTGTCTGGGTCTTTCTTCTTAAACACAAAAATAAATCAGGTAATTATCTGGTTGATTTTCACAAAATGGTGCAAACTCAGTTTGAAAAACAAACCCAAAGGATAAGAGCATATAATGGTGGTGAATTCATATCAGGCTCTATAAGGTACTTTTATGTAAAAGAAGGAATCCTATTAGAAACCACTTGACCTCACATCCTACAACAAAATTGGGTCGTGGGACGGAAACATAGACACATTCTTGAAATTGTAGAGCATTGAAGTTTAAAGCTAATATACAAACTATTTTTTGGGGGTGAGTGTATACTCACAGCAACGTTGTAACATTCGGGTTCCCAGGTATTCTATATTGTTCATTATTTTTTAGTTAAAGAGAAGGACTCGACGAGTTGGCACCTAGACTCGTCGAGTAGGATCGCAATTTGATGACTGGATTAGTGATTGGACTCGACGAGTCTACATTGGCGGCGGAAACCCTAAATCTCTGGGTCTGTGCCCTATTTAAAGGCCTTTATGGCCTTCATTTGCGACTATTACTCCCCTGAGAAACCCTAGAGAGCAGAGAGAACGTTTGTAGTGCAAGGGGAGGGCTAATTCATCATTATTTGGTGTGTTTTAGCAAAGGGAAGGGAGGATTTCGAGCTAGGAAGTCTTGTGGGACTCAAATCTTCCATCATTTGGTGCAGAGCTGCTGTGGGAGGTAAGGATTTATGTCCATTTTCATTAGGTATAGAATCTAGGGCTTTTTTTTCTCTTCTTTTTTGGTAAGAGATCTAGTGTATGAGATGTCATCTTGTGTCAATATCATCAGATCTGGACCTTGATAGGTCCATAGAGTCCCTATTCTCCAGCTTTATGCAGTCCTTTATGAGTTTGGGGCTTATGTTAGCATATTAAGGGTTATTTTGGCATATAGAGGTGATAGTGTGATGCATGGGCCTAAAGTTCGAACCTTTGCGTGATTATCATGCTTGGGAAGGTCAGATCTATAGATGAGAGAAGAAGATCTGACCTCAGAAGGTCATTTGAGTATGATCATTGAAGCAACTCACCGAGTTCATAAGTGGACTCGACGAGTCGAGTCGGGGTTGCTCCGCGATTTGTGATAGGAGGAACCCGTCGAGTGGAGGGATGAGTCGACGTGGCATGAGAGGCTAGAAGGATTCAGAGGACCCGCATGGACTCGCCGAGTCGCCCATGTGCACTCGACGAGTCGGGTCAAAGTTTGACCGTTGACTTCCGTTGACCTTAGGGTTTTGGTCAAGACTGATTCAAGAGAATTCAGGGAAGGGTAGAATGGTCTTCTACCCAATCTTTAGGGATCAGACTATGAGAGAGTATTGATCGGGAATGTGATTTGAATGATAGGTGGAGGCTAGGTTGGGACGTTGAGCACGAGAGTTTATCCGACTTCATTGAGGTGAGTCTTCTCACTATACTATACATGGAAGGGTACCTATGTGTGACCGGAAGGTCATATATGCTATGAGATGTATGTGTTATATGTTATTATGTGATATGTATGTGTTATGTATGTTATGTATAATAAGGACCGGAAGGTCAGGAGGATACGGACCGGAAGGTCGATACGGGTAGGA
Organism: Lactuca sativa; assembly: GCF_002870075.4. Lineage (NCBI taxonomy): Eukaryota > Viridiplantae > Streptophyta > Magnoliopsida > Asterales > Asteraceae > Lactuca > Lactuca sativa. Next base: position 186,437,158 of record NC_056631.2, on the reverse strand, counting down.
CCGAAAGGTCTACCGGGATTTGGGACAGAAGTCCCCTGAGACACTTGGACCGGAAGGTTCCACAGAGTGATGGCCTGGAAAGGCATATGTGTTGTATGTGGTATTTTAGGGAACTTACTAAGCATTTATGCTTACCGTTGTTGTGTTATGTATTTCAGGTATTATCGAGGATCGCAGGAAGGCGCCGACATGATCCGTACACACTCATGGAGATTATGTTGAGATTTTGGGAATTGTTTTGTTATGATAACATTGGATACATTATGTTTTGGGATTATTTTGCTGATTAAAAGTATGATTTAAAAATGAAAAATTGTTTTGAAAATTTACGTTGTTACAAGTTGGTATCAGAGCCTTGGTTTGAGGGATTCGGGTGCATCTTCGGGTGTATTTGAACTCAAACTGAGGATTTGAGAAAGTTTTTCATAAAATAAATAATTTTTCTAAAGAAGTAAAAGAATTTGAGTAAAGCAGAAGGAAGCAGTGTGTACGATCAGCCAGCGCCCGAACAATGATTTCCCAGAATACCCTTACATTACGTGTGATGAGATATGTTATGCTGTTTTATGCTAAAGTAGGATAGGTATTCATATTAGGACTAGAGTGGCCTGATTTGTGATGCCTTAGCATAGGAAGATTTCTGCTGCTATGAGATGCTTGAGAGTGAGTAGGTAGCAGTGAGGAGCTTATGAGAGGTCTACCGAAGGGTAGCCTATGCTAGCGAGATGTAGAGTACTTGTGATCTGGGATCCAAGGAGGGGGACTTAGGGTGAATACTGATGTGGTGTGGATGGTAGTATAGGGCCCGTAATACTGAAGACACCGGATCAATGCATAGTCCAGGTAAGAATCCTTAGGGTACTAAGGAACAAGTAGGGTTGAGTTATCAAGTGCGAGTATGATCGAGCGAGTCTCGGATATTTTATGTTGTATTTCAGAGACATCATGGTTGGGACACGCCACAGACCTGAGACGAGCGGCGTGAGTGACGAGGAGCTTCGTCAGATGATCCACGATGAGGTGGCAGTGGCGATTCGAGTCGAGATTCCGGAGATGTTTGGGTCTATCAAGACCACATTGATTGGGACCTTTGATGAGCGGTATGCAGCGGTTACTGAGGTTGTGGCTGCTGTAGCTACTACAGCTGTGGCTGCTTCTAGGCCACAGGGAGGTGACTCGTTGTTGTTTCAGGAGTTCAGCAACACGAAGCCACCAGAGTTTGACGGGATGAAGGGATCCGATCGCTGCGATGAGATGGATTTATGATATCGAGGGATGCTTCTACACGTGTTCATGTCCGGAGCATCTGAGGGTACGGTTCACACTGAACCAGCTTCGCTTGGGAGCGAACGACTGGTGGAAATTCATGACGGCGAGCTTCACTCTTGCAGAGATTTCAGAGGTGACATGAGAGAGGTTCATCACCATGTTCAGAGACGAGTATGTTCCCCTGGTGGAGCGGGAGCGACTGGCTCAGGAGTTCTTGTCCCTCAAGCAGGGCACTGATTCTGTTACTGTGATCACCAGGAAGTTTCATGAGAGGGCGATGTTCTGCCCTGAGCAGGTGTCTACCGAGCAGGCACACATGAGCCGGTATTTGAGCATTCTGAGGAGGGATATTCAGGAGTTCGTATCGAACTCGACTTACCGGACATTTACTGAGCTCCAGGAAAATGCTCGGAAGAGGGAGATTGAGTTGGAGACTCAGGCCAGGGAGGAGGCCAAATCTCAGGGGATGGATCGATGGTCGGCATAGTCTCAGCCGGTAGCCAAGCGGGCAAAGCCCGCCGATTCGAGATCTGGAGGCCAGAAGGGCCGCACTTGCGGGAAGCGCGGCAAGGGACATGACGGGGTTTTTCGATCGGGTGCTTGCTACAAATGTGGCAAGGAGGGGCATATAGCCAAGGATTTCCCCACAGGTTCATGGTTTGCTTTCATTGCAACCAGACGGGCCATCGGAAGGCTGAGTGTCCGCAATTACGGGGGACAACACAGGGAGCACTGCATGGATCTGCCCCTGCCGCCGTGCGACCTATTGAGGTTCGGTCGGTGATGGTCGAGGCACCAAAGGCTCGCGGGAGAGCCTTCCAGTTGACAGCGGAGGAGGTCCGCGCAGCTCCCGATGTCGTGGCTGGTACGTATTCTTTCATTTATTTATGCTGAGTTATGATATGATGCTTATTTTATTATTATATGCATAGGTACTTTTCTTGTGAATTCTGTACCTACTTTCTTGTTATTTGACTCGGTTGCGAGTCGGTCATTTGTTTCTTTAGCGTTTAGTCAACACATCAGTATCCGACGAGAGACATTGAGTCGACCTCTACGGGTTTCTATAGCTGACGAGCGAGCGGTGTATGCTACGGATGTGATTCAAGGATGTGTACTCGAGATCTTCGGTGTTGAGTTCCCGATAGATCTGGTCCCGATCGCGACGGGGGACGTGTGTGTCATAGTTGGCATGGATTGGTTGAGCCGATTTGGGGCTGTTATAGACTGCGAGCGACAGTTGGTGACGATACGAGACCCTAGTGGCGGAGTACTTATGGTGTATGGCGAGGGTACCCGATGTGGGTCAACATTTTGTTCAGCTGCTAGAGTGAGACAGAGTTTATAGCAGGGATGCAGCGGGTTTGTAGCCTATGTGATGGACACACGAGTGGCCGTCAGGAGGCCTAGTTCGATTGATGATGTACCGATCGTACGCGAGTTCCCGGATGTTTTTCCCGAGGAGTTGCTGGGTGTGCCTCCCGAGAGGCAGGTAGAGTTCCGCATCAATTTGGTTCCAGGGGCAACGCCTTATCACCTTGCGCTGCCAGAGATGCAGAAGTTATCCTCGCAGCTTCAGGAGCTGCTGGGGAAGGGGTTTATTAGACCGAGTAGTTCACCATGGGGAGCGCCGATTCTTTTTGTAAAGAAAAAGGATGGTTCACACGGGATGTGCATTGATTACCAGGAGTTGAACAAGTTGACGGTCAAGAACCGTTATCCATTACCGAGGATCGACGATCTGTTCGATTAGTTGCAGGGAGCATCTTGGTTCTCCAAGATAGACTTGAGTTCGGGATATCATTAGATGAGAGTGCAGGATGAAGATATCCAGAAGACGGCATTCAGAACTCGTTATGGGCATTACGAGTTCGTCGTGATGCCTTTTGGGCTCACCAATGCACCAGCAACGTTCATGGATCTCATGAACAGGGTGTGCAGGCCGATGCTGGATCGGTCGGTGATCTTGTTTATCGACGATATTCTGGTATATTCGAGATCTAGAGAGCAACATGAGGAGAATCTGAGAGAGATTCTCGGGGTATTGAGGTCGGAGAGGCTTTTCTCCAAATTCTCCAAGTGTGATTTTTAATTACGAGAGGTTCAATTCTTGGGACACCTCGTTAACCAGAATGGGATATTAGTTGACCCGGCCAAAATTTAGGTGGTTATGAGGTGGGAGGTGTCGAGATCACCCACTGATATCAAGAGTTTTCTAGAATTGGCCGGCTATTATTTGAGATTTATCAGGGATTTCTCCAAGATCGTCATGCCTCTCACTAGGTTGACCAAGAAGAGTGTTGCTTTTTCGTGGGTCCGGAGCATCAGACCTCGTTTGAGACACTTCGCCAGAGATTATGCAAGGCCCTGGTGTTAGCCCTCTCGGAAGGGATGGATGATTTTGTGGTGTATTGTGACGCATCGATATCGGGGTTGGGTGCAGTACTGATGCAGAGTGGGCATGTGATAGTGTATACATCGAGGCAGGTGAAGCCTCATGAGACGAGGTATCCCACCCACGATATGTGGTTGGGGGCAGTGGTGTTCACCCTCAAGATCTGGAGTCACTATCTGTATGGGGTTCGGTGTACCATATACACGGACCACAAGAGCTTGAAGTATTTGATGGATCAGTCCAACCTGAATATGCGCCAGAGGAGATGGTTGGACGTGGTAAAGGATTACGATTGTGAGATCCTGTACCACCCGGGCAAAGCTAAAGTTGTAGCTGATGCCCTGAGCCGTAGGGCGGAGAGTGCCCCGATTCGAGACATTTGTATGTGGTTGATAGTGATGACTCCGGTGCTAGACACCATTTAGGAGGCCCAGGCAGAGGCCGTGATACCGGAGAACCGCAAGAGGGAGCGGGTGATCGGGTAGGTGTCTGAGTTCGTTACCGATAACCGAGGGCTGATGACCTTTCAAGGTCAGATTTGGGTGTCGTATGCTGGCGGGGAACATACAATTCTGATGGAGGAGGCGTACTGATCGAGGTTCTCGATCCATCCTGGGGCCACTAAGATGTATTTGGATCTGAAGAAAGATTACTGGTGGCCCTGTATGAAGAGGGATGTTGCATGGTTTGTTGAGAGGTGCTTGACCTGTCGCAGGGTTAAGGATGAGCACCAGCGTCCGAACGGCAAGTCGCAGCCACTTGAGGTTCCCCAGTGGAAGTGGGAATAGATTTCCATGAATTTTATCACCAAACTGCCAAGGACCACGAGGGGTGTCATTGCGATTTGGGTGATTGTCGACCGACTAACGAAGAGCGCTCACTTCCTTGCTATCAGTGAGAGCTCTTCTGCAGAGAGACTGGTAGAGTTGTATGTAGGGGAGGTGATATTGCAGCATGGAGTACCGAGTTTGATTATGTCAGATCGAGATGTATGTTTCACTTCCAGGTTCTGGAAGAATTTCCATGAGGAGTTGGGTACGAGGCTGCATTGCAGTATCGCTTACCACCCACAGACGGACGGACATAGTGAGCGGAAGATTCAGACGCTCGAGGACATGCTCCGAGCATGTGTGTTGGACTTTAGAGGAAGTTGGGACACGTATTTTCCGTTGGCTGAGTTCTCCTATAACAACAACCACCATTCGAGTATTGGTATGCCTCCCTTCGAGTTGTTGTACGAGAGGAGATGTTGGAATCCCATTTGCTGGGGAGAGGTAGGGAAGAACGTGATGGCAACACTGAGATAGTGCTCCAGACGACCGAGCAGATACAGTAGGTTAGACAGAGGTTGTTGACGGCTCAGAGTCGCCAGAAGGGTTATGCGGATAGGCGATAATCCGAGCTTGAGGTCCAGGTGGGAGACTTCGTACTCCTTAAGGTATCTCCTTGGAAAGGAGTGATTCGATTCAGGAGGAAGGGCAAGCTGGGGCCCTGATACATTGGGCCATTCAGGGTGACCGTGAGGGTGGGCAGGGTAGCATATCGGTTGGAGCTACCTGCGAAGTTTATCTAAATTCATGATACCTTCCACGTGTCTCAGTTGAGAAGGTGTATAGCCAACGAGTCGGCGATGGCGCCGCTGGAGGATATTCAGGTGGATGCAAGCCTGAATTATGCTGAGAGACCAATCGCGATCCGGGATCGGAAGATCAAGGTTCTAAGGAACAAGGAGGTGTCCTTGGTTCATGTCCAGTGGCAACATCGGAGAGGGTCCGAGCTGACTTAGGAGCCAGAGTTGGAGATACGGAAGTAGTACCCCGAGTTGTTTGCCAAGAGAGACTTCGAGGACGAAGTCTGATTCTAGTGGGGGAGAATTGTAACATCCGGGTACCCAGGTATTCTATATTGTTCATTATTTTTGAATTAAAGAGAAGGACTCGACGAGTTGGCGCCTAGACTCGTCGAGTAGGATCGCAATTTTATAACTAGATTAGTGATTAGACTCGATGAGTCGGCTTGGGACTCGACGAATCTGCCTTGGCAGCAGAAACCCTAAATCTCGGGGTCTATGCCTTATTTAAAGGCCTTCATGGCCTTCATTTGCGGCCATTACACCCCTGAGAAACCCTAGAGAGCAGAGAGAACGTTTGTAGTGCAAGGGGATGGATAATTCATCATTATTTGGTGTGTTTTAGAAAAGGGAAGGGAGGATTTCAAGCTAGGTAGTCTTGTGGGACTCAAATCTTCCATCATTTGGTGCAGAGTTGCTGTGGGAGGTAAGGATTCATGTCCATTTTCATTGAGTATAAAATCTAGGGATTTTTTCTCTTCTTTTTGGTAAGAGATCTAGTGTATGAGATGTCCTCTTGTGTCAATATCATCAGATCTGGACCTTGAGAGGTCCAGAGAGTCCCTATTCTCCAGCTTTATGCATTCTTTTATGAGTTTGGGGCTTAGGTTAGCATATTAAGGGTTATTTTGGCATATAGAGGTGATAGTGTGATGCATGGGCCTAAAGTTCGAACGTTTATGTGATTATCATGCTTGGGAAGGTCAGATCTATAGATTAGAGAAGCAGATCTGACCTCAGCAGGTCATTTGAGTATGATCATGGAAGCAACTCGCCGAGTTCATAAGTGGACTCGACGAGTCGAGTTGGGGTTGCCCCGCGATTTGTGATAGGAGGAACCCGTCGAGTGGAAGGATGACTCGACGTGCCATGAGAGGCTAGAAGGATTCAAAGGACCCGCACGGACTCGCCGAGTCGCCCATGTACACTCGACGATTCGGGTCAAAGTTTGACCTTTGACTTTCGTTGACTTTAGGGTTTTGGTCAAGACTAATTCAAGAGAATTCAGGGAAGGGTAGAATGGTCTTCTACCCAATCCTTAGGGATGAGACTATGAGAAAGTATTGATCGAGAATGTCATTTGAATGATAGGAGGAGGCTAGGTCGGGACGTTGAGCACGAGAGTTTATCCGACTTCATTGAGGTGAGTCTTCTCACTATACTGTACCTGGAAGGGTTCCTATGTGTGACCGGAAGGTCTTATATGCTATGAGATGTATGTGCTATATGCTGTTATGTGATATGTATGTTATGTATAATAAGGAACGGAAGGTGAAGATGACATGGACCGGAAGGTCGATACGGGTAGGACCGAAAGGTCTACCGGGATTCGAGACAGAAGTCCTGTGAGACACTTGGACCAGAAGGTCCCACAGAGTTATGGCCTGGAAAGGCGTATGTGTTGTATGTGGTATTTTGGGGAACTTACTAAGCATTTATGCTTACATTTGTTGTGTTATGTGTTTCAGGTACTAGCGAGGATCGCAGGAAGGCGCCGGCATGATCCGTACACACCCATAGAGATTATGTTGAGATTCTGGGAATTGTTTTGTTATGATAACATTGGATACAATATGTTTTGGGATTGTTTTTGATGATTACTAGTATGATTTAAGAATGAAAAATTGTTTTGAAAATTTACGTTGTTACAAACGTATATCATTAACAGGTTACCGTTAGAAGTTATCAAACAAAAGATTCCACATGAAATTCTTTTTGGGCAGAAACCAGGTTATGATAATATGATGGTGTTTGGATGTTTGGTTTATGCTAGAAACAATGAGACCAGGGGAGAAAAGTTCAATGTGAGAGGGAGACCGGGTATATTTGTTGATTATCCACAAGGTAAATAGGGATATCAGATATTTGACCTTCGAGATAAGAAAATTATTGTCTCAAGGGATGTCAAATTTGTAGAAAATGTGTTGCATTTCTTTAACAACACAAAAATTGATGGCAGTGAAGCAAGACCAGATGACTTTTTAAATAGACCAATTCAGGAGACTAATAAGGAAATAAAAGGAAAAGAACATCAAAAAGTTCCAAAAGAATAAGATCATGAAGGTGATTTGGATGTACATGTAAGTAATGATAAAGACAATGTCACCACCAGTGCATACCCAACGGTTGAGAGCACACATCGAAGTCCTGCAAGGGATGTCACTGAGAACGTAACCATTAAAACGCAACCAATTGAGGAACCAAGAGAGAAAAGAAACAGGTTGAGACCCAAACACTTTGATGATTTTTGTGTAAAGCTGCCACCTTCGATAGACTATGCATCACCCACTGTGAATCAACAATCCTTGACGGTACATCCTCTAGTTAACTTTTTCTCTTACAAGCATTTTGCTAATTCACACAAAACCTTTTAGCAACTATTAGCTAAAACTATGAGCCAAAACACTTTAACCAAGCTGTATAGGATATCACATGGAGGGAAGCAATGCAAAGGGAAATAAATGTTCTTGAGGAAAATGTAATGTGGCCTCTTGAGGAGCTGCCAAAAGGAAAACACACAATAAACACAAAGTGGGTCTACAAGCTTAAGTACCTACGCAATGGGGAGATTGAAAGTGTTAAATTTGATTTGAGCATTTGGATCATGTTCATGAAGCATTTGGAGCACTTGGAACTCAATAGAACACTTGGGGTTCGTGGAGCATATGACAAAGGAATGGATCATTTGAGAAGGGAACAGATCTTCCAAAAAAGGAATGGATCAAGTGCCAAAGGAATGTATCATATAAAAGGGGGTTTGGAGCACCTGGAAGAGGTTTGGAGCACCTGGGAGTGATATGGAGAAACATGAGGACCTTACTGTGCCATATGTTAAATGGATGGGCCAAGAAGGATGCTCTTACGCCATGGGATCAATTCTTGTGCCATGATACTCCATCTTGCACCATGGGGGTTCCTCTTGCACCAATGGGTACTCCTCTTGTGCCATGAGGATTGCTATTGCTTCATGCATGGCCTTGTTGCGCCATACATGTTCCTGTAGCGCCATGGTGGTGTTGTTGCTTAATTCTTGATGTTATTGTGTCACACTTGAAGTCACTTACGCCATCCATATTCCTGTTGCGCCATGATCACGCAAGATGGACCATCTTGGTCCTTGATGAGCCAAGTATGATATGAAGTGGTATCAAAGTTGTGGTTTTCACTCCTATGATTGAAGATGTCTACTCACAAGTTTGATTTGGAGAAATTCAATGGTTCAAATGACTTTACATTATGGAAGGTGAAGTTGAAGGCTCTTCTCGTTCAACAAGGGTGTGCAGCGGCACTAGAAGGACAGTCAAACCTGCCAAAGGACATGGGAGCTGAGAAGAAGGTGGTCATTCTGACGAATACACGTAGTGCCATTTGGTTGAGCTTAATATATGAAGTATTGAGGGAGGTCGTGGATCAAGGAACTGCTTCTGGGCTCTGAGATAAACTTTGTGAGAAGTACCGGAACAACTCACTGACGAACATGTTGTATCAAAAGCAAAGGTTGCACACTCTCAGAATGTTTGAAAGTACCCCACATGAAAGATCATCAGGATAAGTTCAATCACATCATCTTGGATATACAAAGGGTTGATGTGAAGATTGAAGATGAAGATCAGGCGGTCATTCTCTTATGTTCTCTTCATAACTAATATGAGAACTTCATTGGTACCATGCTCTATGGTAAGAAAACGATCATTGCGAATGATGTGAAGGGCTCTTTGATATCTAAGGAACTGAAAATAAAAGTTTCAGTTGGAGAGGTGGTGTCCAGTTCTAATTTGTTTGCAGGGATAGGGATGAAAAAAGTGTGGAAAGGGGGAAATAGAGGGAGATCACGTTCAAAATCGAAGTCTAAAGGCTCATTGAACGTGAATTGTTATAATTGTAAGGAGAAGGGACACTTCAAGCGAAATTGTCGACATATGAAGAATGGGAAGTTCAAGAGTGAACTTTTTTCACCATTATTATCCCTCTTGCGCCATGAGGATCCTGTTGGATTAGTGTCTAAGCCCGTAACTGTATTTGGTATGTACTTGACAGTTACGGGCTCATTGAACGTGAATTGTTATAATTGTAAGGAGAAGGGACACTTCAAGAGAAATTGTCGACATATGAAGAATGGGAAGTTCAAGAGTGAACTTTTTTCACCATTATTATCCCTCTTGCGCCATGAGGATCCTGTTGGATTAGTGTCTAAGCCCGTAACTGTATTTGGTATGTACTTGACCCAGTTGTGCATGGTCCTTTTGGGTTGCCTTCTCTAAAGCAACTTGACAAGGTAATTTAAGGAGAAAGAGATAATATTATGGTTTATTAATATATTATAGGAATAATATATTAAAGGAGAATCATATTTATTTGGTTAGTATTAGTCATAAATTTTGGAATTAATTTGGTGACTAAAAGAGGCTAATTAAATAAAGGGGTATAAACTGTCAAATGCATGATAGTTGAGTTTTGGGCTGGAGAACCTAATGGACTAAGGGGGAACGAAATTATGATGGGGATCCATCATATTTTCGTCCAAGGGCCCTAATCTAGAAGGTTCTATGGGTTGCTTGGTGATTAAGCTGTCCATTAGGGTTTAGGCTGAAACCCTAGCAGCTAGCAGTATAAATAAGACCCCTAGGCTATGGAAATCGGCTACCACTTGATTCTAAGAGAACCCTAGGCCAATTTCTAGCATCTCTCACCCTCTCTCATATTTCCTTCTTGCTTGTGGGGTTTGTGAACCATTAGAGGAGTTACACTTGTGACTCTAAGCTCAAGATCAAGAAGATTACAAGGATTCAAGCTACTTGGAAGAGGTAAACCATTTAGATTTGTTTTCCTTATGATAATTTTTGAGTTATATATGATAGATCTAGGTTTGTAAGTCTTGGAATCAAAGCATGTACAATAGAGCAACCTAGATCCAAGCATTAGGGTTTGTATGAGCACATAGGAATGTTTCTTATGCATAAAACCCATAAGTGGTATCAGAGCCATGATTGGTTTCAATTGTATGTGATGCTTAACTGTTTTGTTTGCTAAAAATCGAATTTTTTGCCTCTGTCCAACTCAACTCGGTGAGTCAGTATCTGGACTCGGCGAGATGGCCCTACTCGGCGAGTCCAGGTCTGACTCGGCGAGTTTGTGCGTCAGACAGAGGGTATTTCGGGATTTAGCTGCTGTTTTGACTTGGATTTGATGCCTAAATCGGTTTTTGAAGTTAAAATACGAATTTTATCTTAATTAAATGATTATCCTTTCCAAAACAATAGATAATTTCGAATCTTTTGAATATTGGTTGTTTATATGATAAATATGGATTATTTAAAATTATTTGGTAATTATCTAATGACTAAAATAAGATTAGGTCAAATATAGATAATTATGAAATTAATTGTTTAATTTGAATTATTTGTTATTTGATCACTTGTGTTTTGAAAAGTTCAAAAACTTGCCATCAAGTTTTGAAATTTGAATTTTGTGATTAATAGTTTAATTTTGAATAATTTAAATTTCAAACCCTTAGAATTTTACAAGTTTAAAATTCAACCCTATACTATTATATATTATTACAAGCTTAATATATATATATATATATATATATATATATATATATATATATATATATATATATAAAACTTAAAATGCTAGGCTTACCGTTAGTAGGCCTCATTCACGAAGCCGGTCTATAAGGTGGGTATAAGGTTGCTGCCTATAAAATGGCGCTTAATGGGTGTACACTCACACCTACCGCTTTCTTGACTGGTGGAGGGTCGTTAGCCAAACGGGTAAGATAGGGAAACCCTCTCCTCATTAAATGTATAATGTAAGATACAAAGTAACTACATGTTTTTCAAATTCCCAATCTTAGTTACTTTAGGGTAAAAATGTGAAAATGATGCTAATCCATGGAATTACACTTCGTACCCTTGTCAAACGTTGATGGAGCACGTGTGGTTAACCGGCACATCAATTTGGGGATGACATTGGTGGCGGAGGGTGACTTGATGTTTGTCATAGATAAATGGAGCGTGTGTAGTTTACCGGCACATTGATTAGGTGATAGAGACATTGAGTGCACCATGTTGATTCGCATGGTTATTGACAATTTGTTTGCGATCCTCGGTATCCCAGTTGCAAATTTGAAATGCATATTGAGATTTAAACATGCCATTGAAAAGTTCAATGAATCTCAAAGATCTAGGAGTTTTCAATACATTTAAAACCTAAATTGCTTTTTCATTTTTCATGGTGAGAATTAGTGAATCGTCATTCACTTACCTTCAAATTATTTACTTTTAGAGTACGACATCCCTTTCTAAGTTGTAAATAATGTTGTTGGATCCTAGCCCTAATTTCTTATTTGGGTGTTTAATTAGGGATTCATTTCTAATCAAACTTTGTTCCTTTCTTTTTCATATGTCTGCAAACAACAACAACAACGCTTCTGGGTCATTCTCGTTGATGAACCTGTGTTAGAAAGTGACATTTGATGGGTCAAACTTCAACAAGTGGATGAGGTATATTCGCATGATCACATGCTACGAGGACAAAGAATATGTCATCGATGAAAAGCTTGAAAAGATCATCCCAGATGTTGCTACTCCTGAAGAGTTGGCCGCCTTTGAGGCCCACGAGCGTGATGCTATGAAAGTTCACTGCATCATGCTGGCCACCATGAACCTCGAACTCCAAAAGTCCTATGAGGACATGTATCCATATGAAATGCATCAAGATTTGCTAGACAGGTATCACCAGAGCGTGAGGCAAGAGCGCTATGAGATCATTACTAACATGATCACTGCTAAGATGGGGAGTGGAGAATCCCTAACCTCTCATTTGCAGAAAATGCAGAGGTATGTTGATCGTCTTCTCAAACTTAATGTTAAGTTTGATGAGGATCTGGCTATCGACATAATCCTCCACTCCTTGCCCTCCTGCTACAACAAGTTTAGGATGAACTACCACATGAACAAGGAGGAGGTCTCCTTGAGCAAGCTCAATGGACTCTTGAGGACTGCTGAGAGCAACCTCAAAGACAAATCTGTTGCACCGTCCCCTGCTGTGGCCGCTCTTGTGATGGCAATAGGTCAAAGAAAGGGTAAAAAGAGGAAGGCTCCATGTAAGAGCCACCAAAAGGGGAAGCCCCGAGATGGCTCGTCCTCAAGTGGGACCAAAGCCGGCCCTGCTAAGCCCTCTTCTGATCCCAAAGAAGCAGAGTGCTTCTATTGCCACCAAAATGGCCACTAGAAGCGAAACTGCCCTCAATATCTGCAAGACATAAGAGATGGGAAGATTTAGCCCACCTTTGCAGGTATGTATTCTGTTAAATCTAATAACTCATCATTTTCTACTTCATGGGTTCTTGATACAGGGTGTGGTTACCACATTTGTTCTGATATGCAAGGCCTAAAAAGAAGTAGGGAGGTGGAACATGGAAAGATGAACCTGATTATGGGAAACAGAAGATCGTCGCCTGTGACCAAAGTCGGTGTTTATTCTTCAGTGTTGAGCAATGGGTTAGGGATAGATTTAAACAATTGCTGTTATTCGCCAGATATGGCAAGAAACATTATTTCATTTCATGGGTTGTTTAGACAAGGTTTCAGATATTCTTTTGATATTAGTAATGGTTCTATTAACGTTTATTTGAATGGTGTCTTTTATTTCAGTGCATTACCTTGTAATGGGATTTATGAATCCGTGATGGTTGTTGATAATTTAGGAAATAATGTTTTGAATATTGATTCGTCTACTAGTCTAGACAAAGCATGCTTGTGGCATTGTCGCCTTGGCCATGTCAACAAGAAACACATAGCCCAACTCCAAAAGGATGGAGTGTTGGAGTCATTCGACCTTATGGACGATGACATGTGTGAATCTTGTTTACTTGGGAAGATGACCAAGTCACCCTTTACTGGCACTTGTGAAAGGGGTGAAGGTTTATTCGATCTCATACACACCGATGTATGTGGGCCCTTTAGATCCACCACAAGGGATGCTTGCCGCTTCTACGTGACTTTTACAGATGATTATAGCAGATATGGATATATATCTACTTAATCAAAAAAAAGTCAGAAACCTTTGAAAAATTCAAAGATTATAAGAATGAAGTAGAGAATCAGCTGGGCAGGAAAATCAAGATGCTTCGGTCAGACCGAGGAGGAGAGTACCAAAGTCTTGAATTTCATGACTATCTAAAAGAATGCGGAATTGTTTCGCAATTGATGTCTCCAAGGACACCACAATTGAATGGTGTGGCTAAGAGATGTAATCAGACCTTGTTGGACATGGTTCGTTCTATGATGAGTCGGACTTCGTTACCAATAGGCTTCTGGGGGTATGCCTTAGAGACTGCCGCCCATATCCTTAACTTAGTTCCCACCAAGAAGGTTTCCAAGACTCCTCACGAGATGTGGACAGGGAAGGCTCCCTCGTTGGCACATATTAAGGTTTGGGGTTGCGAGGCTTTCGTAAGACGAGAGACTCATGACAAGCTCGAACCTCGTAGTGAGAAATGTTATTTCATCGGCTATCCGCATAAGTCTTTTGGCTATCTTTTCTATAGACCGAATGATAATGTTGTCTTCGTTGCTAGAAGAGGAGTTTTCCAAGAAAGGGAATTGATAAGCCAAGAAGAATGTGGGAGGCAAATTGAACTTGAAGAGATTCAAGATCAAAGCGATGAAGGAACCTCTGACACTGGCACTCAACTTGAGGAGGAAACTCCTGTTGAACCTGTTGACGAATCCTTACCTCTTCGACGTTCCACTAGGGCTAGTGTTCCACCCCAGTTTTATGGTTTTCATATTACTATTGAAAGGGATACATTTATTAGTGATAGTACACTAGTAAATTTAGACGAACCTAGCAGCTACAAGGAAGCCATGGCAGGCCCGGAGTCTGTGAAATGGAAAGAGGCGATGGACAGCGAGATTCAGTCCATGTACGACAACCAAGTTTGGAATTTGGTTGATAATGTACTGGATCGTAAGACATTCGGGTGCAAGTGGATCTTCAAGAAGAAGACGGACATGGATGGGAAAGTGCATACTTATAAAGCGCGATTGGTTGCGAAGGGCTTTACTCAAACTCCCAGAGTTGACTATGATGAGACCTTCTCCCCAGTTGCAAAGATAAAGTCTATTAGGGTAATGCTTGCAATAGTTGCGTTTCATGATTATGAAATATGGCAGATGGATGTGAAAACCGCTTTCCTTAATGGAAAGTTGGCTGAAGATGTTTACATGAATCAGCCAGAGGGTTTTGTCGATGTGAAGCATCCAAATAGAGTATGCAAGATTGAGAAATCTATTTATGGATTGAAACAAGCGTCTCGCAGATGGAATCTTTGTTTTGATGAGAAGGTTAAAGAGCTTGGCTTCTGCAAAGCGAAGATGAATTTTGTGTGTATGTCAAAACCAGTGGGAGTATAGTGAGCTTCCTCATATTGTATGTCGATGACATACTGCTCATAGGAAACGATGTCCCAACCTTGCAGGAGGTCAAGTCCTGGCTTGGGAAATGTTTCGCTATGAAGGACCTCGGAGAAGCTGCTTATATTTTGGGAATAAGGATAGTAAGAAACAGAGAAAAGAGACTGATAGGACTCAGTCAGGATACATACTTGGATAAGGTACTAAAGCGTTTTAGTATGGAAAATTCCAAGAAAGGTGAGTTGCCAATCCAAAGCAATACCAAGCTGAGTAAGACTCAGAGCCCGAGTACAGAGGCAGAGAAAGCTGATATGAGTCGAGTATCTTATGCTTCCGCAGTAGGCTCTATCATGTACGCTATGACTTGTACTCGCCCTGATGTGGCCTTCTCTTTGAGCATGGTCAGCAGATATTAGGGGAACCCTGGTAGAGCCCATTGGATTGCAGTTAAGAATATCCTTAAGTACCTGCGAAGGACCAAGAAATGGTTTCTAGTCCTCAGTGGGAGTGATGACTTAAGGGTACGAGGGTACAATGATACTAGTTTTCAAACGGATCGGGATAATTTCCGATCGCAGTCGGGCTGGGTCTTTACCCTGAATGGAGGAGCAATGACTTGGAAAAGTTCCAAGCAGGAGACCGTAGCCGATTCAACGTGCGAATCAGAGTACATTGCGGCAAGCGAAGCGTCAAAGGAGGCTATATGGTTGAAGAACTTCATTGGAGACCTTGCAGTTGTGCCATCCATAAAGGAGTCGATGGAAATTTTCTGTGATAATGAAGGAGCGGTTGCCTTGACCAAGGAACTGAGAGATCATGGTAGATCTCGACATATTGATAGAAAATACCATTTTATCAGACATCGGGTAGAAGAGGGACTCCTCGTTGTGAAGAGGGTATCATCAAAAGAAAACCCAGCAAATCCCCTTACGAAGGGACTGAGTAGGGTCAAACACTTGCAGCATGCTAGGAGCATTGGGCTGAAGGATTATATAAGTTTGGATTAGATAGGAAACGTGTAATAGATAGTTTGTACTTGACATTTGATGAATAATTAAAATTGTGTTATTTATGAGTAAAGCTACTATCATGTGTTGGTTATTTATCTATTGTTTCCATTTTGCATGTTTTGACTTCCTAAATGATAGGATTATTCAAACAGTCCACAGTCGGTCATATTTTGGAAGTAGATATGAATGAAGACTGTCATGAATTGTTTGTAGATTGTCTAAAAGGTTTTGGGCATATCAAAGGTTTGCTGCAAAGTTCATGAGTTCTTATGAATATGATTTGAGCATTGGAATAAACCTGAGTTTGCTGGTATCACTTCGTGGTGTTTTGCCATAAGTGATCGCAAAGCGATAATATCATATAGTCTTAAAACTTAGAGATATGGTTATTGTTTGCTGGTTGATTACGCAATTATGATGTGTAAACGCATCAGTAACTTGATGTTATAAAACACATTGTTGTGCATGATTCAATTAGTGAATAATAGATGCATATGAGTCGAAGTTGATCTGTTCCTTTTGTTCTATGAGAATGAAAGTGATATCTTGGCCACTTGATGATTTAGTTTGACTTATGTGCCGGGCTCGGTCAGAATGAAGTTGATGTGTTCAACTAAATTCTATGTCAAACAAATTGGAAATCAAGGAACAAGTGCGGGACAAAAAGCATTGTCAGCATGACATCCAGTTAAGAGGATTATACGATCCCTTATCTAAAGGACAAGTTGATCAGAGTTGACAGCAGAGTATAAGAGCTACGATTGCTAATCGGATTTTGAAGTCATATGTGAGATATATTTACTAGACTTATCCAAGTGGGAGACTGTTGGATTAGTGTCTAAGCCCGTAACTATATTTGGTATGTACTTGACCCGATTGTGCATGGTCCTTTTGGGTTGCCTTCTCCAAAGCAACTTGACAAGGTAATTTAAGGAGAAAGAAAGAATATTATGGTTTATTAATATATTATAAGAATAATATATTAAAGGAGAAATCATGTTTATTTGGTTAGTATTAGTCATAAATTTTGGATTTAATTTGGTGATTAAAATAGACTAATTAAATAAAGGGGTATAAAGTGTCAAATGCATGATAGTTGAGTTTTGGGCTGGAGAACCTAATGGACTAAGGGGGAACGAAATTATGATGGGGATCCATCATATTTTCGTCCAATGGCCCTAATCTAGAAGATTCTATGGGCTGCTTGGTGATTAAGCTGTCCATTAGGGTTTAGGCTGAAACCCTAGCAGCTAGCAGTATAAATAAGACCCCTAGGCTATGGAAATCGGCTACCACTTGATTCTAAGAGAACCCTAGGCCGATTTCTAGCATTTCTCACCCTCTCTCATATTGCCTTCTTTCTTGTGGGGTTTGTGAACCATTAGAGGAGTTACAATTGTGACTCTAAGCTCAAGATCAAGAAGATTACAAGGATTCAAGCTACTTGGAAGAGGTAAACCATTTAGATCTGTTTTCCTTATGATAATTTTTGAATTATATATGATAGATCTAGGTTTGTAAGTCTTGGAATCAAAGCATGTACAATAGAGCAACCTAGATCCAAGCATTAGGGTTAGTATGAGCACATAGGGATGTTTCTTATGCATAAAACCCATCAGATCCCTCTTGTGCCAAGGCGTACTCCTCTTGCGCCAATAGGATTGCTCTTGCGCCATGCATGGCCTTGTTGCGCCATGCATGTTCCTATTACACCATGGTGGTGTTGTTGCTTAAATATTGATGTTCTTGTGCCACACTTGAAGTCACTTGTGACATCCATATTCCTGTTATGCCATGATGGCGCAAGATGGACCATCTTGCTCCTTGATGAGCCAAGTATGCTATGAAGTCATCTATGATGCTCAAGATCATTCAAGGATGCTCAGAAGTTGGTATTGCTCAAGGATTCCATCATGTTGTACCACTATGATGGATGTTGGGCCATTAGTTTTCATAATACGCCACTTGTACATTATGATGCTCCATTATGTGAAAAGGTGGTCCATCATGTATGTTGCGGATGCTCATGGGTTGTATGAAATGGATGAATATTCCAAAAGATGTTGCATGGAAGATTGTGATTTGTTGACACCTTTCATGGACCTATGGGCCTGACCCATTAAGGTTTTAGGTCTGATCCCTCAAGTATAAATAGGGATGCATGCTAGGTCATTTTGTATCTTGAATTCTAGAGTGATAGGCGGATCTCTGAGTAATTGTACTTGTAACCTCTGTTTGAGAGATCCGAAATAAAAGAATACTCCCCTCCTGCCCATGGATGTAGGTTACCTTGACCGAACCACATAAATACTATGTCTTGTGTGCTAATAGTTTTGCTAGTTTTCTGCTTTACTTCCTACCAGAAAGATATAAAGCATAGATCGTGGCGAAAGGCTTCACACAATTAGAAGGTGTGGACTTCAATTAAACTTTTGTCCCGATGGCAAAACTTGTCACGGTTAGAACATTACTTGTCATGGCAGTGGACAAGGATTGGTTCATACATCAACTAGACGTAAACATCGCATTTCTGCATGGGGATTAAGATGAAGAGCTATACATGAAAATACCTCAAGGTTTCAGTAAAGAAGGAGAGACTAGAGTGTCCAGATTATGGGAGTCGCTTTATGGCCTTCGACAAGCTTCATATAATTGGTATAAAAAATTCACTACAACCTTACTTAAAATTGGTTTCAAGCAATCACATGGATATCATTCTATCTTCATTTATAAAGAACAGGGAAGCTCTGTTTCTGCTCACATACATTGATGATGTTGTGATCGTAGGGAATGATATGTCCAAAATTCAAAGCAACAAAAACTTATCTGGTAAAAATGATTAGCATCAAGGATATGCACCCGTTGAAGTACTTTCTAGGCATTGAGGTGGCATGAACCACAAATGTTCTAGTTTTGAGTCAACGAAAGTACACATAGGACATTCTTGAAGATAATGGGATGCAAGGTTTTCATCCTTGTAATTTCCATATGGAGGAAAATTTAAAGATAGATCAAAGCACGGATAGTCTTCATGTTGATGCTAGTCAATACAAGCGACTCAAAGGAAGACTTCTTTACTTACAAGCCACCAAGCCAGGCATAGCGTACTCAATAAACATTTTGGGCCAGTTTTGTTTTAGACCCAAGGCAAAGACACATGGACGCATCAAACATAATTTCACATTACTTAAAGTCCACACCAGGTCAAGGCATATTTCTTCCAAAGAATGGAGGGATGAATCTTGCCACTTATTGTGATGCACTGCTACTTTGTTCGTGAGCGAGTTGATTCTAAAGAAGTTTGTCCTATGCACATACATATCACACATCAAGTTGCTGACTTATTTACAAAGGAATTGAGATCACAACATCTTCGTTTCTTGTTAAACAAGTTGGGCATTTGGAACTTACATGCTCCAACTTAAGGAGGAGTAAAGGAATTGAAGAGTCCTTATCGATTTCCTAGTCTATCTTAATTTGAATTTGGTGTTTATTGTTTTAGTTGTCATCCTCCTTTTATTGATGACCAAGCAAAGTATTGTATTTATATATTTGATATGTGGAAATGATGAGCACTTAATTTGGCCCATGGGAAAAAAATTAATGTGAAGAACCAACTCATATGAGAAATTGAAAAACGATATCAAAGTATCAATTCTCGGTTAACATATGGATTTGGGAACCATATATTAGTATGTTTTAGGGACTTATCAAATGGGTTCGAAGTGATGATTTGGAAGTAGTATGAGGTTTTAAATGAAGGGCGAGAGAGCAAAATAGGGAAGAAGATGAAGCAGTATGAGGCTTTAAACAACAATCAGTGTAATTAAACACACAATCGGTAGTCATAACAAAAGGGATGACATATGGAAGACAGAAATGAAGATTTAAGTTGTCGTGAGTGATTAGAAAAAAATAATGATAATAATACATGAAAAATAAGGGTATAATAGCAATTTATCTAAATCTAACATCATTACGAAAAACAGGACATAAAATATATTCTAGGGACTCTTCGAGTTCTAACTGAAAAATCTGGATTAAATCAATAAATTGAGCATAACCACATGGACAATTTATGTAATTTATTATTTTTATTTATTTATTTGCATGATACCAGACGTGGGCTTTTCGTTCAATATCCTCCTGCAACGTCTTGAATTTCAAAACTCTATATATATTCACACCAATACCCCAATCTTTTCTCACATCAATCCCCCATCTCTTTATCCTCAAAACAGTTATATCAATGGCAAGCAAGATCTTGATCATCGGAGGGACTGGATACATCGGAAGGTATTTAGTAGAAGCAAGCCTCAAAGAAGGGCATCCAACTTTTATTTTGACAAGACCAACCACAACTAAAGATGACGAAAAAACCAAGCTTCTAGACGATTTCGAAAGTCGCGGTGTAGAACTAGTTTATGTACGTATTCAGAATGATGTTAGAGCTTAATTATGCTACTAGTTTTTATTGAGTGCATATATATATATATATATATATATATATATATATATATATATATATATATATATATATATATATATATATATATATATATATATATATATATATATATATATATATATATATATATATATATATATATATATATATATATATATATATATATATATATATATATATATATGAACTGTGTCAGGGAGATCTAGATGATTATGAAAAGTTGTTGGAGGCAGTGAAGAAAGTTGATGTTGTGATCTCGACAGTAAGTGGGAAATCCGCAGCTGCGCAAGACAAACTAATTGAAGCCATCAAAGAAGCTGGAAATGTCAAGGTATTTTTTTAATTAAATTAGATTATTGTGGTAAATAATATAAAATTTTATAATCATGTTTGATTACTTGTCATTTATAAATAATTTGGATAAATAAGATTTCATTTTACCCGCACTTCACAATTTTATATACATCATCTTCTAATAAAAAACTCTTAAACTTATCACTTGCTATTTTTTTTTTAATTTTTAATTTTTTACCTCTTAATCTCTAAAAATAAGATGTGTTTTTTTCTATTATTTTATATTTAAATTAATTTTTTTAAGTCTCTTAAACTGGACATTATTAATAGATATTTTGAAATTTGAAATATTTGGTAATCAATTATGATAAATAATTAATTATAGATAATTTTTTATTCTACTTATTTTGTTACAATTATTATCTATGCTATTTTAAGTTATCAACTGTGCATGCAAAAAAATCGGGCATGAAGGAACCCGAGAGATCAGTCTAGAAATGACGCATATTTTATAAGATCTAACTTTTTGTAAAATTATTTTTTATTAATCACAAAAAAATTAGAAAAATTAATTCATTTTGAGTGCATGTTATTATCAAACTTGTCAAACTAACTCAATTTTCAATATGTGTTTCCTACACACTATAAAACTATATTTATTATTAGAGATTTTTACCTTCGGAATTCGGACTTGATGTGGACCATGGGATTTTGGATGGACCGGTCGACCCAGCCAAGAGCATATTTGAGGGAAAAGCGAAAATTCGTAGGAAGATCGAAGCTGAAAATATCCCACATACTCTTGTAGTATGCAATGGTTTTGCAAAATATTTTCTGCCCAAAATCGGCCTGATGAAGACCGAAAAAGAAATCATCATCCTTGGGAATGGAAATGTAAAAGGTACAATTTTTAATGCATAATGTACACCAAGATGATAGATTTGGGAAAATCTCTAATATTTTTCCTATCTAGTTGTTTTCGTCAAAGAAGAGGATATAGCATTGATTACTATCAAAACAGTCGATGACCCACGTACCCTGAATAAGGCCCTGATATTTAGACCTCCGGGCAATACAATGTCATTTAATGAAGTTGTTTCCATATGGGAAAGCAAAATCGGCAAGACCTTCGATAGGATATATGTTACCGATGAGGAAGCTCTCAAAGAAATTGAAGGTCAGTCCAAACAAAAGATGCATTTTTCTTAGATAGGATATAAGTAAATATTAGATAAGCCCTTTCATATTAGATTAGTATATCAGTAGTGGCATTAGATTAAGAATTCATAAACTCTTATATAATTATGCTATGCAATCGTATCACTATAATACGATAACTCCATGGTACAATTATACAAGATATCAAAGATTCTTAATGGCTAATATTATACTAATTTAATATGGAAGGAATATCTAATAACATACTATTTAATACATTTACACTGGTTAAACATTTATATACAATAACGTGATTTCTTTTTGTAAAAAAATCAATTTTCTTATTTTGCAGACTCTCCCGGCAAAAACATCATGTCGTCTATATCATATTCGACTTTTATTAAAGGAAGTGCGACCAGCTTCATAATTGAACCTTCATTTGGTGTGGAGGCTAGCGAACTCTACCCGGATGTTAATATCACCACAATCGAAAAATATCTTGACGAATATGTTTAAATTATTTGTTTCGTTTGGCATTAATAATCACATGTCATGGTTATTATTTGGTATGCTTTTATCTTGCGGTGTGTTATGTTGTTAAGTTGTTTTATGCTGCAACTTGTTATCTTGTCGTATGTTGCAACTCGTTGTATCATCTCATATGTTTTTGTTATCATCTCATATATATGTTCTTGCTTTAATATTCGTATCATGAGTTTTATGTAACTTACAAATTGTTCTTTACTGTTTTTGTCGTATCTTAAATTGTTTTAATTGATTAATCTTTCTAAAATATAAGTTGTTTAATTATGTAAGAGAACTATAGTACTCTTAGCTTATATGGCCAACAATTTCAAATTGATAATGGTCAACACCATGGGGAAAAGAAAGGACACATTTGAACTTTTATACCTATTATGCTAAAAATAATCCTATCTATTAATATTAATATTATGATACATGTCATTATTCTATCATTCAATTTAATATTATTTGATATATTTCTAATATATTTTTAATGAGATAATTAAGTATATATAAAATGATAACAAATGTCATAATTTTAATGGGTAGAAATATTTGAAGACATAAAATATTGGAAACACTATAATTGAGAATTAAATTGTCTCTTAACTTTTATTCCTATAAATAATCCTATTCACTAATATTATGACACATGTCATTATTCCATTATTCAATTTAATGTTATTTGATATATTTCTAATATATACTTCTTGATGAGATAATTAAGTAAATATGGAATGGTAATAAATGTTATAATTTTAATGGGTAAGAATATTTGTAGGCATAAAAGGTAGGAAACAATTTAATTTCTCAGATAGAGAAATTAAATTGTCTCCGACCTTTTATGCCTACAAATAATCTTACTCACTAATATTATGACATGTGTCATCATTCATCATTCAATTTAATGTTATTTGATATATTCCAAATATATTTTTAATGAGATAATTAAATAAATATGAAATTGTGATACATGTCATAATTTTAATGGGTATGAATATTCGTAAACATAAAAGTAGGACAATTTAATTCTATAAGACAACGTCAAATGTCTGAAAAGCCAAATCCAATTATTCCCATTTAATTTGGTTTTGGCAGGTTTTGTCTGTCCAGACATCAACTTGAACATATAACTCATGAAAAAAAAGTTGTTTTCCATATTTTTTTTATTGCTCAAAATCACTCATAATAACATTAAGGTCATCATTTGTCAAAATATATCTCTCTTCAAACATGACTAGGTGTTTCAATATTTCATGTCATGTTATGACATCAAGTAATTTTTTTATATTTTTAAGAGCTAATGACATAAAAACCTTTAAATTTTCACAAAATATTCGGTTTTATCCGTTGGGATACTTTAGTTTCGTTAAAGCATGAAGTTTGTGCTTTTTTTTTGCACTTCAACCCTTTTAAGGGGTTAGCCGGTTGCCTACACACATGGCAACGACATGTCGGCGCATATTGGGTTAATTTGGCTGACATGGCGATGATATCGACTACAACTAGGGGTGTTCAAATATAACCGAATCCGAAAAATCCGATCCGAAAATCCGATTCAAAATTAACCGAAAATTCAGATATCCGTATTTTCGGATATTCGAATTTCGGATATCCGGATTTTCGGATTCGGATTCGGATATAAATTTTGAAAAATTTCGGATATCCGATATCCGAAAATTAAAATTTTCTAATTATTTTTTAATATCTTACTTATAATTTAAAATTGGATGACAGAGAAACTTTAGATATGAGGTGACTATCGTTGTAGCTATTGTAATGTTAGTTCGTTTGCAAATTTAAATTGTTGTTAATTTATTTGTAAAGTTAATGGTGACGTTAATTTATATTAGAAAGAAAAATACATAAATGCGACACAAATTTAATATTTATACTTCGGATACGGATACGGATATTAAAATTAACTATCCGGATAAGGAAACGTTGGGGCTACCAAGAATCGATCCCAAAACCTTCTACTGACAAACAACCTCCATTACCACTAGGCTTAAGCATCTCTTATGTTTTGAAGCCTTATATATCATATATAATGTATAACACATAAAGAATTAAAATATTGTTGTTATTATTATTATTATTATTATTATTATTATTATTATTATTATTATTATAATATATATATATATATATATATATATATATATATATATATATATATATATATATATATATAAACACATAAATACGTTTTTAAAAATATTTAAGAGTATAAAAATATATTTTTATATTTTAAACTTTCTTAAACATATTTAGGGGTTTTATATGTATAAAAAATGTATAAAAACGAATGCAAACATTATATAAAAATATGCATAAAACCATATTATATGTGTATTTTATCATTTGAATATGTATTTTTTTCAAATAAAAACGTTATACGTATTAAAAAACATGACTTATACATTTAAAAACTATATAGATACATATAAATAAGTTTCAAATATGCATAAATATGCTTTAAAATATATAAATACATAAAAAAAATATGTATAAATATGTATACATATATTTTTTAAAAGAATAAATGCATATACGAATGTTTGAATACCTTTACAAACTTATTTATATATTATGAAACGTCTTTATATAATTTTGAATGTATAACTAGGATTTTAAAGATATAAATATATTTTTTAAAATAAAAAATTACGTTTTTAAATATATAAATATGTTCTATAAATATATTTATACGTTATATAATAATAACAATAACAAGAAAAACAATAATAATAATAATAATAATAATAATAATATAGTAATAATTATAATTGTATTATTAAGAGGTTATTCTTTATATTTAATGATATAGGCTTTATGACAGCAAAATCGTTGCAGCTTAGTTGTAAGACGTTTCTCTTTGAGGTCCTCTAGGAGGTGCTTGGTTCGAATCTTGTTTTCTCCTCTTATGTTAGTAATTTTTTAAATAAGGAACAACGCCCCAATGATGCAACGTCAGCCCAATCAATTGCATATGTGGCACTCCGCGAATTAAGCTAACCGGTGTTACCGGTTAAGTGGGATAAAATGTAAAAAAATTTGAAAACTTCAGGCTTTAGTGAACCTAAAAGGGTAAAACCTAATATTCCCTCAAAACTAGAGGGCTTTTATGTCATTAACTCTACTTTAAATTATGAAAAACTTATATGTATTGATGTTATAATGACATGTACAATTACTAAGAGTCGATATACAAGAAAAACATATCTGGATAGAATTCTCGTCAGATACATCAATCATTTATTTTTACGGTTCAACCAGCATATGATATTTCAGTCCATAAAAACCATTAGTTTTTTAAAGAAATTTTCATCGCGACGATTTTTATCCACTACTATCGGTTTAGTATGTTAATATGTTGAGTTGGCGTTTACATTATTAAAGCCATTCAATTTTAACAATGTTACTTGATCAGTATGACATAGAATATCAATTTCGTGAATTTTTATTTACATTGTATTTTCTACAACTTAAGATAAGATTTACATTGTATTAAAGCCATTCAATTTTAACAATGTTACTTGGCTCTTTCTTTTTCACCGTAAAAAAATCCTAAATATTTAAGCAATTACTAGTTTCTTGGTCTTAAAAAAACATGACTTATCGTTCACAAGGCAAGAATGTAAAAACTTTTTGAAAATTTTCGAATCCTTGTAAAACACATGGACAAGTTTCATAGAATCATCTTTCTAGACTTTTCATATTATGTGGATACATCGATGAGCCAAAACAATTAAACAACCACTTAATGTGAGCACACGTCAAATTATTATCATAATGTTTACAATACAAATTCATTTTTTCTAAATGTCTACGTTTTCTAACTCCATCTTCCTCACTTGTTTAATTTGAATACATGTCAAAATAATATTGTAAGGTTTAGAAAGCCTAATGAACTAAAAGATTCCATACGAGAGACTTGAATATAATCAACAAATATTAAATGCAAGAAGTAAATGCACCAATGTTAGTGACTAATTATTAAATGAAGAAGAAAGAGAATGAGAATAAAATGACCTGATTTATTATATTGGGAAATGATAGGATACAATGAGGTTTACTTGCATTTAAGTAGGAAAATCATTACATGTTAAGAACCATAGGAACATAAGGTACAACTAAAAGTCTGATCAACAGAATCGTTACAACTGACATATGATATCATGTTAATCTTGTTCCATATTCTAGAACACAAATATGACAAACAACCTTCTTAGGCTAGGACATAGTTAACCTCGAAAAGTCTTCAACCTTTAGAATACTTTACCGTTAAATCATCGTCACCATCAGATAACAACTCATAGTTGAAACAAATTAGGGTCACTTAGCAATCTCCTATAAGTGACCTTAGTTATGATATCACATCTATTCATCATCCTTCCATGCAGTGTGTTATACTTGGTAAATCCATGTCCTCAATTCTATCCACAATTTTGGAGGCTCGACAAACTGTTGTTTGATAGAGAATGAAAGGATTTTCAGATAAAGTTTTCAAGCACCTTAGTATGTATTAGTTGACCAGTTGGTTGCATCTTTTGGAATCTCACGACGCAAGGCATATGTTCTCACGACGTGAGTATGACATGATGACTCAAAACCCTAATATTTCAGGTATTTAAAGGAATGATAGGCTAAAGTTAGACACCTCATCCTCTCTCACCCTCTAAGCCTACTGGAAACGCTGATTTTGACCCTCTTTGAAATCTTTGATCATTCTTGGTGTTTTGCTTTCTTGAAGAAGAAGAAAAGAAGAGAAAGAAGTATCAATATGGTAGAAGTTGCAAGGAAGAATCATTAGCATCAACTCTTTTCTTGGTGGACCCTATGTAACTGCCAAGACTCAAACTTTATCTCATTTCATGGCTAGATCTAGGCTTTCGGTCCCATTTCTTTAAGTAGTAGCTAGTTGGAGTGAAGGAGATCCATAAATTTAGCAACTTTATGGATCCAATTGGTCTTTTGAGTCGTATATCATTCGAATCTGAAAGTTGGTGAAGTATTAGAGGCTTGATCAGTTAGTGCGAGGATTCTCTGGTTTAGTAGCCCGAGCATCCATTTGACTGACAACAGATTGAGGTGAGTTTGCTTATTATATTGTAGGAAACTAGGATTATATGTGTTTGTAGTCTTTGCGAGGATTCTCTGGTTCAGTAGCCCAAGCATCCATTTGACTGACAAGAGATTGAGGTGAGTTTGCTTATTATACTGTAGGAAACTAGGATTATATGTGTTTGTAGTCTTTGTGACTTTTGATATATGTATCTAAGGTGAAATAGACCTAGGAGTGAAATAGAGCCGGTATGGCCTAAGGCTTACACATGAGTTGAAAAAGACTAGGGGGTGAAATAGACCCAAGGTGAAATAAAACAGGCATAACCTTAAGCTGGCAGATATGTATGACATGTGGTATTTTGGGGAACTCACGAAGCTTCGTGCTTACGGTTTTTAGTTTATGTTTCAGGTGCATCCAGAATGAAGGGGAAGAGATCTGGATGATCGTGTTGCACACACCATGATTTCCGCCCCATTTGACTCTGATGTATTTTGGACGATTGATTGATATACTTTGATTTACCTTTATGGTTTCTATAAACATGTTTGGTTGATGGTTTTGTTAATATAAAAATGGAATTTTTGGTTTTAAATTTTTGGACGTTACACATCCAATCTCTCATTTGTTTTCCTCAAGGGTTCTAGGAGGTAAGGAGAAAATATTCAACTCATACATCTGTTTTGAATCATTAGAAACATGAATCATTGAGTATCTGCACAAAATTGACAATTTTGATGAGTGTTGAAATTATGCACAACAACGTTTCTCCAACTTGCAAGCATTGTTGTGACCAAACGGGGCAAAATTGGACTGTGCACTAGAAAGCCAATATTGGAGGAAATTGAGTCCAGTTTCCAAGGAATCCAAGATCAGCTTAATTGCAGTTGTAGATCTCCAGATATTCCTAAAATACCGAACATCGGTAGAGCTAGGAAATGAAGATTATATTGCACTAAAGTGGTGTTTTTAGAAACTTTTTTTTTCTAATATTTTTCACGACTTCCAGGAGGTTATTACTCGATGCATAACATCATTTTCTGTGTTTAGGTCATGGGAATTGGTAGGAATGAGAATTGGTTAGAATTGTGAATCAATTGCTTTTGGTTTGGTATCACAATCCTTGTTTCTTTTATTCCCATCATTATGGTTTTGGTGTCTAATGTTTCTATATAAATGACCATGTTTTGAGCCATCCAATAGGTCTTTAAAATAGTCCCTAAATGTCTTCTCATGAGCCTTAATGGTGGAGGAAGCTCTAACCCTAATGATGTTCCCTCTTTTAGCAACATACTTTGTTTTTCCTAAAACACAATATACTTTGAGACATGCTATGAAGTTGAAATTCTTATTTTAACTTGTTGACATGTTGATACTTATACAAACTCAATTTCCATCTTTATAGTCGATTTTGACCATGGCTTAATGGGTTAAGTTGTCAATTAGCCCTTAAAACTCAAAGTTGTGAATTGTAGGAAAAATCCTATTATGCTCCTATTTTGTAAAAAAAAAAATACATAGAAAAATCATCGAAACTTGGATTTAGCATCCGTAAACTCTTAAAGTTTACACTTTGAGTGTAGTTTGTCTTCGATTTTTCCTAGGACTTTATGTTGTCCTTAACCAAGGTGAAAAAGTCATATTTTTCACTAACAGTTCAGAAATTAGCTGCACAGATACGCAGTTTTGTTAAATTCATAGAAAATTCTAGGAAAATCTTATGGACCTATGAGAGAAATTTCCAAAATATAAGAGTCTAAGCTACTGGAATATGATATAAAATTGTAATTTCTATAGGCTTTGGTGGTGCTAAAGTGGTGTCAAACAAGCCATTGTATCAAGTCAAAATCTGAGAATTTGACCTAGGATCCTGTTTGCATGTTTGGGGTATAAAATTACTATTTTTATCTTGTAAACTTATAGTAATCTACTTCTTTGTTTTCTCTTAGGGTAAAGCTTCATACCTCAACTATTACAAGGGTTGAAGTGTTGAAAGGGTAGTTGTTTGACAAAGGTGAGTTAATTTCGTGGTTTTTAACTTACATTGTTAGGAGAATCCCATGTCTTAGATAGAATGGGATGAACCTAGTTACCTTGTATGTATGTGCCCCATTTGGTATTAGTAATGTGCCATGGATGTTGTATTGATTTATGTGCAAGAGAATTTATGATGTTTTCATGCTAGTTTCTTATTTGTTTGATGTGAGACGTATGATAAGGTCATGTTAGATTGAGTGTTATACATGGATATTATGTGATGTTA
This sequence comes from Lactuca sativa, assembly GCF_002870075.4. Lineage (NCBI taxonomy): Eukaryota > Viridiplantae > Streptophyta > Magnoliopsida > Asterales > Asteraceae > Lactuca > Lactuca sativa. The sequence continues at coordinate 186,407,434 of NC_056631.2, read as the reverse complement.
ACATGTCAATATTTGTTTGAAAATACTTGCCTAAGTTGTTTCAAGGATAAGCATGCTAGTGATATAAAAACGTTATTGAAGTGTTGTGGATGAAAGTGGTAAAAGTGTAACTCCTTAATTGATTAATTAATATTAAATTAAAAAAAGGAATACACTAGCGAGACGAAGGGTAGTAACCAAGACATAGGTATATACCCTGTTCGGATTATTGAGGGGACTCGATGCGTTGACACCTACGGGAAAATAGCTTAAGCCAAAGGGGCGTTGAATGATTTTTCTAGGAGATCATTCGAGACATGGTCCGGACTGTGGGTGGACTGGAGTGATGTTGGTTTGGCAGTGGGGCCAACCCAAACATCACGTGGAATTAGGAGGTGTATAGTGGTGGAATTTGAATCATTTGTACCAATCCTTAACGACAATGCATGTATATGTATATGCAATGTCAGAGTAGCGAACATAGTACAAATGAGCAATGATTAAAGGTGAGATTTGCACCTCACCAAGTGCATTCAGTCGTATCAGTCATGTTTTTAGTGAACGAGATACTTTCCTTGGGGTTTGTGGTGGACGAATAGACCTTAACTTGGAAGTATTACTATAGTAATTACAACGATGGTAAGTAGGGAGTAATTATTAAAATAAAGCTGAGATAAATATTACTTAATAATATTTTAGTGGTGAAAAGATAGAAAATTGGTTACAAAGTGGTTGAGGAGAGTAACTAAAAAAAGAGAAGAAGTAAAAGAAGAATAAAAATAATTGAGCTAAACAGTGTTTGATATGTGGTGTGATGTTGTTATGTTTTGCTTGTGAGTCTTTGATTGTGTGGGAATGTGTTGTGTGATCCATTTATGATACATGTGTTTTTTTAACACTGTACTCTAATGACTCACTTAGCTTGTGCTAACACTTGTTCTTTGTTTGTTAATTGGTGTGCATTGGAACATGTAGCTTGATATGATGCCTTGGTGAGGATGGGAACATTTTTGGATTGTCTTATTTAGTATCTTTAGATACAATACCATTTGGACATGTTGGGTTTTCATTATATTTTTTTTATGAACATTAAATATTGATGGGTTTGTTTTGACATACGAGTAACATCAGTGATGTTTTGGAGATATTCTTAATAAGTATTTCGCTCATGTAACCTGTTAAAAAGTGTTTAAAATAAAAACACAGTTTGGGTGAAAAATCACAATGTTACAAGTTGGTATCATAGCCATGCTGTGAGCGAGTAGTATACCGAGGCCAACGTTCAGACTCACATTGTAGACTAGCTCAATTGGGCGCTTTTGGATTTTAAGAGAGAGAGGGGGGGGGGGAGGGTGTGTGCTGAGAGTTATATGTTGTTTTCTATATGCCTATAGAACTCTTATTTCTTTTCAATATCAAAGCATCCTCTCTTTTTCTCAACGATCCTGTAATCGTTAATGTTGCTCAACATATAAGAAAAAAGTTCCATATCTAAGAAAAAACGATCAGGGAGCAGTGAGGGTTGGTGTAATTACCAAAGTGTATTGAGGTAGATTGCATTCACGATGTCTCAAGATACTCTTGAACCACAAGCTAAGTTATCCTAGAACGTTCGTAGATCGACTGGTAGTACACGTATTCGGAAAATGGAAAATCGCCTAAGGTTGATGCTTGGTATGGAAAAATTCTGAAAGCATGGTAATTTGTTGGCCTATTGCTGGTTGACGTCAGAATATGAAGAGAATCTTTATATAGTCTAAGGTTTCTACCATGGTATGGAAGTTGGAAAAATGAATAAGGTGTGCAATCTTCTAACCTAGCCGGGGAGAAAAGAGACTTCATGGGAAAACCAGAATCAAACATATATAGTTGTGAATGTTAGTATTGGTCCCGTACTATCATAAGCACATGAAATGTGTTTGGGACTGGAGGAACCATGAGGAAACCCGAGGTTTTGGTCGACAATACTCATAGGAGGAATGGAGATAGGTATGGTAGATGTATATGTGTTATCATCATTTGTACTCGATTTGTGATACCTTGTAGTCCATTGATTTATGCATTAGACATTGAGGTAGCTCTAGGAAATTGTATTCGAGTGCGAAAGAAATTCTATTCAAATGTCTTAATGTGTGTTCAATCGTAGTCATGGGTTACACCTTTTCTCTTAATATGATTTAAGTAGGAATCAAATCATCTGATGTCATCGTTGGTATGGATTGGCTATCTACCAATCGAGTTGATATTCTTTGTTTTAAGAAGTGTGTACAAAGCAAGCTTGTTTAGGAAGAGAGTATTTTGGCTCGGGGAAAAAGTCTATGGGGAGTATACTGATTATTTCAGTGATAAAGGCAAGTAACTGTCTGACAAGAGGTTGTGAGGTCTTGTCGACTCAGGCGATCGAGAGCCCAAGGAAGAAAATTATCACACCTCGCTAAAGCGGAAACACAGGGCGTGGCAGTATAAAGGGTCTCATATGAAAAGTTAAAAGACAACACCAACCATAGTTTTAAAAATCATTACAAATTTACAATGAGTTTGAACAAATTTTTAAATGAAATTACAATGTAAATTGAAATACAACACATGCGAATGCTCCTAAAAGTGAAGTGCCCCTAAGTGCCACTTACTCGATGTTTCCTAAAAAAGCATGTAAAACAAGCATCAACTATAAAAATATTTATTGAGTACTCACAAGTTTATAACATAATATAGTTTGAAGTCATGATAATCAGAATATTGATAACAGTTTCCATAAACAAATGTTCATTACTAAAATAAATAAATAAGTTTTCATGAATAAGAGTTCGTTGCTAAATCGAGTATTAAAATTTCCATAAATAGAAATAGATTGCAAAAATGAGTAAATAAGTTTGCATAAACAAAGTTCGTTGTCATCATGAGAGATAAAGTATGTTGCTCAAATGAGATGCAACGTTCATATTCTCATAGGAAATAAAGTTTGTTGCTAAAATGAGATACAAGGTTCGTTGTCATCATGAGAAATAAAGTATGTTACCAAAATGAGATGCAAAGTTCATATTCTCATAGGAAATAAAGTTCGTTGCTAAAACGAGTAATCAAGTTTCGTTGCTAAAATGAGTATACAAGCTTCATTACCAAAATGAGTATACAAGTTTTGTTACCAAAATGATTATACAAGCTTCGTTGATAAAATGAGTATACAAGTGTCGTTGCTAACATGATTATTCAAGTTTCATTACCAAAATGAGTATACAAGTTTCGTTGCTAAAATAAGTATTCAAGTTTCATTGCTAAAATAAATATACAAGTTTTGTTGATAAAATGAGTATACAAGTTTCGTTGGTAAAATAAGTATACAAGTTTCGTTACCAAAATGAGTATACAAGTTTCATTGCTAAAATGCGATGTAAGATTTATATGTGCATCAAGTTTCCATTCATGAGTTCACAACCCAAACCTAGTGACTGAATCATGCCCTATTGACTACTATGTGTATTGCAAACATAGAGAATAAAATGATAAATGTACTCAAGCGAATCGTGCGAGTGAAGAGTTGTTTACCTTCTGATAGCGCTATCAATAATAACCATGGGCTCAAAAGAGTTAATGAGTTGTGTCAAATGATTCCATGGACTTAACCGTGATACAGTCCTCATGAATTAAAGTAACATACACATACATGCAAAATACAGAAACCAAGTTTATACGAATCAAAATAAATACAACAAACATAAATAATTTAGGACATGCTTTTCCACCCCTAAAACATTTAAAAACTGAAAATACGGGGAATGTGTGAATACTCACAATGCATTGAGATGATGAAAATCATTCCTTGATCTAAGTTCCACTTGTACCACTACCGAATCCTACAATAATGGTATACGCTAGTGAGTCTCTAGTCAAAATCTAATGCTAATATATTAAATTCTACATATAGAGAAATGCCAAAATTTTGTTCTAATATTGGTTTTATATTAAATGGGTATCAATTTTTCTGAAATGGTGACATTTTATAACTCATGTGATTAAGATAATTTTGGATATTATTTTCCAGATTTGTGTAATATTAATTCACGGTATTTCAACACATTTAAAGGTGTTTTAAACTCCTAAAAATCCAAAATATTATCAAACAGTTTCCAAATTCTCAAACTTTGTATTTTCAATCTAAATATAGACGAGGTCCTCCATAAATTTTTGCTGTGATTAACTATTTTTCCGAATTTCTAAGCCTTCATAACAATTTAAATTTGTGAAAAATAGTATCTGGATGATAAAAATCCTCAAACTTTTTATAATACTGCCATTAAGTATTATTAAGCTGGGAAAAATATAAAAATGAGTTTCTAAATAGTTTAACCCGATTTTATGATTTTTGTGCATTTATTCTAAAAAAATGGAAATAAATAGAATACAGTTTCCAAAATTGCCCAAACTTTTTGTAACACTTTATTATACATACATAAGTTGTGAAAAATATAAAAGATATTGTTCAATTAGTTTTTCTATTTTTCTTTGTTTTATTCTCTTGAATAATCATTAATTGGTGAATAATTATTAAACAGTTAAAGTAAACTACCAAAATTTTGGTAAACATCATTTGTAGTGTACATACTCCGGGAAAAATACAAATGGTGATTTTTATATATTGTAATCCGATTTTTGGATTTAAGTGTATTTAATCTTATAAAATAGATGAAAAATAACATACTGAATAGAAAAATCATCAAAAATTTTATTTGGTGTTCTAATATATTATAAGATCTTCTGGTAAATTTGCATGAATTTTGTATGAGTAGAATGATTTTTCCCATTATTAGTCAATTATAAATATAAAAATCAAGAAAAATAGGTATGCATTATGCAAAATTTTGCAATTATTTTTCTGTGTATTCCACATGAGGTAGGATCTGTGAAAAATCTTAGATAGCCTTTTCACATTCACTAAAGTGGTTTTATGATTTATTTGAATTAAACAAAAAGAAAATTCAAAACCATGCCAAAAAGTTACCAAAATCGATGAAACTTATTGAGATGTCATCATTTACTTTAGGGGTCAATCATGAATTTAGCTAGGATTTATAGACCTCAGAAAGTATTTTATATGAATTATTTCCCTATTTTCTTGCAATAATTATAATAATTCGAGAAAAATGAATTATTTCCTGAAATTTTTTAGAACTTCTCAATTTGTTGGTGGATTTTGGGGAAAAATCGGATTTTATTAGAAAAGAAGTTTTAGATATTTTTTGGGAATAAATCATTCATTAACATATTTGAAAAGTTTTAACAACAAACTTTGATCATCGAGTATCTAAGCTTGAAGATCATCGCATGCATATTGTTTTGAAGGTCATTCATGAGTTTGAAATGGTCAAAAATTGTTTTGGAAAGAAAACATAGGGTGCATGTGGTGGTTTTCCGCAAAAACTTGTAGAAAAGTGCATTTCCATGATTTTGAATTAGATTTAGGTCATGGGACTTCACCATCTACAACATGCATGGTGTTTTTGGGTGAAATCCTACCACCATCATCATCAAAACCGTGAGTGTGTGTATTTTTATGTGTTCATGATCTTTTATTAGAATGGAGTAGAAGATGGAGAAAATCCAAGAAAACATGTAAAACTTAGACATGGCAATCCGTGTCTGCTTGTCGTGTATTTGTGTCAGACACGAATTTACATGACACAAATTTGTTAAACACGAACATGACACGAATTATAAAATGTGTTTGGGGGTACCACACATGAACATGACACGTAAAAAACTCGTGTGACATGTGACACGACACAAATAGACACGTTTTTCTGCCGTGTTACACGAAAACACAAAAAACACGAATAGAGACGTTTTTTATGGCTTTTTTAAGCTAAGGCTATAAATTAATTATTGAATTTTATGAAATTGGTCCCTAATATATTATAAATATAAAATTTAATTCTAAAGTATATTTGTTTATATACGTGTTTGTATGTATCATGTGTCAACACGAATTTGTATCGTGTCTTATACGTGTCTAAACAGGTAAATTCCTGTTTGACACGTATAAGACATGAAACACGAATTTAAAATATGTTTCAGACACAAATAAACATGAAACATGAATTTCTAAAACACATACATGGAATACTCTTATCGTGTTCGTGTCGTGTATCAAATTGCCAGGTCTAGTAAAACTTGAAGGAAAATGAAGGAAAACTGTGTTAAACCTTAATAAACACCACAAGATGATGACGATTTGAGTATCTTGAGTGTTCTTGGACTTATTTGCTGGAGAAATTTCGTGAGTTAGGGCAAGGGTGAGAGAAAATGTTGTGGGGGAATTGTAGAGTGAGAGAGAGAAGTGAAAAAGATGGAGTATAGGGAAGAGAAATCATTCAAACTTTGGGGAAATGGGGTGTTAGGGAAGATAGATGAATTTATGAGGGAGGAGAGAGGATATTAATTTTTTCTTCCATTAATTTTATAAAATTCTCAATTCTTTTATAAAAATTCCTCCAAATTTTATAAAATGTGTATTTTAAGTAAGATTTGTTATTAACTCTTGAGTTTTTAGCTTGTGGAATAAGGTTAAATATCAATGAACTAAATTTGATTTTTCTTGAAACATTTGCATAATTATAATTATTATAAGGTTCATAATTATCTTTATAGAGTTTTTTAGGTTAAAATTTATAAATTTGAGATTTTAGGGCTTTTAGGGTTTTTCGGATTTTGCTAAACTTTAGATACCAAGATAGATTGAATTTTGTAGGCATCAAATTATTTTTGAGTCTTATAACTCTTTATAAATAATGTTTTTAATTCCTTTTTGTCGGTTTATTGGCATTTATATGTAGTGGTTCCGAGATTCAAGTGAACTTGAAGAACCAAGTATACTAGTCATGGTTTCAACTTTCACATAAATTCCACGAGACTCCGACCTAATTTCTACTACTAGGTGAAGTGCATAATGTTTGTGTATGACTCATGGAAAGGTGTTCGAGTTAAAGAGTGACCGGAATATGGATATTCTCTACAGTTATGTGTGTGTAGAATTCACATAACAATGTGAAATCTAAGTACACTGTCCATCGTTTCTAAATGTTTCAAAGTTTCTGGTAGATTATAATTTAGCTTCTAGTTACTAAGTCTAGTATGTGTCGTGCCTATATGTGCAACTAAATTTAGTCAAATCTAAAACCGAGTTGAATTTTGACGGTTGTCACAGTCTCCCTGGTTGAAAGAATTTCGTCCCAAAATTCAATTCGTGACGTGCTCTATTAGAACTTAGCCGAATAGGTGTGTCGCACTTGATCCCATATAAGCTTGGAAGGAGAACTAAGCATTGCCTTATAAAGGGTGTGGATACCTTCCTTGTCGCAACGCGTTTTAAAGCCGTGAGGGGAGCAGATCCCATAAGAACTCTACAATTAAGCGTGCTCGGTTAGGAGTAGTACCGGGATGCGTGACCCCCCCCCTGGGAAGTCCTCGTGCTGAGTGGCCCAAAGCAGACAATATTGTGATACATGCCAGATAGGGATGTTACAAAAATGTATCTTACCGGCATGGAGGTGGTCAGGGAGTTTAGCGAAGTTTTCCCTGATGAGTTGCCTGGTTTACCACCACCACTGGGGGGGGGGGAAGGGTTCCAGATCGATCTCCTTCTTGGCGCGGCTCCAATAACCAAGGTTCCTGATCGGTTAGATCTCCAGCAGAGATAAAGGAGATGTGGATTCAGCTTTAGGAGTTATTAGAGTAGCGATTGATTAGACCGAGTTCCTCACTTGGGGGAGCGTCGTTTCTCTTTGTAAATAAGAAAGATGGCTCTATTCGGATGTGTATTTATTACATTTGCGGATGGAATTAAGGTAGACCCAACTAAGATAGTAGCAATGAAAGAGTGTTCAAGGCCGAAGACTCCAACCGACATTTGTAGTTTGTTGGGTTTGGCGGGGTATTGCATGAGATTTATAAAAGATTACTCCAAAATAGTAGGTTTACTAACTAACCTGAAGAAGAATACATAACAATTTTTTTGGGCAAATAAGCAGGAGGATGTGTTTCAAACGTTGAAGAAGTTGTTGTGTGAGGTACCTATTCTATCTCTTCCTAAGGGGAATGGGGATTTTGTGGTTTTTGGTGACACATCATATTTTGGTTTGGAGTGTGGGAAGGCGCAGCGAGGAGAGTTGATTGTGTATCCTCCCCAATAAACAAAGAGTGATACTAAAAGACTCTCCTTGGATGATAATTATTTGTTTTAAAAATTGAGGCAAGTTAAGAGTCGAATGTCATGTTGTTAGACAATTTGTATATAGATTAGATGATACACGAGAAGGGGGGCTAGTAGATATATGGGCGAGAGAAAGATCCAGCAGTGGTGAATGAAACATTAATCAAAGTCCAATGGAAGGATGGGTACAGGTCAGAAGTGATCTAAGTGATTTAAAATGATATGAAGGTTTGTTACCCTAGGTTGTACGTATTGGTATCTAATTTCGAGGATAGAATCATTTTAAGGAGGGGAGGATTGTAACGACCCGAATTTCACTATTATTCAGGATAGTACCCCTTCAAATTTATTTATTCAACTAACCATTTCTTTTGATTAACGTAAAACACATCAAAAATGGAGCTCGTATGAAGAAGATCTGAATTTTCGAAAAAACTAAAAATACACGTTTATGCGGTGCGCCTCGATAAGAGGCCTGATGTGCTCTGACACACCACCATCTTGCAGACACATGTCACCACCAGGAAAGTGACACGTGGTATCCTAGGAACAAACAAAGAACGCGGTGCACCTGGTATGTGAGCGCGACGTGCATCCTTGAAAAATGGCTATAAATACCTTTCCAAGGCCCATTTTTCCTCACCCCTTTCCAAAACCCTCCCTCTGATTTTCTTAGTTATAATATCAAAAGCTATTAATAGTAGGGTATTTTGATGAAGCTCGGGGGTCCTTGAGTGCCCGACATTAGTAGCTATAAGATCAGAGTTCTACTAGTGCAATTTATCTATTTTCTCTAGAAACTCTCTATAAGTTAAGCTACTCTAACTACGTTTAAAGTGTAACTTATATTTATATTCATAGTCATTGTTATGGATATATAAATAAGATTTATCAGTAAGTCTAGTTATAATGTTGATTTATATACTTATGGGACATGTGTCTACAATGGTCATGTTGGCTTGTTTGTTGGCCGATGTACCAGCCTCATACTGAAGACCAGTAGACTCAGACAGTCTAGCATTATGCTAAAGGCCGATGTAACACCCCAACTCTCAGGTATTAACTTTACAGATTTATTCTTCATATTTGAAAGGTCTACTCAACAAGTTGGATGCCTTGAATCATTGAGTAGGAATGTTTTTGGCCACGTGTTTAAGTGACCAACTCGCCGAGTCGGAGGCATGACTCGACGAGTTGGAGCTGGAGGATGAAACCCTAAATTCCGGTGTTTACACCTGATTTAAAGGATCATTAGCCTCCCTTGGAATCCCTTCACCGTCCCCATGAGCTATGAAACCCCGATTCGTGTGTGTGCTCCATTTTGTGTGATTTCTAAGCTTGGATGGTGGTTTGCAAGAAAAAGCCTTGAAGTATAAGAGGATTGGTGCATAGAGGAGCTGGTGGATCTGACTCGTCTGCTTATTGGTATCAGTTTGAAGGTAAGAAGTAGTTACCTTGACTTTCCCTCCTTCTAGATCTCTTCATGTTTAAGATTAGGGATTTTCTAGTGTAACAGCCCGGAATTCAGGTATAACCTTTTAGCCCTTCATCTTTTCATAAATGACATGTTGGCCCTTTTGTGTTGGGGCGAGTACGCTGGGCGTACAAAGAGTACAATGCGCGTACTCGCGCGCTTAAATTGAATGCGTTGCCACCCGGGTACGCTGGGCGTACCTAAGGCTACGCTGGGCGTAACCGGTCTAGACCCAAAACCCTAATTTGAGTTGTTGGCTATAAAAGGAATGAGATGGCTTGCTTCCTCAGCCACCATTCTCCAGAAAGAAACCCTAAGAGAGTGTCCCTTCATTCCTAGCCCTTTTTGTGAGTGTTCTAAGCTTGGTGGTGTCATTTCAAGGTAGCAAAGGGGAAGAAGAGTCCATTGTGAAGGCTAGAAGCTGGTGTTCAAGTGTAGATCCGGTCTTAGCAAAGGTTGGAGCTTCCTTCTAAGGTAAAAAGTTCGGATCTTGACTTGTAGATCTTGTGGTATGCTTTATGGACCATTTTCTAGGTTTTTGGTCCCAAAGGTGGAGACTTTATGAGCAAGTGGTCTCCATTA